>NC_044396.1:6060606-6363636 GCF_006542625.1 Nomascus leucogenys
AAAACAAAAAATAAAATTTCTCAGTCACGGAAGATTCTTTTTGTAACAGTTTATTGTTTTAAACACTCACAACATTAACAACCCATTGTACCTGAACATTAACATTGCATAAACCATCATATTACCAAATAAACACAAAATAATTATAGCAACATTATTATTTTCTATAGCCATATGTTCCCTGAAGCACCGATAATTCATTTGAACATAATTATGGCATCTCAAACTATACAAATATCAGCATGAATTTAAAAGACTTTAGGGAACACCTTTAACTTTCACTGGGTAAACAGTTACATTTCAACATCAATAACAGCAATTTACATAATTACATGTTTATGTACAGGGCTTATATTAAATTATTTAACATTTAAAATCAATTTTACTGCCTTGTAGAGTTTCAAATTTCAGACTAATACAGTATCACCAAAAAGAAAACAGTATCAGCTAAATGGAATACAACATGTATGTGAAGGAAGTTGCACATCTTTTAGAAGTGGTCACTAATGATTTGAGGTCCCTTAAAAATTAATTGCCCTGCTCCCTCCCTGAGTTCCACAGATTAGAAAATTAATGTTTCCCAAGAAGCTCCAGGAAGCTAGTGACTCTCTAAGGGTCACCAAGCTCCTCAAATAGGAAGCAAAACTAAACCTTGAGTCTCTCCCAATTCCAAACTGCTTGAGATGAGCGTTCATGTCTTCCTCGTTTCTGTTCCCTACCCTGAGAGTCTTACGTGATGTCTGCCACAGAGTAAATTATCAACTGAATTGAATTATCAGCTCAATATTTTATTTACCAAGTTCTTGCAAACATCTTGTTTTATGTTGAGACCTGATATTCAGCCTACAGGCTAATTTCTCAGCCTATCTGATCCTCCCCCAAACACTGGCACCTGCCTGTAATTCAGGAACTAAAGAGAATTTATTGGTCACCTGGACCCTGCTACAGGGCTGTGATTGTGGTCCTTTTCCATTGTTGGATGTTCTTTTCATATCTGCTGTTAAGCCTTTGAACATCCCTCTGGTTTATAGCTAAAAAAAAACCTTCAGAATCGACTTTTAGTAAGTTACCTAACCCCTCTTTTCATTTTAAAATGAGTCAAAATAATGATGGTTCCTATTCATAGGGTTGTGAGAATTGTATGAGATAATCTGCATAAGATTATTAGCACAGTACCTAGGATATAATAAGCTCTCAATAAATGTTTATCTATTACTATTACTACTAATATCATCACTATTTTGCTAGAATGCAAGTTCCTGAGGGACAGGGTCTGTTTTGTACATCCCTGTACCAAACATCCCAAAAGCCTAGGATAGTGGCTTGAACATAGTATATGCTCAATGAATACTCATTGGATAAGTGAGCAAACAACCATAGTCTCCATCCAAGCTAATGACAGACTCTGGCTTTGTCTGGGCAACTCAGTGGTCCTACAGCAGTTGATCAAACACAAACACAGCAGTTCAGCAGTTGAACCCTAACCCAAACCCTAATCCTAACCCTATTTGCCTAAACTCATAATGTGGACTTAGAATATACACACCTATTTAAGACACTCAGTATGCCCAAATTCAAGATTCAATACACTTAATAGCTAAAATTATGTCTATGAAATTAGAGTAAGAAAACTTATGACCCTCTGAAACTATGTACATCTATTATGCATCAAATTTTTTTAAAAAGCCTATAACCACAGTAATTACTCTTGGTTAGACTCTTTACTAAGTACCTTAACATGTTTACCAAGTGCTTTCCCACACATTATTGAATGTATACCATGAACTTTAAAAAAGTGTCTAGTCCTTAGAGATTCTGTAGTTAAGATAGCCTCATTTTAGTCAAAAAGTGAGTTATATATGATTTTAATTGAGAAACACTAAAGAAAGCTTAATGCACAATACAGTTCTCTAACCCAAATGCCACAGTGTATGAAATCCATTACTGTAGTAAGGATAATAGCTTTGTTTTTGCCAGATCCTCCTTTTAAATGTGATTACTTCTTGAATTGCTGGTAGCTCAGGCAAAAGGCATGCAATATTTTTTTAAAATGTAAATCATGCCTACTGCCCAAAAAGATTAGAGGCTGCTGAATATGCTGTAAAACAGGAGATCAGGAATAAAAACAACATAAATCACTTAAAAAGCAGAAGAGTAGCAGATACTAGGGTTCAAGGCATTTATAAAACTATTTTATAAATTTCAGCACTAAATTTATTTTCATGTTTTGGCAACTCTGTCAGAAATTGGAAGCACCTTGCGTAACTTGGTCTGTTTCCTGACCAAAAATAAAGCAAACACATTTGTCTGCAAACACATACTTTCTCCTGGGAACAAGTAGAACCAGAAAGATTGCCAAAACTCTTCTGGGTTGATTGTGAATCTCTTAGGATTAACTCATCCACCTCATGAGAAAAGGGTCAGGTGAGGAATTCAGAGACTTCTCACCTAGCTCAGATTCCTGTCAGGATCCAGTTGATCAAATGAAAATCATCCTGCCTGTGCCTGGTTAACTCAGGCCCTTCCCATACCTGCCATACAAAGCTACGACACAGGACAAAGTTAGGCTCAGCTATTACAATAAAAAGTTATTACAATTCTTTTAACATATACAAATTCATTATTTATCATCAACATCATTAACATACAAAATAAACTTCAAGTAATCAGAGTACAAATAATGATAATGGCAATATCGTTTGTATAAAACTTTCTAGTTCACAAAAATATTTTGTAAACATTAAATGCATTGATTTATTCAACAAATATATATAATTATATATATGTATATATGCATATATACATTGTATATATACCATATGTGTATATAATATGTATATTATATGCATATTTTATATTATATATGTATAAATAATATGTGTATATGTGTGTAATATATGTGTATATATATTATCTATGTATATATATTATATGCATATATGTACACATATACATATATTTTTATATATATACACATATATTTTTAGAGACGGGGCCTCACTCTGTCACCCAGACTAGAGTACAATGGTGCAATCACAGTTAACTGTAACCTTTAACACCTGGGCTCAAGTGATTCTCTCACCTCAGCCTCCCAAGTAGCTGGAACTACAGGCATGTGCCACCACACTTGGCTGATTTTTAAATTTTTTTGTAAAGAAGTGTTCTCACTATGTTGCTCAGGCTGCTCTGAAACTCTTGGGCTCAAGCAATCCTCATGCCTTGATCTCCCATAAGTGTTGGGATAACAGGCATGAGCCACTGCACGTGGCCTTATTCAACAGATACTTATTAGACGTTGATTATGTGCCAGATATGTTTGCTAGGAGACAGTAGCATAAAATAAAATATGGTTCTTGCCTTCTTAGAACTTACAGTTTAGTGGGGGAAGCTATACCTTAAAGAAATTATTAAAGAAATAATTAATAAATTACACTTGTGATAGGTGTCATAATAGAGAAATACATGGGATTATGAGAGTGGCCAATGGGAGTCTGAACTGAACAAGAGGGTTAGGGATAGCTTCCCTGAGGAAGTAAGATGCAGGTTGAGACCTGAAGAATGAATGAATAAGCTTTAGACAACAAAGAGGAGAATGAGCCTTAGAGTCCAAGGAAACAGCCTGTGCAAAGGAGCTGAGTGGGGAAGGGGCACAGCCTACTCTAGGAAATGATGACAGCACGGCAGGATGGCTGGGCATCCAGAGCCACGAGACAAGTCATATAAAAGGAGAGAGAATGGGCCAGGAGACACAGGGCCACGTCACGTTCAGTCTCGCAGACCACAGCCTTCTAAGGATTTGGCCACAGAACCTCACACATTCATAAGCATTGGAGGACCAGGCACAGTGGCTCACACCTTTAATCTCAGCTCTTTGGAAGGCCTAGACTGGAGGATCGCTTGAGGCCACTGATTTTCGACCAGTCTGGGCAACATCATGAGACTATCTATACAAAAAACAAACAAACAAACAAACAAACAAACAGCCAAGCATGGTGGCACTACCTGCCACCTGTAGTACTAGCTACGTGGGAGGCTAAGGCAGGAGGATCACTTGAGCCCAGGAGTTCAAGGCTACAGTGAGCTGTGTTTGCACCACTGCACCAGCCTGGGCAACAGAGTGAAACACTGTCTCTAAAATAATAATAACAAAAATAAGTATTGGTCAATAATGTCAGGCAAAGCCAGACATAATACAATGGGTGGGATCCACATGGTTTCATTTAGACACATTAAGGAGAGTAGAATGCCCCAAATATTAATCCAGCTGGCTCCAAACTACAACAGCCAACATCTGCAAAAGAGTTACCTTGGCTTTCTAAGTGTCTAAATGGCTTCAGAGAGTAGACTGTCCGTGTATTGGTGGTTAACAGTTAAGCCTTTTCACCTTAATTCAAATTCTGACTCACTGCTTTATGACTGTGGGCAAACCTTTAGCTACTCTGAGCTGCAGGGTATTTTATTAGCAGAATGAAGATAACTTTTTCCTCACCTGGTTATTGTGAAGATTAACAAAGAAAAGCACGTTGCAAGATAAAATAAATGCTCAGTGTTGATAGCTTTACGGTTCTGAGTCATACCATGTTTTTCTTAGTGAAATTCTTAAGTAATTTTTTTATTCCAAACGGTTTTAGAATGTCTTCTTTCATATGCTTAAAAGACATCTTGGTGTAATGGAAAAAAACTTCTGATTTAAAAACACCCACAGTCAAATGCCAGTCCTGGCACTTCCTAGCTGGGTGACAATGGAATGATTAAGCCTCAGTTTCTTCATCTGTTAAATGGAATCAATAATCTATACCGCTATTGTTATTTTAAGAATTAAATGAGATAATATTAGTTCATATGTCAGTATCTATTGTACAGCAAATCTTCAGTAAATGTTTGTTCTTTACTTTTAACTCTTTCTTCAAGGAGAAAGAAATTCTAGCTGGGCATGATAGCTCATGCCTGTAGTCCTGGCACTTTGGGAGGCCAAACTGGGAGGATGGATTGAGCCCAGGAGGTTGAGGCTGCAGTGAGCCATGATGGTGCTATTGAACTCCAGCCTGGGTGACAGAGTCAGACTCCCATCTCAAAAAAAAAAAAAAGGTAAAAATAATTAAAAAAAGAAAAAAGGAGGCCGGGTGCAGTTGCTCACGCCTGTAATCCCAGCACTTTGGGAGGCCAAGGAGGGTGGAGCATGAGGTCAGGAGATGGAGACCATCCTGGCTAACACAGTGAAACCCCGTCTCTGCTAAAAATACAAAAAATTAGTCGGACATGGTGGCATGTGCCTATAGTCCCAGCTACTCTGGAGGCTGAGGCAGGAGAATCGCTTGAACCTGGGAGGCAGAGGTTGCAGTGAGCGGAGATCGCACCACTGCACTCCAGCCTGGGCGACAGAGCAAGACTCCATCTCTCACACACACACACGCACAAAATTTGTTGCATTTAAGAAAGTAGTGTAGATCAGTACTTCAGTACTTCACAAACTTCAGTGTGCATAGGAAACACCTGGGGTTTTGGTAAAATGCAGATTCCAATTCAGTAGGTCTGAGATTGTGCCCAAGATTATGCATTTCTAATAAACTGATCCAGGAATGCTGTCACCACTGGTCCATAGACCACACTTTAAGCGGCAAGGGTATAGGTGATCTGGCTGGTTTATTAATGTTGTCAACCTGCTATCCATGTCAGAATTAGAGTTAGCTAATATTAGGATGTACCTCCATGCTTCCTAGAAAGATGTAAAGTCTAGGATTTGTTAACATTTGATTTTACTTTTTTTTTTTTTTTTTTAGACGGAATCTCACCCTGTCACCCAGGCTGGAGTGCAGTGGCATAATCTCAGCTCACTGCAACCTCTGCCTTCCAGGTTCAAATGATTCTCCTGCCTCAGCCCCCAAGTAACCAGGATTACAGGTATGCGCCACCATGCCCAGCTAATTTTGTATTTTTAGCAGAGATGGGGTTTCACCATGTTGGTCAGGCTGGTCTTGAACTCCTGACCTCAGGTGATCTACCTGCCTCGGCCTCCCAAAGTGCTGAGATTAGAGACAAGAGCCACTGCACCTAGCCTGCATTTCTTGACCCCAAAATAAGGGGCATATTTCTGCCACAGAAAAATCTAGTAAGGATCATTCTTAATACAGAGGTTTTGATAATCACACATTCAAGGATCTCTCAGGAATGGTAAGAAAAACAAAAATGAATGAGAACAAAAACATGCCTATCACAAGGAAAAACAAAGTTTCTTTTGCTTTTCAACTACAACAGTGATTATAGAAGCCAAGAAGTTGCTTTAAATGTGGCACAAAATGCAATGAGGACAAAATGCCCTCTCTCTCTTTTTTTATTTTGGTCAAATATACATAACCTAAAATTTATCATTTTAACCATTTTAAGTGTGCATTTTGGTGTCATTAATTATATTCACATTGTTGTGCAACCAGACCACAATTCATCTTCAGAACTCTTACATTCATTAATTACCTCAAACTGAAACTTTGTACCCACTAAGCACTAACTCCCCATTCCCTGTTCCAATCAGCCCCTGCTAATCAATATTCTACTTCTGCATTTGTGAATTTGTCTATTCTGGTTTCCTCATATAAGTGGAATCAAACAATATTTATTCCTTTGTCTTTGGCTTATTTCATTTAGTATGATGTTTTCAAGGTTCATCCATGTGGTAGTATGTATCAGAACCTTGTTTCTTTTTAAAGCTGAATAATATCATTGTATGTATATTCTAATTTAGTTTAGCCATTCATCTGTTGATGGACATTTGGGATGTTTCAATCTTTTGGCTATTGTGAATAAGGCTACTATGAACATGAGTGTACAAGTATCTGTTCAGGTCCCTGCTTTCAATTATTTGGGGGTAAACATCCAAAGTAGAATTGCTAGATTATATCGTAATTATACGTTTGTTTGTTTGTTTGTTTGTTTGTTTGTTTGTTTTTGAGGAACTGCCATACTGTTTTGCACATGGGCTGCACCATTCTTTTTAGGTTTTTTATTTATGAGATTCTGGTACATCCATCACTCAAGCAGTGTACACCGTATCCAATGTGTAGTCTTATCCCTCACCATCCTCCCACCATTTCCCCTGAAGTTCCCAAAGTCCAATGAGCCCAAAGTCCATTCTTGTGCCTTTGAGTCCTCACAGCTTAGTTCCCACTTCTGAGTGAGAACATACAATTTTTGTTTTCCATTCCTGAGTTGCTTCACTTAGAATAATAAGAGTTTCCAATTCCATCCAGGTTGTTGTGAATGCCATTATTTCATTCCTTTTTATGGCTGAGTAGTATTTTATGGTGTATGTGTGTGTATGTATATATATAACATTTTCTTTATCCACTAGTTGACTGATGGGCATTTGGGCTGTTTTCATATTTTTGCAATTGCGAATTTTGGTGCTATAAACATGCATGTGATGCATGAGCAATTATGTTTTTCTTATAATGCTTATTTTCTTCTGAGTAGATACCTACTACTGGTATTGCTGGATCAAATTGTAGATCTTTTAGTTATTTAAGGAATCTCCACACTGTTTTCCATAGTGGTTGTATTAGTTTACATTACTACCAAGAGTGTAAAAGTGTTCTCTTTTTACCACATCTATGCCAACGTCTATTTTTTTTTATGTTTTGATTATGGTCATTCTTGCAGGAGTAAGGTGGCATCACATTGTGGTTTTGATTTGCATTTCCCTGATAATTAGTGATGTTGAGCATTTTTCCATATGCTTGTTGGCCATTTGTATATCTTCTTTTGAGAATTGCCAATCCATGTCCTTAGCCCACTTTTTGATGAGATTGTTTGTTTTTTTCTTGCTGATTTGTTTGAGTTCTTTGTAGATACTGGATATTAGTTCTTTGTTGGATGTATAGATTGTGAAGATTTTCTCCCACTCTGTGGGTTGTCTGTTAACTCTGCTGATTATTATTATTTGCTGCGCAGAAGCCTGTTAGTTTAATTCTCATCTATTTATCTTTTTTTGTTGTTGCATTTGCTTTTGGGTTCCTGGTCATGAAGTCTTTGCCTAAACCAATGTCTGGAAAGGGTTTTCCAATGTATCTTCTAGAATATTTATGGTTTCAGGTCTTAGATTTATGTCCTTGATCCATCTTGAGTTGATTTTTGTATAAGGTGAGAGGTGAGGATCCAGTTTCATTCTTCTACTGTGGCTTGCTAATTTTTCCAGCACCATTTGTTGAATAGAGTGTCCTTTTCCCACTTTATGTTTTTGTTTGCTTTGTCAAAGATCAGTTGGCTGTAAGTATTTGGCTTTATTTCTGGGTTCTCTATTCTGTTCCATTGGTCTATGTGCCTATTTTTATACTAGTACCATGCTGTTTTGGTTACTATAGCCTTATAGTATAGTTTGAAGTTGGGTAATGTGATGCCTCCATATTTGTTCTTTTTGCCTAGTCTTGCTTTGGCTATGAGGGCTCTTTTTAGGTTCCATATGAATTTTAAGACTGTTTTTTCTAGTTCTGTGAAGAATGACGGTGGTATTTTGATGGGAATTGCATTCAATTTGTAGACTGCTTTTGGCAGTATGGTCATTTTCACAATGTTGATTCTATCCATCCATGAGCATGGGATGTGATTCCATTTTTTTGGTGTTGTCTGATATCTTTCAGCAGTGTTTTGTAGTTTTACTTGTAGAGGTCTTTCACCTCCTTGATTAGGTGTATTCCTAAGTATTTTATTTATTTTTTGCAGCTATTGTAAAAGGGGTTGAGTCCTTGATTTGATCCTCAGCTTGGTCACTGTTGGTGTATAGCAGAGCTACTGATTTGTGCACATTAATTTTGTATCCTGAAACTTTGCTGAATTCATTTACCAGTTCCAGGAGCTTTTTGGATGAGTCTTTAGGGTTTTCTAGGTATACAATCATATCATCAACAAAGAGTGACAGTTTGACTTCCTCTTTACTGATTTGGATGCCCTTTCTTCCTTTCTCTTGTCTGATTGCTCTGGCTAGGAATTCCAGTACTATGTTGAATAGAAGTGGTAAGAATGGGCATCCTTGTCTTGTTCTAGTTCATAGGGGAAATGCTTTCAACTTTTACCCATTCAGTGTAATGTTGGCCATGGGTTTGTCATAGATAGCTTTTATTACCTTAAGGATGTCGCTTCTATGCTGATTTTGCTGAGGGTTTTAATCATAAAGGGATGCTGGATTTTGTCAAATGCTTTTTCTGCATCTATTGAGATGATCATGTGATTTTTGTTTTTAATTCTGTTTATGTGGCATATCACATTTATTGAGTTACATATGCTAAACCATCCCTGCATCCCTGGTATGAAACCCACTTGATCATGGTGGATTATATTTTTGATATGCTGTTGGATTCAGTTCGCTAGCATTTTGATCTTAGCCAAAAGGTTGAGAAGCAATAGTTCACTAGCATTTTGTTGAGGATTTTTGCATCTGTGTTCATCAGGGATAGTGGTCTGTAGTTTTCTTTTTTTGTACTGTCCTTCCCTGGTTTTGGTATTAGGGTGATACTGGCTTCATAGAATGATTTAGAGAGGATTCCTTCTTTCTCTGTCTTTTGGAATAGTGTCAGTAGGATTGGTCCCAATTCTTCTTTGAATGCCTGATAGAATTCAGCTGTAAATCTCTCTGGTCCTGGACTTTTTTTTGGTTGACCATTTTTTTGTTACCATTTCAATCTCACTGCTTGTTATTGGTCTGTTCAGAGTTTCTATATCTTCTTGGTTTAATCTAGGAGAGTTATATATTTCCAGGAATGTATACATGTCCTCTAGGTTTTCTAGTTTATCAGCGTAAAAGTGTTCATAGTAGCCTTGAATAATCTTTTGTATTTCTGTGGTACCAGTTGTATTATTTCTTGTTTCATTTCTAATTGAGCTTATTTGGATCTTCTCTCTTCTTGGTTAATCTCACTAATGGTCTATCAATTTTATTTATCTTTTCAAGGAACCAGCTTTTCATTTCATTTATCTTTTGTATTTTTTGTTTGTTTCAGTTTCATTTAGTTCTGCTCTGATCTTCGTTATTTCTTTCCTTCTGCTGCATTTGGGTTTGGTTTGTTCTTGTTTCTCCAGTTCTGTGAGATGTGAACTTAGACTGTTTATTTGTGCTCTTTCAGACTTTTTGATGTAGACATTTAATGCTATAAACTTTCCTCTTAGCATCACTTTTGCTGTATCCCATAGGTTTTGATAGGTTTTGTCACTATTATCATTCAGTTCAAATAATTTTTAAATTTCCATCTTGATTTCGTTGTTGACTCAATGATCATTCAGGGGCAGGTTATTTAATTTCTGTGAATTTGCATGGTTCTGAGGGTTCTTTTTGGAGTTGATTTCCAATTTTATTCCACTGTGGTCTGAGAGAGTATTTGATATAATTTCAATTTTCTTAAATTTACTGAGACTTGTTTTGTGGCCAATCATGTGGTCTATCTTGGAAAAGTTCCATGTGCTGATGAATAGAATTAATATTCTGCAGTTGTTGGGTAGAATGTTCTGTAAATATCTGTTAAGTCCATTTGTTCTAGGGTATAGTTTAAATCTGTCATTTCTTTGTTGACTTTCTGTCTTGATGACCTGTCTAGTGCTATCAGTGTTATATTAAAGTCCTCCACTATTATCTTGTTGCCATCTATCTCATTTCTTAGGCCTAGAAGTAATTGTTTCAAAAATTCAGGACCTCCAGTGTTAGGTGCATATATATTTAGGATTGTGATATTTTCCTGTTACACTAGTCCTTCTATCATTATATAATGTCCCTCTTTGTCTTTTTTAACTGCTGTTGCTTTAAAGTTTGTTTTGTCTGATATAAGAAGCTATACTCCTGCTCACTTTTGGTGTCCATTTGCATGGAATATCTTTTTCCACCCCTTTCCTTAAGTTTATGTGAGTCCTATGTGTCAGGTGAGTCTCTTAAAGACAGCAGGTACTTGGTTTGTGAATTTTTATCCATTCTGCTATTCTGCATCTTTTAAGTGGGGCATTCAGGCCATTTACATTCAACATTAGTATTGAGATATGAGGTACTATTTTATTCATCATCCTATTTGTTGCCTGAATACTTTTTTCTTTTATTGTGTTATTGTTTTACTTAAGGTGGTTCTATTTTGGTGTATTTCGAGAATTTGTTTCAAGATTTAGAGCTCCTTTTAGCAGTTCTTGTAGTGATGGCTCGGCAGTGGTGAATTTTCTCAGCATTTGTTTGTCTGGGAAAGGCTATATCTTTCCTTCATTTATGAAGCTTAGTTTCACTGGGTACAAAATTCTTGGCTGACAGTTGTTTTGTTTAAGGAGGCTAAAATAGGACCCCAGTCCCTTCTAGCTTGTAGGATTTCTGCTGATAAATCTGCTGTTTATCTGATAAGTTTTTTTTTAATAGGTTACCTGATGCTTTTGCCTCATGGCTCTTAAGATTCTCTCCTTCATCTTTACTTTAGATAACCTGATGACTATGTGCCTAGGCGATGATCTTTCTGCCATAAATTTCCCAGGTGTTCTTTGAGCTTCTTGTATTTGAATGTCTAGATCTCTAGCAAGGCTGGGGAAGTTTTCCTCAATTATTCCCTCAAATATGTTTTCCAAACTTTTAGATTTCTCTTCTTCCTTGGGAACACCAATTATTCTTAGGTTTGGATGTTCAACACAGTCCCAAACTTCTTGGAGACTTTGTTCATTTTTAAAAAATCTTTTTTCTTTGTCTTTGACAGATTGGGTTAATTCAAAAGCCTTGTCTTTAAGCTCTGAAGTTCTTTCTTCTGCCTTTCAATTGCTTAGACTTTCCAGAGCATATTGCATTTCTCTAAGTGTATCCTTGATTTCCAGAAATTGTGATTGTTTTTTATTTATGCTATCAATTTCACTGATATTTCATATCCTGCACCATGTTTTTTATTCCTTTAAGTTGGACTTCACCTTTCTCTGGTGCTCCTTGGTTAGCTTAAGAATCTAGCTTCTTAATTCTTTTTCTGGCAATTCAGAGATTTCATCTTGGTTTGGATCCATTGCTGGTGAGCTGTTGTGATCTTTTGGGGGTTTTAAAGAATCTTGTTTTGTCATATTACCAGAATTGTTTTTCTGGTTCCTTCTCATTTTGGTAGACTATGTCAGACGGAAGATCTGGGACTCAAGGGCTGCTGCTCAGATTCTTTTGCCCCACAGGGTGCTCCCTCGATGTGGTGTTCTCCTCCCTCCCTAGGATGGGGACTTACGAAAGCCAAAAGGCAGTGATTGTTTTTGCTCTTCTGGGCCTAGTCCCCTAGTGGAGCTACTGGGCTCCAGGCTGGTATTAGGGAGTGTCTGCAACAAGTCCTGTGATATAATCCATCTTCAGGTCTTTCAGCCGTGGATACCAGCATAGTTTTTCAGTGTCTCAGGGAGCCTACAGTGGTGATCCCTTTCCTTCAAAGGGTCTGTGGATTCTCTTGGCTTTCCTGGTATGTTCCTGCAGTAGTTATTGGAGCAAAAGTTCATGATACGAGTCTCCACACACTGCTCTGTCCATCTGAGCAGGAGCTACAAGCTAGTCCTGCTTCCTACCTGCCATCTTAATCCTGTATCTGGCTGTACCATTTTACATTCCCATCGGTAATGCCCTTCTCTTCCTAAAAGAAGAAAACTTATGTTTTGCAACAAGGAATTATTTTGAAAAGATGCTATGGAGGCTGGGTGTGGTGGCTCATTCCAGTAATCCCAGCATTTTGGGAGGCTGAGATGAGGGGATTGCTTGAGCCCAGAAGTTCAAGACTAGTCTGGGCAACATGGTGAGACCCTATCTCTAGAAAAAGAAAAAATTAGCCAGGCATGGTGGCATGTGCCTGTGGTCCCAGCTACACGGGAGGTGGATGTAGAAAGATCGCTTGAGCCTGGGAGGTCGAGGCTGCAGTGAACCATGATTATGTCACTGCACTCCAGTGTGGGTGACACAGTGAGATCCTGTCTCAAAAAATAAATAAATAAATAAATAAATGCTATGGGACTTCAGCTCCCTTCTTAAATAGACTACCCTTTGGGACCTCTATAGAAGTCCCATTTTCTTTACCAATTTATCTGACTGATCAGATAAATGAGTTGGTCTTACTGAGCTGTTGAATACCACATGTTCTCCCCAAATCTTTCTTTTTGTTGCTCATAGTCTCTTCAAATACTTTCCTGTAAAAAGGAAGATGTGATTGTGCTGTGCAGAAGAGGAAGGGCTTTGAAGTTTTGTGTCAGAAAGAAGATAGGATTTGGGGCTGTAAGATCCTGGTGCTGGTCCTGACTCTGTCTCAAACTAGTTGTATAAGTTTGAATAAGTCACTAAATTATCAGTCAGTTTCTTCAAGAATCAACTAGAAATGATAGAAACACCTTCATCACTGATGTGGAGCAAATGGGATCATGTAGGCCGTTGGTTGTCATAGAAGAAACAAAGAACTCCTAGGGAAGCACCTCCCAACTGCTAACACACACACACACACACGTGCGTGCACATACGTGTACACACACACATATGCACATACACACACATAGTGACCTTCAGTAGAGTGACTCCACTTGTATTAGTTTTATATATTAGGCTTCCCAGCAAGATTGGTTTGAAGAAACAGCTCTATGGCTAACACAAGTTGAAAACTGCTGAAATATGTGGACCTTGCTTCTTCTTTCATTTTTTTCTTTTTAAGTAGTTTCAACTTATTTTGCTCTCTTCTGTCCATCTTCATACAAGAAGGTCTCCTCTGTAAAGGAGGGGAAGATGAAACAAGGAAACTTTTCTTTTTATAAAAAAGAAATTTTAGTTGACACATAATAATTGTACATATTTACAGTGTGAAATTTTGATACATGTATACATTGTATAACGATCAAATCCGGGTAACTTGCATCTCACTTTCAGCCTTTATCATTTTTTTGTGTTGGTAATATTCAAAATTTTATCTCCTCCTAAACCTCCCAGATAACCTACAATTTTTGCTACTTCCTTTCATTGCTAAATTCTCTTTTTTGTTTGTTTTTTAGAGACAGGATCTCATTCTGTCACCCAGGCTGGAGTGCAGTGGTGCTATCACAGCTCACTACAGCCTCAAACTCCTGGGCTCAAGAGATCCTCCCACCTCAGCCTCCTGAGTCACTGTGACTACAGGCACATGCCACCACATCTGGCTGATTTTTTTCATTGCTAAATTCTCAAGGAATGATTCCACATTCTGCTGCTATTTTCTTTCTATGGCTTTCCTTTTAGTCCCTTATTATCTGAATTCTGGCTTCTGGTCTTCATTGTAACCATGTACTTTAAGTCGTCTTCTCACTAAATTCCATTCCTATTTTCTCAGTAGCTTTTGAAACAGTTTACTTTCCTCTTTCTTCCCTGAAGCCCTTGTGTCCCTAGTTTTCAGAAAAAATGATGAGACTCAGGTATACCTCCTCCTCCAGCTGTTGCTTCCTTGACTTTTCCTGTTCCAGAATAGTGGTGGGTGTCCAAGTTCCCAGACATCTTCTTCTTTCCCTCTTTATCCCTCCCTCTGAAATCTTGTTCTGTTTCAGAGCACCTGCTGTCACACTTTGAAGACTCACGGTATAACTATAACCTGTCTTTGGCTCCAGTACCCTAACTTCAATTGCCTGCTGGACACTTCATTTCAGATGTCTGACAATCATTGATACCGAGAAATGAAGTCATTAATCTAGTCCCCAAACTCTTTCTCCCCCCAGACTTCCTGTTTATGTTATGGCATCAACAAACCAGCAGCACTAAGACTGGACATTGCCCTTATACTTGTCTGATCCTTTGTCCTCATTTCACTACTCCCATATCTGATCAGCCACAAACTGGGATTGATTTTTTTTTACCTAATGCCTCTGAAATCTTTTCCTCGTTCTTCACTTCCTCCTCTAACATACTAATCAAAGTCTTTAATAGGGCTATTGCTGAAGTCTTCTGGAATTACTTTTCCAGACTTATTTTCCAAGTCTCCCTTACTTAAAAGCATTACTTAACTTTAGTCTAATGTGTAACCTCATAGGTAACTGATTCCATCTCTTGTCTCAGTTCTAAGAAGTAGGATCTCTAAGAAGAGAGTGTCTTAAAGCTTATTTTGAATCAAAGGCCTAGCCCTGGTTTAGTTGGACACAACCTGGGAGTCATGGTTGTGCAGAGGTTTGCCTTTTCTGAGTGTAAATAGGGCAGTTTTTCTATGTAGGAAGTACAGGCAAGGAGAAAATTATTTCTGGTACTAAGAAAATGTTGTCAATGCTGGCATCAGGAAAAGGGTGGTAGAGAGTTTTTGGCTATGCTTCAGACCCATAATAATTAACCTCCATCTTTCTTAATGTACACAGAACATAAATGACACTTGGAATTTTCTCAAATTTAGGCAAACATAGTCTCCTCCCACTTCTAGGCAGGCTGCAGCCTGTAAGCTCCCTGCCTTCCAAGATATCCTAGAGTGGCCACTGAAGGTCTGTACCGGAATGGTACATTTGCTAAATATTTGCCATGCCAAAATTATAGCCGATTTAGGTTTCCTTCTTGGCATATTTCACTTTGAGGCTATAACATATGGTAATCATATTAAAATGTTAGAAACCAAAACTTGATATTCCACACATACAAGATTAGCCTAACATTTTCCTTTCTTGATTGTTTTAGCAATGGTTGGGACAAATATAAAGCCAGAAAGACACTGGTCATGACAACTGGAAAGTCACATTTTTTTCTCTTTACTAAGATGTTTAGGATTCTATACTGTCATAACTAAAAGTTGACATTCATGTCATAGAATAAATATTAAAATTTAGTATAAATACAATGAACCATTTTAAAAGAATGGGGAATTTAATAGGATTTAAGGTTAAGAACTTGAAATAAATTGTCAACAAAAGTAAGAAAAGAAAATGGAATGTCTCCACGTTTCTATAATCTAAAGAAAATTTGGAGAACATCTAAGTTAAGCAAGCTTATTTTTATTTTTTATAACTTTATTGAGATACATTTCACATACCATAAAATTCACTACTTTAAAGTGCTCAGTTCAGTAATTTTGAGTATATTCGGAGTAGTACAACCATAACCAGAATCTAATTATAGAACATTTTTCTCACCCCAAAAATAAAATCATTAGCAGTCATTCCCCAGCCGCAGGCAACTACTAATCTGCTTTCTGTCTCTATGGATTTACCTATATACCTATGTACCATGCATTTCACGTATTTACCTATTTACCATGCATTTCACATATATCATATGACTTCATATGATATATGATCTTTTGTGACTGGGTTCTCTCATTTAGTATATTTTCAAAGTTCATCCATATTGTACCATGTATCCATTCTTCATTCCTTTTTATGGCTGAATAATACTTCATTGTGTGGATATGCCATATTTTGTTTATCTGTTAATCAACTGATGGATATTTGTGTTATATCTACTTCTTGGCAATCACGAATAATGCTGCTATGAACACCCATTTCACCATGGAAATATGTTTCCATTTTTCTTGCATACATACCTGGAAATAGAACTGCTGGCTCATATGGTAACTCTATGTTGAATATTTTGATGAACTGCCAAACCATCTCCAAAGTAGCTGCACCATTTTACATTTCCACCAGCAATATACAAGAGTTTCAATTTCTCCACATCTTCGACAACACTTGTTATTGTCTTTTTTATTTTAGCCACCCTAGTAAGTGTAAAGGTATTTAACTATGATTTTGGGCCACCTTTATTTCTGGCACAAGCAAATTGAAGACTTGAGTCTCACGCTCTAGGTCCCAGCTAGTCAGAGGCAAAATCTGATCTGCAGAGATGTGCTGTTTTAGAGAAAGGTATGGAAGGATATCTAACTAATTGTTACTCTTGGTTCCTGAAAGTAGAGAGTTAAGGAAGAAAAAGGAAAGACACTATTAACTTTATATTCAGCTACTGTTAAAAGGAACATTGTATGAATATGTATTACATTAATAAAGGAAAATGTCAAACAACAAAATGAGAAGCTCTGTGTCTTCTTATATATTTTTTTAAAGACAGGGTCTTGCTGTGTTGCCCAGGCTGCAGCACAATAGCTATTCACAGGTGCTATCATGGTATACTGCAGCCTCAAACTCCTGGACTCAAGCTATCCTCCTGCCTCATTCTCTGGAGTAGCTGGGATTACATACACACACCACCATGCCTGGCTAGCTGTTTCCTGATTTCCAGGCATTTTTTGTTGTTGTTAATTCTTTTGAGAGTTTAGGTTAAAGTCCTTTTGTGCATAAAGATTATGTAAATATATAAATTCACAGATATGTATATATATTATATTAGATAACACATTTATAATATTTTATATATATAAACACTTAAAATACTAGCAGGACCAAAATCTGGCTAAATAAAATCTGAGTATTCTGTGGCAAGTGCTACACTATGGCTAATAATTGGCTGAAATGTTTGAATAAAAGTGTTACACTACCAGTCTTTTCAGACTATGGATCATTTGGCTGGAAGAAGTTTTGTTATTAAAACTTAATTTATTAAGTTAAATTTATTAAAATTTAACTTAATTTTATTAAAATTAAAGTTTTGCTATTAAAATGCATTAAAGATATGGTGGGTCATATTCTCCTTGCAACCCTTGAACATAGTTTAATAAACAAAAAGGTGGCCAGGCGCGGTGGCTCACGCCTGTGATCCCAGCACTTTGGGAGGCCGAGGCAGGTGGATCACAAGGTCAGGAGTTCGAGACCAGCCTGGCCAATATGGTGAAACCCCGTCTCTACTAAAAATACAAAAATTAGCCAGGAGTGGTGGCGGATGCCTGTAGTCCCAGCTACTCGGGAGGCTGAGGCAGGAGAATCGCTTGAACCCGGGAGGCGGAGGTTGTAGTGAGCCGAGATCGGGCCACTGCACTCTGGCCTGGGAGACAGAGTGAGACTCTGTCTCAAAAAAGAAAAAACAATAATAATAATAATAATAATAATAATAAATAAACAAAAAAGGCTTAGGACTTGATCAGCTCAAGTAAGCACAGGTTGTGCCACTTGGCAGATTTGCTGCCATGCTTCTGGGAGCTGAATTTTCTGATCTGGTGTGACAATCTATAGAGAATCACTCACACTTGTTTAACAGTTCACAAACCTCTATTGAGTCATTCTTCCAGTACAAGGAGCACAATAGATCTAAATAATTCCAAATACTCATAGCAGTACAAACATGTAGATTAAATACAGTTCTTAAAGGGGATAAAATTCACATAATTGTTAAAAAGTAAAACCCAATGCTTCTTTTACACAGTCTCTCAAAACTTCAATCTGTTACATAATTTGATTTGTCGAGGACCATGTTGTTCCTTATTGTGTGAGCAAACTTTCCCGTAGTTTTATAGCAAAGCGCAAGTAAGAGACAGAAAGAGACAGAAGCAACAGAGCAGGATCTTAAAGTTCTCTCAATCCAGTTATTACCACTAATCAACTATATACTGCCTGTAAGATTTATACTGGAAAATGCAAATCTAATAAATACTCCAGAAAAAGGGTCTCACTAAGAATGACAAAAATTCAGTGAGTAAGGGGCAGGTGCAGTGGCTCACACCTATAATCCCAGCACTTTGGAAGGTCGAGGGGGGAGGATTGTTTGAGCCCAAGAGTTCAAGACCACCATTTCTAAAAAAATAAAATTAAAAATAAAATTAGCTGGGCATGGAGGTGCATGCCTGTGGTCCTAGCTAATCAGGAGGCTGAAGCAGGAGGATCACTTGAGCCCAGGAGGTCGAGGCTGAGGTGAGTTGTGTTTGCCTCACTGCACTCCAGTCTGGGCAACACAGCGAGACCCTGTCTCAACAAAACAAAACAAAGCAAAACAAAACAAAATTCAAGCAGCAGTGGAAGTGGAAGAGTGTCTCCACGCTTTTTCTGCAATAACCTTCATTATGAAAGTCAGTCAATTGGAAACTAACAAGAGCGAATAGCAGTTTATGAGGGCTTTGGGTATGTGTTTGGGATAGAAAGGATCAGAGACTTCCCATCTTGAAAGGAGTGCAAATTCCAGAGACAAGAATCTACCACCAGCAATATGCCTTTGCTGGCCGCAGAATTTCAGACATTTGGAATGAAGATTAAAATTAACTAATCATCGTAACAAGAATTTATACAGGCAGCACCAAAAACAAACTGGTTCTAGGACAATGTAATAATCTGTAGCTTGACATGTCCCTGACACTAGTTATACTTTCTAAGGAACGAAATTTATAAATATACTTGAGATGAAAAGTATGCTCCCCTGGACAAAGCCCTGGATAAGTAGATAGGAAAGACAATTCAATTCAGTTATTCATTGAGTATCTTACTATACATGTTTTGGGATTGTGTAGATTGGAGAAAATTCCTCTAATATAAATGGAAGAGTCTATTTTTAAAATCTAGCTGGTAAAAAAAAAAAAATGAAACAAAACACAACCCAAATCCACAGCTAGGCTTAAAAAAATGCTTAGCGTTAATATTCTTCCATTGCTGAGCAGCAAATAGGATATTTTAGAATGAGAGAAGGAAGTGGAGCCAAATAAACATAGTAAAAATTAAAATATACAACCAATCCACATACTTTCCCTTAAATAATCCCATCTACGCCTATGCACATCATATCCACCATCAGAAAATATGTTATTTTTAAAAATACACGTTTTTCTCCTTGCCTAGCTTACAGTACTTTGACTATTTTTTCCTTTTCTTCCTAAATTCATTTCTTATTTGATTAATTCATTATGTCAGATACCAGGTATCAGCTTGACTTAGCTCATCTCATCTCATTCAAAGGCAGATCCAAGTTTTGTAAAGTCAAAAGCTTATACAATTTGGGGGCTCTCTTTAAAGAAAATAATAAAAAATTACAAAATACAGGAATATGGAAAATAAGAATGATAATAGAAATCACAATAAATTTTTAAAAATTAAATGCTGAGAAATACCATAAATATTACAAACTCTAGGAACCTTACATAATTTCATTAACTAACTGCCTAACATACCTAACATAGTTTTCTATTTCATTTTTTGGTTTAATGCTCTTTGGTAGCTTCTTTATACAATAGCTATTTTGTAATATCATCTTCTGTAATGTGACTAGAAAAATACTTCAGTCTTTTTTGGAGTATAGTTGATCAAAATTTGTTTTCCATATTGAGGTTTGGGATATATAAGTCATTCAACCTCGTACACAGACATATTTGTTGTTTTTAGTACAGCTACAGGCGTTTGCCCTAAAAATCAAAATATTCTGCTTGATTCTATTTCACACAATTCCCATCCCAAAAGAAAAAGACGTATATTCGTGTGCCGATCATTGTAGACGTTGCATCATCTTACATACTCCAACTAGAATGCTACAGTTATGCACAGGCTTCAGTGCAAACCAAATCCTCTGCTTACAATTTTCTACATCTGAGGACAGGAGGAATTTTTCATAGACTAGCTTATGACATTTTAAACATGCTTCTCTACCCCTTACCTACACAGTCCTGGTAAGAGGTGTAGGTAAGGGGCAGTCCCCAACCTTTTTGGCACCAGGAACTGGTTTCGTGAAAGAGAATTTTCCCATGGGCTGGAGGGGACTGATGGAATGGTTTCATCCTCAAATCATCAGGCATTATTTAGAATCTCATAAGGAGCGCACAACCCAGGTCCCTCACATGTGCAGTTCACAATAGGGTTCGTTTAATGCTGCCGCTGATCTGACAGGAGGCGGAGCTCAGGCAGTAATGCTTGCCCGCCACTCACCTCCTGCGGCACGACTCGGTTCCTAACAGGCCATGTGCTGGTACCAATCAGAAGCCCAGGGGTTGGGGGCCCCTGCAATGGGACACATTCATGATGTACGAACATTGGCTTGGCACCTTTATATCATGGCGCTGGGTGGCTCAGCATAGTGGGTGGTAGAAGTATTCCTGGAAACTATTCATTTGCCAGGACACCTAGCTATAACTACTAATCACAGAAATGATCACAAAGCACATAAATATATCCCATGAAATGCAAATTAAGTATATCACCAACTTAATTTTCTCTTATCAGTACCCTAAAATACACTATGTTCCCTCTCCAACACCACTAAACACAAGGGCAAATCAGAGAGGTAAGAGAGCACTGTTGACTGAGGGTGGCTAAGATATTTTTTTCTGTGCACAAATTTTATAAAAGCATATGACATGTGAACACATTGCTAAGGTCTGTCCCAAAGCCTTAGAAGGAGCTGTTTTTAAAAGGAAACCTGATGCTTCAGCCTCAGCAGTTCAGTACATCTGCTCCTGACCTCATCTTGCCTCACTTAGGGAGCGCCTACCCTGTGAGCAGCACACAGAGAGGCACCTATAACTCCACATGGAAAGAAATCACAGGATCTGAAAGGAGTTAGGGCTGCTTCACCAGAAAAAAAGAAAAAGTTCACTTTCTATTATGGTGAATAAACTTTACACTATAATTAGAGCCATATTCCTGTGAGTCTTCAGGAATCCTCAATAAAGTGGACTTGGGACAATAAAGGGAAATTACCTATTGAAGAGAAAAAGAAACAAATGCCATGGAAATGAAACCCAGGCCCAGTGAATCAGAACAGTGCTCTGAGTGGCCGCCCAGCACTGTTGTTGGCCCAGGGCAGCTATCATGGGTGTGTGACAGGCAGGGCAGCAGCTGGAGACTACAGGAAAAGAGACCTCAAAAAGGGAAATGGAAAACGCCAAACATCCACGGTGCTATCTTGACAGTTTATGCCTGGGACCGATATTACCGGGTGGCTCATGCCTGTAATCCCAGCACTTTGGGAGGCCAAGGCAGGTGGATCAGTTGAGCCCAGGAGTTTGAGACCAGCCTGAGCAATAAGGTGAAAACCTGTCTCTATAAAAAATACAAAAAAAAAAAAAAATTAGCCGGGCATGGTGGCACGCACCTGTAGTCCCAGCTACTTGGGAGGCTGAGGTGGAAGGATTGCTTGAGCTGAGGAGGAAGAGGCTGCAGTGAGCTGAGATTGCACCACTGCACTCCAGCCTGGAGTCCAGACCTGTCAAAAAAAAGAAGGAGAGAGAGAGAGCGAGAGAAAAACAGTCAGACAGACAGACAGAGAGAAAGGTGTTTTAACTCCCTAGAAGAAAGTTGTCCTTCCATGAGATCAAGACTTATTTGTGCCTGAAGGCAGATAATATGGTTTGGCTCCGTGTCCCCATCCAAATCTCACCTTGAATTGTAATAATCCCCATGTGTCATGGGAGAAACCCAGTGGGAGATAAATGAATCATGGGGCTGGGTCTTTCCTGTCCTGTTCTCTGATAGTTAATCTCAGCAGATATGATGGTTTTATAAAGGAGAGTTCTCCTGCACATACTGTCTTGCCTGACACCATGTAGGATATGCCTTTTCTTCTCCTTTGCCTTCCACCATGACTGTGAGGCCTCCCCAGCGATTGAAACAGTGAGTCCATTAAACCTCTTTCCTTTATAAATTACCCACTCTTGGATGTGTCTTTATTAGTAATTTATAGTATATTAATCTCAAATATCTGCAATATTTGTAGATATTTTTATTTGTGATTCTACAAATAAAAAAATCTTTAAAAAATAAAAAGGATAGTTTTTATTTGTAGAATAAAATGCTCTTTATAAATCATATAAGCTGAGCCTTTCAATATTTAAGATGTTATCATTTTCCCACTCAAACAGAAAAAAAGCCATAAGAATTTTAAATGTGCCTTGAAAAAAAACCATAGAAAAATCATCAAAATTGTATTCCCTGATATTTCCTAATAGATTTTTTAAAGTATTTTTTTCATTGTCATGTAAATAGGAATAAAACATAATTTTGCAAGTATGCTTAAGTAATTTGTAAAATCTGAATTTGTAACAGGCAATTAAGCTAGGAAAACCAAAACTTCTTTTGCAGTAAGTCTCTTGATAAAAATTACAGCTTTAATGATCCTTAGAACACTAAACGAGAGAAGTCATGGAACTTCGACGGTACCTAATACTTTCTTTTGCTGGGCTATTCAATCTGTTGGCAAATGAAAGCTTCCCTTTCCTTTTCATTCTCCTCTGTGAATATAATTCTCCAGACAAGGTTCTCACAATCATTGGCCTGGTGATGTCACATCTTCCATGGCAACATTTTGCCAGTTTATTGTGAATAAGCTAAAGCAATTCTTGGTTTGTTTTAAAAAAAAAAAAAAAAGATTACATATCTACTTAAAATATTAGATATCTATTTATTTTCACACAACATTGAATGAAATACTGCAGAAGGGGAAACTTTAATGCGTGAGCATGGAATGAAATTTAGGTCAATCTGGGAAGGCCAGATAACATGCTAGAGATTTTAGAAATCAGTGCCAAGATTATGTAATGATAACACTCTCTATTCTGGTCCTTCGCACTTGGGGTGCATGAACACAGGCTTCATGAAAAGTCACCTACAGAAGTAAACAGGAACTGTGGCTTTTGAAAGGAACAGATTCTAAATAACATTATTTTAAGAAAGAGGATATGAAATTACAACTACGTAAAATAGATTTACCTACTAACAAGACTGGAAAGTTATATGCAAAAATGAAAAAGAGTTGGAGTGCTTTGGGGTGAGAGAGTGATTTTTTTTTTCAAAAAAGTTTTTAATTTTGTTCTCTTGGCATCTCAATAACAGTTATTTGAAAATGGGTACATCCTCGGGTTAGAAGGAGAGGCAGGTAGTCTGTTTGCTGGCAGGGTGTGCCCTTGGCTGCAACATCTGGGCCCTGTGCCTTGGAAAACCTACAGGACAGTGACTTCACTCTCAAAGGAAGAATTAAATCTGAGAATTTATTTCAATAGCTCACTAGGAGGGAAGCAGTCACAGCAATAATTTTATAAGCTTAACGCCTCTCCCAAACTGCCTCAGAGATTCCCTTTTGCTTCGTAGCAGGAAGACTGAGTCTCCTCCCAGCCACAGCCACCTATAACAGGCGCCATAGGAGCCTTAATGCCAAGGTCTAGAGAACCATCTACAAACTTGGGGACTTTGTGAGACTCTGGTAAAACAATAAATGATCAATTACATTCATTAAAGGTTAGAAAAGAGAAAACAGTACTGAAGAAGTAAAAATAGCATAATGCCACTTGACTGAAGTATTTGTATAATTTTGAATTTAAGAAATAATATAGTGTTATTTCATTTAAATGCATAATTGTATTAATCAAGAGTAAAGCCTTGGGATGAGGAAACTATAGAGGAGTTTAAAACATGCTTCATGAATTAGTAGAAATTTGACATCACGAAAGATTCAAAGTTGTGTTTGTAGTTTGCCTCTCAAGTCTTGTCTGTTTCTGGAATACTTCTGATGATTTTATCTCTTGTTAAGATGATAGACTTAGAGCAGCAACACCCTTGGATTTCCTCTCTTTCTCGTATTCTTTCTGTTTTGTCTTTCTCTTTCTGTCCTCCTGTTTTCCTTCCTTTCTTCCTTTTTTCCTCTCTGTCTATACATAATATCCTCCAAGTTATCTCTTCTCTGAGGCAGCATAACATTAGGTTACCACTGTGTGTATGTTAGTGGTTAAGATCTGTGACAGGGAGAAACCGTAATTAAAGCTGAGACCTCTCAGATGTGACTTTAACCTACCCTGTACAGACTCTGTCCGAGACGGTATCTCCTAAGCCAGGATGCTAGACCAGGATTTCTTTACAAAACCACAAATAAGGGAAAATACATAAAAGAGTTTTGAGTCTCATATGAGAAAAATATTACACAAATAAAAGATCAGAATTTCTTTTAGCAGCCTTTGGGTTTTTTATATTAAACAATCTTTATCTGAAAAACAGTACTTAATAATCCTAATGCTATCTATCAAATTTCAATAAGAGCAATTTCAGCATCAACTAATGAATCATAGCTAAACAAGAGATTGATCACAAATACTTTAAAGGTAGCAGCACCAGCTGATGTTCTGCGGAGTCTCTGGGCATTCAGAGCCTGGCTACGGGGAAAACAGAATCAACAGCCCCAGGAGCCAAAGGACCTCTCAGGAAAGGCTGGAAGTTAGCCTTGCAGTCAGCCAGCTTCTGCCTGTTGCCGTCATTTTCTTTCTGGAGCACCTGGAGCACTCTCTCGGTGGTTGTGGTGGCCATGCAGCCCTCCCGGGCCATTTATCATGGAAGAACATCTCCCTCTGAAAGCTGGAAGTGTCTTTCTTCAATTCGTGGGTCAGGTCTTGAGACATCTTCTTATGGCAGTCATGGGTCTGACAGACATGGTTCATGCACCTAGAAAAGTCTCTGGTCAAGGACTAGGAAGTAGGCGTCCTTCTCCCCCGTGGACTCCCACTGAGGCTCCCTGAACCTGAAGTTTTTATTGTCTTCCCAGGAATATGGGTTTGACAAGCCAAATATTGGTCATAAACTGTTTTAGCAATTTAGAAGTCACCACATCAATATATATTTAATTTGGATCATTTTATCATTTCCATGATAAGTCATGGAATGCAGAACTTTTAATAGCAAAAGCTTTAAGGACTCATGGGGATTAAGGCGCCCATCCTGGTTCTCCATGAGTCCATGTTTAACACTGGACTTTTGTCCTCTTGAATACCAGTTGTGTCTCCAATTAGGTGCACAGCACTGATAACTGATGGGTTATCACAGGTAATTTAAATTAGACCAGGGAGTTCATTCAAATTGTGTATCTAAACAATTTCAGTATTGGCTGATTTAGCATGAAAATCTGGCAAAATATTTTCTTTGTATTAAATTAATTTTTGTTCTGCTTGGGTTAGTAGTTTTATAAACCAGTGAGTCTTTTCATTAACGTCCCAGGAATTCTTACCCAGTCCAAATGATATGATTCTAAAGTTATCAGAAACCTGTATTTAAGAGTGCTTTTCAGAGTCTTTTCCACCCTTTCATGTACCTCCTTAAAGATGCCATATTCTAGAATTTTCTGTGCTTGTGAAGTTTTCAGAAACTGCATCAGAATTAAGCAATTAGCTATAGAAATGATTTTATTTATTTATTTATTTATTTATTTATTTATTTTTATTGAGATGGAGTCTCGCTCTGTCACCCAGGCTGGAATGCAGTGGTGTGATCTCGGCTCACTGCAACCTCCACTGTCTGAGTTCAAGTGATTCTTTGCCTCAGCCTCCTGTGTAGCTGGGATTACAGGTGCACACCACCACACCCAGCTAATTTTTGTATTTTTAGTAGAGACAGGGTTTCACTATGTTGGTCAGGCTTGTCTTGAACTTCTGACCTCGTGATCCACCCGCCTCGGCCTCCCAAAGTGCTGGAATTACAGGCATGAGCCACCACACCTAGCTCAGAATGACTTTAAATAGTCATAGTTAAAGACACAATTGACAACGAAATGTTATTATTTCTGTGGTCTACAATAACTTAACCTAATAACCATAATTATTATTGATAGCATACATTCAGACATATTAGAATTTTAGAAATCCCATACAATTTTGAAACACGTTAATCATATTCATTAAAATATAAGCTGAAGAAGGTTAAGCATTTTTTATTTGTCAATGCTTCCCATGTAAACTTAACATGTCAAATAATCCTCTTTACTTCTCTTTTGGATGCTTCAGGGACCCTCTGCAGCATCCTAAAGTTAGGGGTCAGAAAAGAATTTTGAAGCTAAAATTTGATTTTGGGAAGCCTGTCAAATATGTCAAAGGTTTAAAATACTTGACCAAAACAGGATCACAGGCCACCAAAAAACAAGTTATTTATTTAACGAAAGTGATTTTTAAAAACAAAAACCTGTACTCTTTGATAAAGGAGACTCAGTTTCCCAAACAGTCAACAGACCTAAGACAGAATCTGTCTCTTCTTCTTTTCTCTCTCTTTTTTTTTCCTTTTTGCAGTTTACTCAAAAGGTGAATGCAAATATTTCACTGTGTCTTATTAATACTACACAGAATTTTTATTCAATAGAGAAAACCAAGTTTTACGTTTTTATTAGTGTATTATCACACTAGTTTTAATAAAATATAAATAAATTGATCAAGTCTGTCATCTTTTAACCACAAGATTTCCATAATACTTTTGTTTTATATTTTTCCTTTCTATGTTTATCTTGTTTTATCTATCCTTTTACTTCTTCAATTTGAAACCTTTAAGTAACTTTAAACCAGACGAGTTTTAACACACATTTTTATGCCTTTATAATTTTCCTTACCAAATGCGTATTTTGCTTTTGCTTATACATTATGCATACAGAATTGTTTCTCTCATATCTAGTAGTTTTTAACTCTTAGTAACCCTAATTTTTAGTGAAAACCCTAGAAAGTAATTTTGAACGGTTTCATATCAGTATTTGTAGATAAAAACCATTTTATAATGTTTTAGAAAAATAATATGGGAGGGTGGCAGGGAAGTGCTGGGTAGAGAAGGGCAGGGTCCCTGGTGAAGGCTCCATGCTCAGGCCTGTGCTCATGGACCTAAGTGAGGACAGGCACTCCTGTTTCCATGCACAAATGTTGCATTTCCCAAGACCACTCTGGCCCACTATGTCCCCCATCCTGCATCTATAAATACCCCGAGACCCTAGCAGGCACACACACAAGCAGCTGGACATCAAGAGGAGCAGAGAAGTGAAAGAGCACACTGACAGGCACCAGCAGATGCCAGCAGGCCATAGACAGCAGAACAATGTGAAATTCAGCCAAGAGCAGTCGAGGGAGAGCCTGGTTGCTGAGCAGTCCGACTCCAGGGGAAAACAACCTTCCCACTCCATCCTGCTTCTGGATCCCCATCCGTCTGCTGAGAGCTACTTCCACCCTTCAATAAAACCTCTCACTCATTCTCCAAGCCCACGTGTGATCTGATTTTTCTAGTACACAAGGCAAGAACCCCAGGATACAGAAAGCCCTCTGTCCCTGCAATAAGGCAGAGGGTCTAATTGAGCTGATTAACACAAGCCACATGCAGACGGCAAAACTGAGAGAGCACCCTATAACACACACACTGGGGCTTCGGGAGCTGTAAACACTCAACCCTAGACACTGCCATGGGGTTGGAGCCCAAAAATGCTCCCCACAACCTGCCCATCTGCATGCTCTTCCTAGAGGTTTGAGCTCTGGGGCACTGAAGAAGCCAGCCACTCCCCCTGCCACAGGGGGTAAGGAAACTCCTGTTTCAATAGTTCTTCAAAGTATTGTTTATTAACAGATCTAAATATATCTAGCTTTTCTAAACTATATAAAAATAATATGTCAAGGTATACAGACTTAAACTCGTTTAATAATTCATATTTCAGTATCTTCACTTACAAATGATTCAGATAGTTTATGTATTATTTAATTTAATGTATCATGACTCTACGATTTTAAATTACTGAAAAGAATTTTGAAATTATCACACAGTTAGCTTCCCTGTCTTCCCCCAGTAATTCTAGGTCCCAAGTAGCCCTGTGGCGCCCAAGAGGATTATGAAGGTCAGGGCCTGTCTGAGTCCATCAGAACAGAAGACAGAGCGGTGAAGACTATACCTGCGTTACAGAAAAGGGGTCCCGATCCAGACCCCAAGAGAGGGTTCTTGGATCTTGCAATTCCACGGAGCAAAGCAAAAGCAAGTTTATTAAGAAAGTAAAGGAATAAAAGAATGGCTATTCCATAGACAGAAAAGCACCCAGGGATGCTGGTTGCCCATTTTTATGGTTATTTCTTGATGATACGCTAACAAAGAGGTGGATTATTCATGCCTCCCCTTTTTAGACCAGAGAGGGTAACTCCTTGACATTGCCCTGGCATTTGTAAACTGTCATGGCACTGGTGGGAGTGGAGCAGTAGGATGATCAGAGGTCACTGTCTTCACCATCTCGATTTTGGGGAGTTTTGGCCAGCTTCTTTACTGCAGCCTGTTTTATCAACAAGGTGTTTAGGACCTGTATCTCATGCTGACCTCCTATCTCATCCTATGACTTAGAATGCCTTAACTGTCTGGGAATGCAGCCCAGTAGGTCTCAGCCTCATTTTACTCAGCCCCTATTTAAGATGGAGTTGCTATAGTTCACAGGCCTTTGACATCTGGAGGATCCAACTCCTCCCAAAATAGCCAGAAGGCAAAACAGGGAAAGCAGAGGAAGAAGGGGTCACATTGGGCTTGATTCTGGCTTGTAGCTGCTGGTCTAGGCAGTAAGAACATGTCTTCAGACCTCACCATGGTCACTAGCTAGACCCCTGAATCCAGAGACTCTTTTTTTTTTTTTTTTTGAGACAGAGTCTCACTCTGTCACCCAGGTTGGAGTGCAGTGGCACAATCTCGGCTCACTGCAAGCTCTGCCTCCTGGGTTAACACCATTCTCCTGCCTCAGCCTCCCAAGTATCTGGGACTACAGGCGCCCACCACCGCGCCCGGCTAATTTTTTGTATTTTTTTTTAGTAGAGACGGGGTTTCACCGTGTTGGCCTGGATGGCCTCGATCTCCTGACCTGGTGATCTGCCCGCCTCAGCCTCCCAAAGTGCTGGGATTACAGGCATGAGCCACCGCACCCGGCCTCCAGAGACTCTTAAACCAAAGACATAAACTCTCAGTCAAATCAAGCAGGTATCTAATTATATTTAACTGATAATTTTGAAACCACTTTTATTTTACCAAAAATTTAAACACTAGGTTTATTTACCAAATATCACATACCCATTACACATATGGACATACAAATACATAGAAGCAGATCTTACAGCTGTCATAAAGGATTTTCATTTGCCGGCTTTTAAATAATTTTTCTTTTCCCCATTCGGTCTATCAATCTTAACAATTATTGATTTCATTGCCCTAAGCAATTGTTAATTAGGCAAAAAATTAGCATTTCTAAAAGGACAACTCTTAGGTGGAACAAAAAAATTATATTTTATAAGCATAGAGCTAAGATTTTAGGCCTAAATATTGCATCATTATTTGCTTAAACCAAGGGGAAAAAAAACCACTCAAAAGTTCACTTAGGACAGGATGGCCAGAAAAGCACGTTAAAGAAGGGTGTGACTTCTTATGTAAATTTAAAAGCATGTGGTAAGAGTTTCAAATGTACATAGGCAGACATCCTTAAAAGTGGAGATTTTCTTTATAGATGTAAATTTCTTTTAGAAAAGAGATTCAAGGTAGCCAATTAAATTCCAGAAAGGTGTATTTTGCTTTAATAGGGTGTTCTTCTTAATTTAGCTACTGTGTTTTAGCTAAAATTACCGAGTTCAGGCTAATAGGTGGAGCCCATTAACAAACAGGGCCAATAAAGCACTGGATGCCTGGACTCAGCATGGATAGATCTAAAAAAGAAACAAGCCTATTTTACTTGAGGCCTACCTTTTATAAACACCTTATCTAGGATAGCTTTCTTTCCACCTTTGAGGCAGGATAGTAACCAAACCAAAAGGTTAGCAGACTTAATTTTTTAAATCATTTAGCCACTTAAGGTTTTTATTTGCCATTTATAAATTTTTTAAATAAAAATGTTGAAATCTTTTTAGAAGCTTCTGCGTATCAATCGGCATCCCAAGATGAGACTCATTTGGGAGCCTTTGTTTTCAAATGCAATTCAGTGCAGTGCTGTTCATTTGGAACATTTCACTGTACCTTTAGTAACATGTTGCCATTTCTGTAAGACTTTGCAGCTTCTGGGGCCTAATACTTATGCATGCATAAGCTGGAAGAAACTCAGTTCTTCAGAAATTAAGGATCCCATTTTTACCTCAAATATTGGCTTTGGCTCTCAGGTTTCCTAGATCAACTTAGCCAATGATTTTTTTTCAACCTAAGCATGCAAGAAAAATGAAACAAAGAGGTAGAACACAAAAATCCCTGCAAATTTCCAAAAGCCAAATGTTACATCCCCTGCAATATTGCCATTTACTACGTTTCTGACTCAGTCAGAAGTAAGAGGCCTTTATATGGATCCAAGCCAGTTCATTACCAGATCAAATCCAATCCTGGCCTCAGTCCAGTTTCTGGGACTTTCAAACCCCATTTGGATCAGAAATTTGCTCAGAGAAACTCGGAGAGCTTAAAACAGAAATCCATGGAGATTTGGAATCCGAGAGAAGACTTAACCATGATCCCCAGCTGCCCTGAGACGGCAATGGACACAATGGGCCCGGCGGGTACCTTGCTCGGTCACTCAGTGCTTCAGGGGATCATTTGAAGCTCTATTTCAGATCCCACTTCTGATGCCATCTGTTAAAAACTTTAGCCAAATTAAATTTAAAAGAGTTTAATTGAGCAAAAAACAATTTGTAAGTCGGGCAGTCTCCCAGGCCAGAATAGGGATGCCCATGTAGAGACTCCAGTGCAGCCACGCGGGAGAAGATTTATGGACAGAAAAAAGAAAGTGAGGGACAGAAACAGCCAGATTGGTTACCGCTCAGCGTTTGCCTTATTTGAACACCGTTGGAACAGTTGGCCACCTTTGAATGTCCAAACTTGGTGATTGGCACAATAGTAGACTACAGTCTGTATACAAGTCCATTTAGGTTATAGTTCGCAATGTACAGAGAAACCTTTAGGGCAAATTAAAAATATGTCAGGAGACAGCTTTAGGCTAAACTTGATTTAACAACCCCTTAGGAAAGTCCTTGAAAATAAGTCATTTGTGGCTTATTTTAGAAGCAAAAACAAAAATGCAATGTCTGTTAGGTAACAGGAGCACCCTAATGGCGCTGGTTCCAGGTTCTTCTTCCTCCCCAACACAGGCCCGCCAAAAGGAGCCAATCAGAGGTCACGCCTTCCCGCCTCAGCCTAGACCCAGCCCCTCAGCCAACCAGCGACCCCCACATAACGTCCCTAGGCATAAAAGATGGAGGCTGCAGAGCCCTCGCTCTCTTTCTTCTTCCACTTTGGCTCTCCCTCGGACTCCTCCAATAAAGATCTCTTGACTGCAACCGGTGTGGCGTGGTCTGAGTCTGAGCCTACAGAGTCACCCTTTCAATGTCTATGCACATTATAGTCAACAGATTATTTTCATGCACGTCCGTGTAAAGAGACCACCAAACAGGCTTTGTGTGAGCAACATGGCTGTTTATTTCACCTGGGTGCAGGTGGGCTGAGTCTGAAAAGAGAGTCAGCGAAGGGAGATAAGGGTGGGGCCGTTTTATAGGATTTGGGCAGGTAAAGGAAAATTACAGTCAAAGGGGATTTGTTCTCTGGTGGGCAGGAGTGGAGGTCGCAAGATGCTCAGTGGGGGTGTTTTGGAGCCAGGATGAGCCAGGAAAAGGACTTTCACAAGGTAATGTCATCACTTAAGGCAAGGACTGACGATTTACCCTTCTTTTGTGGTAGAATGTCATCAGTTAAGGTGGGGCAGGGCATATTCACTTCTTTTGTGATTCTTCAGTTACTTCAGGCCATCTGGGCGTATAGTGCAAGTCACAGGGGATGCGATGGCTTGGCTTGGGCTCAGAGGCCTGACAATTATCTTTTCCAGAATTATCTTACTGTAACATGAAGTATCCTAACCTTTGATGAGTAAAAATTTGCTTTTCTTTGGGATAACTACTTCTATAAGGCCTGTTAATAAAAGGGACAATTTCAATAGCTTTTAATTTTCTACTAAAAAATAATTTTCTGGCATTGAACATCATTTCAAAAGCAAGGCCAGGCACAGTGGCTCACGCCTGTAAACCTAGCACTTTGGGAAACCAAGGCAGGAGGATCACTTGAGCCCAGGAGTTCAAGACCAGCCTGGACAACATGGTAAAACCCTGTCTCTCCAAAGAATACAAAGAAAAATTAATAACCAGGCCTGGTGGCACACACCTGATCCCAGCTACATGGGAGGTTGAGGCCGGAGGATCACTTGAGCACAAAAGGTCAAGGCTGCAGTGAGCCGTGATCATACCACTGAGTTCCAGCCTGGGTGACAGAGTGAGACCCTGTCTCAAACAAACAAAAAAAGAAAGAAGCCCAAGTTATTTAAAATACTACTTCTAACGGGTAACTTTTTTAATGAAATATCAGCCAGAAATATCTTAACTGAACAAAATGTCAATGAAATCAGAAAAGTAAATCTCATAAAATCAAAAACAAAATGCATTTTAGAAGCAGAGAACAGAAACAATAGCTTTCTTTTTTCCTACCCAAACTAAACCAAAACAAAATCCTCTTTGAGGGAAACTTTATGTTGAAGGTGCAAGGCTCTTGTATCAGTTCAAACTCTAAGAGCGCGCCAACAGACAGCACCAGGCAGTGTGGAGCAACATGCTGTTTTAATAAGCACCTAGGTGCAGACGGCCTGAGGCCTGAAATGGCATCAGTCCCAAATGAGAATGGGGCAGGGGTTTTATAGTCCTCTGTAAACAGGAAGTGTCCCAGTCTGACGTGACTTCTACATAGTACTCAGACAGCCTCCCTCTCGATCTTCAGGGGGTATGTATCTTCTGGCCAGCTCTCTTCCTGCTTCTGCTATCTTGCTGATGCACGCTGCTGATGCAAGTGGCCTTGTGCCTTGGGACTGGGCCTGAGGAGGGAGGAGTTATTCATTCCCTTAAGCTTTCAGGCCCCGGGGAGAATCTTTCATTCCTATTTGGTTATAGAAAAAGGAAAAGGGACAACTTTCTCCATAACTACTTCACACATGACATAGGGGTGGCGTGGGTATCTTGGAAAAAGAAAAACTTAATTTTGGGGTATTCTTGAGAGATGGGTTGGTATCCATCACATCGCTGTAGCAGGAGCATCATCTGGATTGTTTGGCCTCTAACTGTAGTTTCAACAAGAGTTTTAATGGCTTTTATTATCAGTGGGATAATACAGGGGAGAAATAGGAGGAACCCAATGATGAAGATTACTGTCCCTACTAGCGTTTTAAGTCCTCTTAGAGAAGCATCCTCCTAGAAGGTTTGTCGGGTCCCATCCCTTCCAGGTTTGGACTGGTACATGGCCTACTTTTCTGATGTTTGAAGCAATTTCTAAAACTGCTTTTCTGTTATCATCTGTGTTAAGACAACAATTGGAGATATTAAACTTGCCACAGACCCCACCCTCTTCTGCTAATAAGTAGTCTAGTGCTAGCCTGTTTTGATAAATTGCTGCATGCATTTGGTTTTGTTGTTGCATAAGCATTGCCAGAGCTGAAGTGGTTTGGTTAGTGATTATCTCTAGAACCATCTGTAGGCTAATTATTCTATTTAGCATATATATGGGAGTGCGATAACCCCACGAACCATCCTCAGCCCAAGTGGCGGGACTGTAATGTTTGATGATCCGTTGTGGAGGCCATTCATCCTGTTGCCATCTTTGGCTTCCTCCTACCTTTAAGGATTTTGTTTGTTTGTTTGTTTCTTTAGGTTATTATATACAGGGACTCTGAGGGTGTTGTCCGCTGTTAATGTTTTGGAGGAAGGAGTAGACTTAGGGGTGTGCTTGACCCTGGTGCGATGGATCCAGTGGGGGAGATCTTGGACTCTCACTGAAGTTGGCATACTGAGTATCACAGCGTAGGGGCCTGTCCACTTCAGTTGTAGGTTTTTGTGAGGGTCGAGTTGGCAGATAAACACTTCTGTGCCTGCAAGACAGTTATGTTGAGAGGACAAGGAGGTGTTGACAGGGAGGGGCATGGCCTCATTTGCTGTTTCACGAATGAAAGACCGTGTCTGGATTAAGAAGGGGAGGTAATTCTCGAGTGGCTCCGAGTCTGGTAAGGGTGGAGGCTCCAAGATAAAAGTTAGGCCATACATTATTTCAAAGGGACTATAAAAAGAGGGTGACTTTGGTGTTGTATGGAGTCTCATGAGGGCGAAAAGGAGATTTTTTGTCCATGAGTGGCAAGTTTCTAGAGCCAGCTTGGTGAGTTGGGCTTTAAGGACAGAGTTAATTTTTTCAACTTTGCCTGAAGATTGAGGCCTGTAGGGTGTGTGGAGAACCCATTTTATACCTAATGATGTAGAGACACCTTGAGTAATTTGGCCAATGAAGGCGGGCCTGTTATCAGACTGGATGGATGTTTGGAGTCCAAAGCGGGGAAGTATATGCATGGTGAGAGTTTGTGTGATGACATTTGCACCTTCTGAAGTTGTTGGGAACACTTCTACCACCCAGAGAAAGTACAGACAAAGGCTAAAAGATAGCGGAGCCATTTATTGGGCAGGATGTGAGTGAAGTCTACTTGCCAATCTTGCCCAGGTGCCTGGCCCTGGGCTTGGTGGGTAGGAAAAGGCCATGGCCAGAGGGAGCCCTGGGGTGACACTGAGTGGCAGATAGAGCAGGACTGGGTGATTTCTCGAACACGGCTGGAAAGGTGAGGACAAGTGACAATAGGGTGGAAAAGTTGTAAGACAGGTTTGTAACCGACATGAAAAGAGTTGTGGAGACTTTGGAGAATAGGGATTGTTTGAGAGTGAGGAAGAACAAAGTGCCCTTCCTTGACATACCATGGTCTTTGCTTTTGAAGGTTTGGGGCTCAGAAGTCCTCCTTTTCTTCTGAGGAGTAAAGAGGCAAGAACAAGGACAGGGACAGAAACTGGCCTTGCATGGGTTGTAGGGCTACTTGTTTGGCTACCTGATCTGCTAGTGCATTTCCAGCCGATATAGGATCGTCTGGGGTTTGGTAGCCCCTGCAATGAATGACGGCAACTTTCTGCGGGAGCCTGGCAGCTTGAAGGAGTTTGCTGATGAGAGAGCCATTTATGACAGGCGTGTTTTTGCAGTTAGGGAACCTCGTTCTTTCCAGATGGTTGAGTGTGAGTGCACTATGTGGAATGCATAATGAGAATTTGAATATATGTTGATCTGTTGTCCAGCTGCTAAAATGAGAGCTCAAGTGAGGGTGATGAGTCCAGCTTTTTGGGAGGTGGTGCCTAGGAGGAGCAGATTGGCTTCAATAGTGTGCATGGGGCATGACACTATAGTATAGCCAGCATGCCGGCATCCTTGATGTAGGAAAGCACTGCCATCTACAAACCAAGTAAAGGAGGCATCTGGAAGGGATTAATCGGTTAGGTTTGGAAAATGATAAGAAAGGTTTGAACAGTGTTCACACAGAAGTGTGTAGGGTCTTGGGTGGTTGTAGCTTTGGGTAAGAGCATGGCAGGGTTTAGATGGGAAATGGTTAGCATGGTGATATGGGGAGTTTCTGTGAGTAAAGCATACAGTTGGAGGAGCTGTAGGGCAGAGATGAGACTTAGTACACTGTGGTGAGCTAGCATGTCCTTGATGTTATGGATTGAATAAACTGTTAGGTTGGCATAGAGAGATGGTTTTAGGCTTTCAAGGGTGAGGACAGCAGCAGCCACCAATGCTCAGAGGCAGGCAGTCCATCTGAGAACTGTGGCTTCAAGCTGTTTGGAGAGGTAGGCCATAACCTCCTGGATGGTGGGTCCCTTAGACTGTGTTAGAACACCTAGGGCAACTCTACGCCATTCGTCGGTATAAGGGGAGAAAGGTTTGGTGAGGTCTAGGAGAGTGAGGACGGGGGCTGAGGTGACAGCCTTCTGGAGTAGATGGAAAGGTAGGGTAACAGGCTGTGCAGGGTTTGAAGGCTCATGGAGAGGGCCTTTAGCGGCTTGGTATAATGGTTTTGCAAGTAGAGTGAAGAAGGGAACCCAGAGCCTAAAATATCCCACCAGTCCTAGAAAGGAGAGAATTTCTTGCTTAGTCTTGCAGAGATGGGAGGGATTGGAGGAGAGATATGTGGTCAGTTGTGAGCCCTCAGGTTTGTGGGATAAGAGCTAGGCTTAGATAGGTGACTGAGGGGGTGCATATTTGTGCCTTTCTTAGGGGAGACTCGATTCCCCCGTTCTGCCAAGAAGTTTTAAAGAGAGATAGTATGGGCATTGCAGTCTCTTTGAAAGGGGCTACACAGGAGCAGATCATCAACATATTGAAGGAGAGTGGACGGTTTTAGGGATAAGGTACAGAGGTCATGAGCAAGGGCCTGTCTGAAAAGATGGGGGCTGTCTCTAAAACCTTGAGGTAGGATGCACCAGGTAAGGTGACATGAAAGGTGGGTGTCAGGGTTTTCCCATGTAAAGGCAAAGAGGTTTTGGGAATCAGGGTGTAAAGGAGTTATGATAAAAAGCATCCTTTAGGTTTAGAACAGAAAAATGGGTGCTATTGGAGGGAATTGCGGAAAGTAAAATACATGGGTTAGGAACTACTGGACATACTGGGAGTACAGCTTGGTTAATGAGCCTGAGGTCCTGGACTAAGTGGTAAGTTCCATCTGGCTTTTTGACAGATAGAATTGGTGTGTTAAAAGGGGAGTCCGTTAGGTAGAGTAGGTGACTGCTGAGGAGGCGAGAAATGATAGGATTTAGGCCTATGAGAATTGCTTGGGGGATGGGATACTGCTTCTGTGATAGGAACTGGGTGGGCTCTTTAAGGGTAATGCGGACAGAGGTGTGGTGTTTTGTGTATTTTGTGACTGAGGGTGTGGAAGTATTGCAAACAGCAGGGTTAACTACGGATGGGGGATAAGGAAAGGTTCCATGTTTTAAGGTGGGAGGTTGGAGGAATAGAAGAAAGTTGGAAGCCCTGGAGAGGTCTGGGTTGATGCGTTGTGTACTATGGGGAATGTGGAAGTGGAGAACAGTGTGGAGTTTTGAAAGAATGTCTCTGCCTAGGAGCAAAGTTGGGCATTAGGGCAGGACTAAGAAACAGTGAGTGAAGGAAAAGGTGTGCAGGGAGCAGAAAAAAGTAGAGGACGGGCTCGGAGTTTGGAGACTTGTCCATCAACTCCCACAGCAGACTTGGGAGGACTGGGTGGGTCCTGAAAAATTAGGTAAAGCAGAGTAGGTTGCAGGGGTATTAATTTAAAAAGACATACTGGCCTACCTGCCACCACGAGGGTTACCCTTGACTCAGAGGAAGAGATGGTAGTTGCCAGGGCATCCGTTCCAGGGCACCATCAGTCTTCAGTGGCAAGGCTGATGAGATCCGAGTAGGAGAATTTGGCTGGCTCAGGAAGGGATGGGGGCGGTCCTTGTGGGGGCCGCCCACAGTCTGACTTCCAATAGGGTCTTCTGTAGAGGGGGCACGGCCTGGTGGGCTTACCTGGGTTTGGGCATTGTCTGGACCAGTGGCCTTCATTGCCGCACTTGAAACAGGCGCCAGGTGGAGGTGAACGTCTAGGAGGCTTCTGTGTGGAGCTGCGGCCCTGTGGGCCTGCAGGGCTCCTGATTGCGGAGGCAAGCATTTGAAACTCTGTCTGTTTTTGCCTTTTGCTTTCTTCATCATGATTGTTGAAGACTTTGAAGGCTAAATTAAGAAGGTCTCATTGTGGGGTTTGAGGGCGGTCGTCAAGCTTCTGAAGCTTGCGCCGAATATCGGGAATGGATTGGGAGATGAACCGAAGGTTTAAGATAGTGGTTCCTTCCGGGCTGGCTAGCTCTAGGTTGGTATACTTTCTCATGGCTTCAGTTAAATGAGAGAGAAAAAGGGCTGGGTTCTCATCGGGACCTTGGGTGATTTCTGAAAGTTTTTCATAGTTGACTGCTTTAGGGCACCCTTTTTGAGTCCTGCAAGGAGACACAATCATGTGGTCTTGATGGTGGTGTCCAGGGGCCCCGTCTTCATAATCCCAGTGGGGGTCCTGGCTAGGGACTACCTCTGCACCAGTAGGCTGGGCAGGAGCTTGGTGATGGATTATATCAGCATGTGCCTGAGCTAGGGTCCAGATACGGTCCTGGTCTTCTGGGGTGAGGGTGGAAGGCAGGATAACGTAGAGGTCATGCCAAGTTAGTTCATAAGACTGGGTGACGTATTGAAACTCTCTAATATAAAAGGTAGGGTCTTCTGGAAGTGAAACAAGTCTTTTGTTAATTTGAGAGAAATCAGTGAGGGAGAAGGGAACATGAATGCTAACGATACTGTCAGTTCCTGCTACTTCCTGAAGGGGGCACTCTAGTACAGATGCTGAAGTAAGGGTGGGGCATGGGCCAAAGATGGCGCCTGAGAGAGTATGGGCAGGAGAGAAAGAAGAACATGGAAGTGGTTCCTGCTGAGGGTTTGAAGGGGGAAGAGGGGTTGAGTTAACAGGCAGTGGAGGATAGATAGGGGCGTAAGGTGGCAGGATGGGTTTACAAGCCTCAGGAGAGAGCGGTGGGGGAGGAGAATGGGTACAGGCAATACTAGAATTGTCCTGAAGAGGGGACAGCGCAGGAAAAGAAGTGAATACTGCTTACTGGGAAGATGGCAGCTGGGAAGACAGTGGCTGAGAAGATCACAGCTGAGAAGATAAAGAGGAGGCTTGGGGGATTAAAAAAGACGGTTGAGAGGGAGAGGTAGGGGCTGGGAGGAGTGGACAGCAGTCTACTGGATCTAATGAGGAAAAAGAGGTGGGGTGGGGAGGAGAAAAGTGATATGCGCAGCGAGAATGGAGAAGGATTTGAATAGGTGAGCAATAATTGCAGAGGTTGGGTTTTGATCTGAGTGCAAAAAGGCCTGAACATAAGGAATTTCTCCCCATTTCTCCAGTCGTCAACAAAAATTGCTTAAGTCAGTTAAAATTGTAAAGTTGAATGTTCCATTTGCGGACGATTTGGACCTGTTATCTAATTCATACTGTTGCCAGACTGAATTGCAAAAAAAGACAAGGTGCTTAGGGTGTATATCTTGCCTGAGGCCTAAGGTTTGCAGGTTTTTATGAGGTAGCCTAGAGGGCTGTCCTTTGGAATAGAAGACTGGGAATTTCCCATAGGGGGCGTAAGCTCCAAAGAACAGGAAAAAGGAGGCTGTCCTGGACAGCCAGAGGGAGACAATAAAAGGAGCAATTGTCACTGCTGCCTTTTTCATTGCCGGAATGGGATCAAATGGCTTAGAGGCGTCCCCCTAAGACCAGATGATCAGCGAGTGCCTGGCACACTCTGGAGTCTTCTTGGACCAACGTTGGATTTTTGGACCAGAGAAACCAGTAGGTGATATCAGTGACCGATGTGCATGAACAGAGAGGCCAGCTGGAGGCTGCAGAGCTTTCTTTGTCTGGCTGCTATGGCCTGCTCTCCCGGATGAAGGGGTAGGTCCCTGGAGGACATGGACCAAAGCCCCTACTGAGTTTCGGCACCAGATGAAAGGCTCTTGTATTGGTTCGAACCCTGAGAGCGCACCAACAGACAACACGAGGGGATGTGGAGCAACACGCTGTTTTAATAAGTGCCTGGGTGAAGATGGGCTGAGATCTAAAATGGCGTCAGCCGCAAATGAGGATGGGGCAGGGGTTTTATAGTCCTCTGTAAACAGGAAGTGTCCCAGTCTGATGTGACTGCTACATAGTACTCAGATGGCCTCCCCCTCGATCTTCAGGGGTATGTGTCTTCTGGCCAGCTCTCTTCCTGCTTCTACTGTCTTACTGATGCACGCTGCTGGTACAAGTGGCCTTGTGCCTTGGGACTGGGCCTGAGGAAGGAGGAGTTATTCATTCCCTTAAGCTTTCAGGCTCCCGGGAGAATCTTTCAGAAGGCCACTAAAACCTGGGTCTGGCAAATCAGCAGTTGGAATGAACTTCCACGGGTAGAGAGGGAATTTCTCTTGAGAATTTTGCTGTGCCATTTCTAGAAGGTTCCATTTTGAAAGGCAGTGTCTACAGCATACCAATCTTCATTGCTTTGCCGGAATTTAAGGTTAAAGATGATGATTCGCCATAATCATCTTAATGACTCTTATCAGTAATACAACAATTCTTTCCTTGAAGAAAAGAAAAGTTTGGTTTATAACACAGGTCTTATGGGTTTTTTGTGGTCATAATTGGATTCTAAAATGTCAAAATATGGTAGCCGGACATGTTGCTACTATTATTTAGAATGCTGATATAAACACTTTTTATAAAATGTCTTTCAGCCCAGTACCGCCTTTGAAGTTATTTCTTGAGGTTTATTCTCCAGTGTAAAATGACTGGGTCAAAACAATATAAATATCAATCGTTACTATTAATTGTGTTCCTTTTATGTGTCAAACATACTCCAGATATTATTACTTTTATCCTAAAGACAGCCGTGTGTAGTAGTTATTTTTTATTATCACATTTTGCCCACAGGCAAACTGAGACAAAGAAAAGCTGAACGAGGTCCCTATAGCAATAGAGAAAATAAGCGTTAAAGATAGAATTGTAAACTAGTTTCTTCCACATGGCTCCAAAGACCATGCTCCTTCCAAAACACACTACTGTTCACAAACATTGTGACCTCAAGACTCCTTTACACTCTTAAAAATTATTTAAGGGGTCAGGCATGGTGGTTCATGCTTGTAATCCCAGGACTTTGGGAGGCCGAGGCGGGTGGATCACTTGAGGTTAGGAGTTCGAGACTAGCCTGGCCAGCATGGTGAAACCCCATTTCCACTGAAAATAGAAAAATTAGCCAGGTGTGGTGGTGCGCACCTGTAGTCCCAGCTACTCAGGCAGCTGAGGCAGGAGAATTGCTTGAACCCAGCAGGTGGAGGTTGCAGTGAGCTGAGGTCACACCACTGCGCTCCAGCCTGTGCGACAGAGAGAGACTCCATCTCAAGAAAGAAAAAAAGAACTTAAAAAAATTATTTAAGAGGAAAAGAAGAAATTCTACAGAAGAAGAAATAAAAGTCAAATTAAAAGGTTATGTTCAATTATTAGTAATGAACAATTGGAATTTGAAATTAATAACACAATACCATTTATATTAGCACCAAAATCAATGAAATACTTTGGTATAAATCTAAATAAAATATGTTCAAGATTTATATGACAAAAACCATGAAACTTGGATAAGAAGTCCAAAAAGACCTAGAAAAATGGAGAGATATTCCATGTGCATGGAAGAAGACTCAATATTGTTAAAATATCATTTCTTCCCAACTTGATCTATAGCCTCAATGCAATGCTACTAAAAAGCTCAGCAAGTTTAGTTTGTGAACATCAACAAACTTATTTGAAGATGTTTGATAGAGAAAGGCAAAAGACAAAATAGCCAATACATTGAACAAGGAAAATAAAGTCAGAGAACTGAGACTACCAGACATTAAGACTTACTACAAAGCTACAATAATCAAGACAGTATGGTATTGTTAAAAGAACAGAAAAACACATTAATGGAACAGAATATAGAGTCTGGAAATAGACTCATACAAATATAGTCAACTGATCTTTGACAAAAGAGCAAAGGCAATACAATGGAGAAAAGATAGTCTTTTCAGCAAATGATGCTAGAACGGGACATCCACATGCAAAAAAAAAAAAAAAAAAATCTAGACACCATTCATAAAAATTAACATTGAATGTAGACCTAAATGTAAAATGCAAAATTATAAAACTCCTAGAAGATAACAAAAAAGAAAATCTAAGTTAATTTGAGCTGGTAATTACTTTTTAAACACAACACCAAGTGCATGGTTGATGAAAGAAAAAAGGTAAGCTGGATTTCTTTAAAATGAAAAAAACCTTCTGCTCTGTAAAAGCCAATGTTCAGAGAATGAAAAGACAAGCCACAGACTAGAAGAAAATCTTTATAAAACACATTCTGATATAGGATTGGTATCCAAAAAATATATAAGAACTCTTAAAACTCAACAATAAGAAAACAACCAATTAAAAATGGGCAACAGGCCTGCACACCTCATCAAACAAAATAAACAGATGGCAAATAAGCATACGAAAAGATATTCCATATAATATGTCATAAGGAAATTGCAAATTAAAACAACAATGAGATACCATTACATATCTGTTAGAGTGGCTAAACTCCAGAACACTGACAACACCAAATGCTGGCAAGAATGTGAAGCAACAAGAACTTTCATTCATTGTGAATGGAAATGCAAAATGGTACCACCACTTTGGCAGACAATTTGGCAATTTCTTAAAAACTAAACACACTCTTATGATACAATCCAACAATGGTGCTCCTTGGAATTTACCCCAATGAGTTGAAAACATATGTCCACAAAAAACCTGCACGTGAATGTTTATAGTGGCTTTATTCGTAATTGCCAAAAGTTGAAATCACCCAAGATGTCCATCAATAGGTGAATGAATAAACAAACATGAAACATTCATATAATGGCATATAATTCGTTGCTAAAAAGAAATGAGTCATTAAGCTAGAAAAAAAAAAAAACAGGGAGAAATCTTAAATGCATGTTGCTAAGCAAAAGAAGCCAATCTGAAAAGGCTGTATGATTACTATATGATACTACATGATTCCAACATGACATTCTAGGGAAGGCAAAACTAGATAAGACAGTAAAAGGACTAGTGGTTGCCAGGAGTTCAAGGGGAGGGAGGGAAGAATGAGTAAGTAGAAGACAGGAAATGTTTAGGGCAGTGAAGCTAGTCTGTATAATATCATAATTGCGGCCGCATGTCATTATATATTTGTCAAAACCCATAGAATGGGTTTTGATAGAAAGAGTGAATCTTAATGTAAAGTGTGGACTTTGGTTAATAATATTGTATCAGTATTGGTTCATCAATTATAACAAACATACTACAAAAAAAATAATACAGGAAATTGTTGGGGGGCAGCATTGGGGTGTGTGTGAGTAGGAATGAGGAGTTTTATGGAAACTCTACTTCCTGCTTAATTTCTCTATACACCTAAAAGTGCTCTAAAAAAATAAAGTCTATGAATTTTTAAAAGAGTAATAAAAAGGTCATATTGAATAACAAAAGAATATTGTGGATCTCAAAGAGCTCTCATTTATGTGAGTTATATCTATCAATATTTATCATATTAGAAATTTAAATTTTTAAAATATTTAAAAATAACTATAATAAATCTATTACATGTTAACATAAATAACACTTTCGTAAAAAAAAAGAACTGTATTTTCCAAAACAGAACAAAAAAAATAGTGAAAAGAGTTGCAATGTTTTACATTTTTGCAAACACCCTTAATATCTGATTTAATAGAAGACAGCTAAATGTACATATCTGTTTCTGCATTCAAATTGTTGCAATATATTGTTTTGGTTGACTTATGTGAAGAAAATCTAACCTCACTTACATACGCAGTTGGAAAAGGCGGTAGTATTTTAATAGGCTTTTCATGTGATTGTGGATATTCTTTGATACAACACCCAAACTTGACAAATGGTAGTTTCTTACAGATTTGTTGCAATGCAAAATCTGAAACTTTATTACAAATGTTTTTTTCTTATTCTGTTACATTAAAATCCACTGGGCTCTCTTGAGTTCTGAATGTGTCTTTTTGTCATTGCATACTTTTGCAAATTATACATTCATCATTTAAAAATTATTGTTTCATTTTGTTATGCAGATTTTCCAAATGTTGCCACATTTTATTACACAATATAAAAAATTATATTCATTAAAATCACCATTGATCTCATCAGAAACACATTAAGAATTAAACTCATGGTAGTAGATAATATTTTCCAAAATTCTAATATTCACTTGAAAGTTTGGACTTTGTCATTGATGACAAATCCTGTCAGTTGTTTACCTTGAGGTAAAGTTGTATCCCTTTTAGAGAAAATGTCTGTCAAATACCAAAGTCTTAATAACCCTAATTTGTCTGTCAGTCATTGTTTCAGGTAAAATGGTATTTCATGAAAAAAACAGCTGCTTCAGTTCCCAGTACAAACAATGGCACAAGTGTTTTCCTTGAGACAAGCATCGAGCAACATAAGTGCTGTACACACACTTCTCATTTCATCCCACAGAATATTAAGAAGATGTGGACTCAAGGGTTGACATATCATCAAACTAATAATCTTTACTTCGAGGACATTTGTAAGCTAAAACTGGCATTTTTGAAATGTGAGTACATAGCAGTGAAGAATGAAATGACTAGTAGCACAGTTTGCTCTGTGCTAAGAACCAGCAGTTTTACCCTTTCTTTCATACCATCATTGCAAATGTCATCACAGTGTAAAGGACAAATAATGCCTTTGTATTCTTAGGAAAGTGTTTTGATCTTGTAGACCCTCTGAAAGAGTCTCTAGGACACCCTAGAGTCCATGAGCCACACTTTGAGAACCCGTGAACCACATTGTATTAATAATGATAGTATGAATATAATTGCTACCATTTATGTGCTTGAGTCAGACATCCCTGTAATTTCTTTTTTTATTATTATTATACTTTAAGTTCTAGGGTACATGTGCACAACGTGCAGGTTTGTTACATATGTATCCATGTGCCATGTTGGTGTGCTGCATCCATTAACTCGTCATTTACATAAGGTATATCTCCTAATGCTATCCCTCCCCCACCCCCCACCCCACAACAGGCCCCCATGTGTGATGTTCCCCTTCCTGTGTCCAAGTGTTCTCACTGTTCAATTCCCACCTATGTGTGAGAACACGTGGTGTTTGGTTTTTTGTCCTTGCGATAGTTTGCTGAGAATGATGGTTTCCAGCTTCATCCATGTCCCTACAAAGGACATGAACTCATCCTTCTTTTATGGCTGCATAGTATTCCATGGTGTATATGTGCCACATTTTCTTAATCCAGCTTATCATTGATGGACATTTGGGTTGGTTCCAAGTGTTTGCTATTGTGAATAGTGCCGCAGTAAACATACATGTGCATGTGTCTTTATAGCAGCATGATTTATAATCCTTTGCATCCCTCTAATTTCTTAAGCTGTACTACTTATCATTTCTTATTAATCAGTTTGTTTGACAAATATTTGTGTGTTGGGTACTCAGTGAACCCAGGAAATGGTTGCTGCCCGTAAAGATCATAGGAGGTGTTAGAGAATATAAAAATGTAAAGCAGACATCAGAAATGTGATCAGTCTGAAAATTTGAAGGTGCTATGGAGTAGCTTAAACTAAAAAACTTTCAAACGAAATAGATATGATAAAAAAACCATTTCCATTTTAGACTTAGTGAGTTTGAGGTTTAAAGGAGCAACGCAGTGCATGAACTTTCAGCAAGAAGAAAGAAATGCTTATAACAAGAAGTGAGAAATTAAATGAGGCACGTATAGTTTAAGAAATAGATTGATGTTTTTATTCTTAGCTATTTTGAGTAATTAAATGGAAATTTGATTGAGAAAAATTATAAAGTAGGGTTTCTTAGCCCCAGGAACTGAGAACAGAAAATAAAGGTGCATGGTTAAGTGGGGGAACTGAAGATTTACCTTTCGATAACAGAATTTGAGTGCTTTGTTAGTTTTAAATGTGTTCATAATTGTATTAAGTGCTACAGCAAAAAACAGCTAACAAACTGGTCAAAAGTGAGTAAGAAAACTAATGTATGTAAAACACTGTGGCTTCTTTGCTTGCAAGGAGCATCATTCATTTTATTATTTGACAAATAGTAGGTGGGTGCAAAAGTAACTGTGGTTTTTGCCATAAAAGGAACGGCCAAGGCCGGGCACCGCGGCTCACACCTATAATCCCAGGACTTTGGGAGGCCAAGGTGGGCAGATCACTTGAGGTCAGGAGTTTGAGATTAGCCTGGCTAACATGGTGAAACCCCACCTCTACTAGAAATACAAAAATTAGCTGAGTGTGGTTGTGGGCGCCTGTAGTCCCAGCTACTCAGGAGGCTGAGGCAGGAGAATTGCTTACACCCAGGAGGCGGAGGTTGGAGTGAGCCGAGATGGTACCACTGCACTCCAGCCTGGTGACAGAGCAAGTCTCCATCTCAAAACAAAACAAAACAAAAACGACCGAAAGTTTGAGAATCTGAAAAATTTCAAGTGGCATGGAGTAGCTTAAACTAGAAATTTTTTGATGAGATGGATATGATGAAGTAATCAGAAAGGAACTATCTCAACTAGGAGAAGTCCAAGGTGCTTTTCTAGGAACTTCAGTGAACACAAAAATGAGTCAGACAAATTCTGCCTTCACGGGGCTTAAAATCTTGCAGAAGAGTGGAGACGTGTATGCTGGAGGACACTTGTTGGACCTTTGGACATTGTTGCTTTATTTTGGCTTCCCGGTAACTGAATTATTTTGTAAATGTAGGGACTCTTCCATTGTATGGGTCTTTGGGAGAGGCAGAGTCTTGCCATCTACTATGAAAGTCAAGGAGTCAGATATTCCATGTCCTTGAACCCTACCATTTTGACTGTGGGCACTTAACTTAGGATTAGCAAATGTATGTACCCACCCTGGACTTCAAATCTTAAGCAAGTGGTGAAAGATGAAGGACAGGAAGAAGAGATCGTATTGGCTCCTAGACCTAGCAGCAGCAGTGGGATATGGTGACAATAAGGGTGGTGGCATCCTTGCCAGATTCTTCTGTTTGGCCTACAGATAACCCCGCCTGCTTTTCAGCCATCCATTTTGTGAGTCTCCACCACATTTATTCAATAAATCATTTTTGCTCTTCTTTTCTTCAAAATTATCGGAGTTGGCTACTATTGTTTGCAACCAACAACCTTGACTAATACAGACACATGAAATCTGTCTCTGCGAGAAGACCTCATAGAGGACAAGCATTTGAGCTGTATGTTGAAGAATACTACAAATACTGGCAAGATGGTACAAGAGCATTCCAAGATAAGAGAATTGCCTGAGAAAAGGCATTGAGGTGGGAAATTTATTCATTCATCCATTCATTATTTTATTTTGTATTTATTGATTTTCCACTCTAGATAAAGTACTGTTCTAGATACTGTGGATACAGTGATGGACGAGATGCAGTAGTAGTTGAAGTATGGGGCAGAGAGAGATGGGGTAAGTAGAAAGGGTTAAAATTACAATAATATAACAGAAATGAAGTTGGCAAGGCTTTGTAACTTATTGGATGTGGGCAGTGAGGATGGTTGGGGAGTTTTGCACCCAACTGAACAGGATCGTATTGTTGTGATTAACACAAGGAGATCAGAGGAAGAAAGTTGGGCAGAGAGGGTGATCATTTCCATTGTAGACTTAGTGACTTTGAGATTTAAAGGGGCATTGTGGTACAGAAATCTAGCAGGCAGTCAGAAATTAGCAACTGAACTTTGGGAGAAAGAATAGAGATTTTGGAGTCATGTTCACAGAGGTAAGAGATTGTGAAGCGGTGGGGAGGATAGTCATGGTGGGGGGATATGTGTGTGTTTCTGTGTGTGTGTGGATGTAATGTAGACTGACAAAACAAGGGGCTCCAGCACTGGTCTTTGGAGAACATCTGAATTTAGGAGTCTAGAGAGATCCAAATATGTATACAAAGAAATATAATACAATATGCAGAAAGGAAGGCACCTTAAGGGAAGTGCGGATGGTCCTATAGGACTTCATAAGAGAGAGATTTTTTCCAGCTGAGGAGTTCAGGAAAGGCTTTACTAAGAATGGGACATTTAAACTGGGTCAAATTTTATTCATGCATGTGCAAACTTTTTATTTCTATTTCTTCATGAGCTTTCATCACTGCTACATTTATTATAGGTCTGAACAGTGTGATCTCACTGATGGAGTGAAGGAGGGTCAACTGAGGATTCTTTGGCAGGTCAAACACTCTATAGGTTATGAAAAATAATTCTTCCAGTTATCTCTTTTATGTGACTGGAACTTGTCTATAGTAAAAATAATTTGTTTCTTGTGGCTTTGTTTCAGAATTTTTTAAAGATATTTTTTGTAAAAAAAAAATGTTCTACTTGTAAAGTATTCCTTTTATTTAAATTGTATTATTTTTTGTTTACCTTATGGTTTATCTGTTCCCTTGTGTGTACTACAGTTTGACTTGCAGAGAGGCTTGTAGTCTGTGTGGTTTATCATAATTGCCATCAGGTACATTGCAATTATTTTATTTTGTCTGCTGGGGTTGGATAGATTGCTTTAATCAAGGAAACAGACGCCAAGAGTTGAGTTTCAAGACAAATTGTTGCCAACAAAATGTATAGGCACGATTGGTAACATTCATGTCCCTTACAACAGGCTCAATCTGAATTAAAGAATCCACGTATAGAAAGTGTCAAGGAAAATAATAAGTGAACAAACTTCGACTTGGTGAATGACTCCTTTTTTCTTGGTCAACTCAAAATATTTGAAATAAAAAGAGAAAGTGTCAGAATATCTGAAAAGCTTTTTCAAGGCTTTCTGGAAAAACAGTAGAGGGAAAAAGTATGATAGGAACTGTGATGAGATGTATCACAGGCTCTGGCACCTGTAGCAAAGGAAAATCATGGTCATGCTCTGAGAATGTGAGCACTGGGAGACCAGAGGGGCTGTGCCTTCCAAGCCAGTGTGGTGACCTGCCTCTGTGGGGGTCTCATTCCAGAGCTCAGATAAGAGTGGTGGGCCAAAGAAGTGAACTCTCAAAGAACATATTTGGCCCTATCCTTTCTACATCTCCTGGGGTGGGCCAGGGGAATGGTTTGTGGTAAAATATTCCTAACATAAAATTTACCATTTCAGTCCCTCAGAAGTGTTCAATTCAATGGCATTAAGTACAATCACAGTGTTGTGCAATCTTCACCACTATTTCCAGCACTTTTTCATCACTCCACATGGAAACTTTATACCCATTAAACACTAACACCTGTTTGTCTCTTTCTCTAACCTCTAGTAACTCTATTCTACTTTCTGTTTCTATGAGTTTGACTTGGGCCCAAGTTGATCCTCCCACCTCATCCCCCGGAGTAGCTGGGTCCACCGGGTGTGCCACCACAACCAGCTGATTTCTGTACTTTTCATAAAGACGAGGTTTCACCGTGTTGCCCAAAACTCCTGGGCTCACGCAATCCACCGGCCTTGGCCTCAGCCTCTTCAAGTGCTGGTGATTACAGGTGTGAGCCACCGCGCCCAGCCCAATGCCATCTTCTTAAAGCAGCCTTCCCTGACCTCTGTATCCCACTTTCTAATACACTTCTCTGTTTTGTTTTTCTTCATGGCACCTAACACTGGCTTGTTTTGTCATATTATGTAATGTCATGCACAGTCATGTGCCGCATAACCATGTTCCAGCCAGCAATGAACCACATATACCATAGTGGTCCCATAAGATTTAATGGACCTGAAAAATTTCTGTCTCCTAGTGATGTTGTAGCCGTCTGGACGCCATAGTGCAACACATTACTCATGCGTTTATGATGACGCCAGTGTAAACAAACCTACTGTGCTGCCAGTCGTACACCACACACAATTATGTACAGTACATATTTTATATTTACATAAATGACTATATTACTGCTCTATGTACTTGCTATACTCTACTTTTCACCATTATTTTAGAGTATATTTCTTGTACTTATTAAAAAAAAGTCAACTGTGAAACAACCTCAGGCCAGTCCTTCGGGAGGTGAGGAGGTATTCCAGAAGAAGGCATTTTTATCTTAGAAGATAATAGCTCCATGAGTATTATTGCCCCTGAAGGCCTTCCAGTGGGACAAGATGTGGAGGTGGAAGACAGTGATATTGATAATCCCAACCCTGGGTAGGCCTAGGCTAATGTGTGTGTTTGTGTCTTAGATTTTAACAAAAAACTATAAAAAGTTAAAAGTATACATATGTTTTAATAGGAAAAAGCGTTATAGAATAAATATAAAGAAAGAATATTTTTGTATAGCTACATAATGTGTGTTTTAAGCTGATAGTTATTATGAGTCAAAACATTTTTAAGACTTTATGTCTATAAAGCAAAAGAGTTACAGTAAGCTAAGTTTAATTTATTATTGAAGAAATAATTTTTTAAATAAATTGAGTGTAGCCTATGTGTACAGTATTTATAAAGTCTACAGTATTGTACAGTAATGTTTTAGGCCTCCACATTCACTCACCACTCACTCACTGACTCACCCAGAGCAACTTCCAGTCCTGCAAGCTCTATTCGTGATAAGTGTCCTATACAGGAGCATCATTTTAAAAATCTTTAATGTAATATTTTTACTTTACCTTTTTTATGTTTAGATATATTTAGATACATAAATACCATTGTGTTACAATTGCCGACAGTTTTCAGTATAATATGCTTTACAGGTTTGGAGCCTAGCTGCAATGGGCTATCCCATGTAGCCTAGGCATGTGGTAGGCTGTACTTTCCATGTTAGTTATGCTAACCTATGACAGTCGCACAATGACAAAATCATCTAAGGACACTTCTGAGAACGTATTCCTGTCATTAAGCAATGCATGACTGTATTTATTTGCTTATTTCCACTCTCCTCCATTAAAATTTTAACATCATTAGGGGAGGGGCCAGTCTCTATCTCATCTCTAGTGCCTACCAGAGTGCCTAACAGATAGTAGTCATTCAATAAATATTTGGTGAATAAACAAGTGAATGAAAAATTGATTTGAAATTTAAAAAAAATTAAAGACTTTTCAAAAATTTTGATTAAAACCCTGTGTATTAATTTCCTGGGGATTCTGCAACAAAGTACCACAAAGTGGTTGGTTTAAAACAAGAGAAATTTATGATCTCACAGTTATAGAGGTCAGAAGTCCAAAATCAAGGTGTCAACAGGGTTGATTCTTGCCAGCACCTCTGAGGGAGAATCTGTTCCATGCCTCTCTCCTTGCTTCTGGTGATGGCAGACAATACTTGCCATCCTTGACTCATAGATGCATCAATCCAGCCGCTGGTGTCATCTTCACGTGGCATTCTCCCTGTGTCTATGCCTTCACATTGCTGTCTTCTCATGAGGACATCTATCATAATGTGTAAGGGGATTATGCTGTCTTCACATCATTGTCCTTTTTTTTTTTTTTTTTTCGGAGATGGGATCTCGCTCTCATTGGCCAGGCTAGAGTGTAATGGCATGATCTTGGCTCACCACAACCTCTGCCTCGCAGGTTCAAGTGATTCTCCTGCCTCAGCCTCCTGAGTAGCTGGGATTGCAGGCATGCACCACCACGCCTGGCTAATTTTGTATTTTTAGTAGAGATGGGGTTTCTCCATGTTGGTGAGGCTGGTCTCAAACTCCTGACCTCAAGTGATCTGCCCACCCGGGCCCCCCAGAGTGCTGGGATGACAGGCATGAGCCACCGCGCCCGGCCATCATTGTCTTCTTATAAGGACATCTGCATAGTGCATCCTAATCCTAATCCTATGGTCTTATCTTAATTCAACTAATTACATCTGCAATGACCCTTTTTCCAAATAAGTTCACGTTCTGAGAATCTGGAGGTTAGGATCTCAACATAGATATTTTTTGGCGGAGTGGCGGGGCAACCATAATTCAACCCATTGATGCAAGACAGATGAGCTTCAAAATTGGGACTTAGCCTGGGAGAGTTCTTGGCTTCACCCAGGAAAGAATACAAGGGTAAGCCAGTGGTGTTAAACAGCAACTTTTATTGAAGTGGCAGTATACAGAAGCAGAGGTACTGCTCTTTGCAGAGCAGGGCCACCCTGTAGGCAGTGTGCTCAGAGAAGCAGCTCAAGGGCAGTTTTGCAGTCATATTTATACCCACTTTTAATTATATGCAAATTAAGGGGTGTGCTTTGCAGAAATTTCTAGGAAAAGAATGATAACTTACAGGTCATCAGGTCATTGCCATGGAAAGGGGCAGTAATTTCTGAGCATTGGCATGGCAATGGTAAACTAACATGGCACACTGGTGGGCACGTCTCATGGAATGCTGCTTCACCCCAGCCCTGTTTTAGCTAGTCTTCAGTTTGGTCCCATGTCTGAGCCCCACCTCCAGAGTTTAGTCCTGCCTCCTACCTCATCATTAAAATACACTATAACCAATTGGCTTAAGATCTTAAATATTTCATTATTTAAACTACTTTTTTTTTTTTTTAGATGGAGTCTTGCTCTTATTGCCCAGGCTGGAGTTCAGTGTCACGATCTCGGCTTACTGCAACCTCCACCTCCTGGGTTCAAGCAATTCTCCTGCCTCAGCCTCCCGAGTAGCTGGGACTACAGGTGTGCGCCACTATGTCCAGCTAATTTTTTTTTTTTTTTTTAAGTTGAGACGGGGTTTCGCCATGTTGGCCATGCTGGTCTCGATCTCCTGACCTCGTGATCCGCCCGCCTTGGCCTCCCAAAGTGCTGGGATTACAGGCATGAGCCACTGCGCCTGGCCCTATTTAAACTACTTTTAAGCAGATATTTAGACAGGGGGCACTGGAATTTTTTTTTTTTTTTGAGACGGAGTCTCACTGTCACCCAGGCTGGAGTGCAGTGGCGCAATCTCAGCTCACTGCAAGCTCCGCCTCCCGGGTTCATGCCATTCTCCTGCCTCAGCCTCCCGAGTAGCTGGGACTACAGGCGCCCACCACCGTGCCCAGCTAATTTTTTGTATTTTTAGTAGAGACGGGGTTTCACCGTGGTTTCGATCTCCTGACCTCGTGATCCACCCGCTTTGGCCCCCCAAAGTGCTGGGATTACAGGCATGAGCCACCGCGCCCGGCCAGCACTGGAATTAAGAGTGTAGAAAATGTGAATAATACAGGTGCTTTCTTTAAATCTGCCACTATTTTATATAAAAATTATAATTAAGCTCAGAGATATTTATTAGTGCAAAAAATTGTTTAGTAATTGATTTTCAGCTTCACTATAAAAGATTTTGCTGTTTCGAGTAAGATTTATTCTGTTCAATATTTTATGTTGTTATCGTATGGGGTGTCAGGTAAAGGGCCCTTTGTTCTTTACATTCTTCTTCAGAGATAGCAGGGAAACTGAGGGGTGTTTTTAAAAACAGAAAGTCAACTTCAGACAGGCATTCACTTCAATATTTATAACTAGCAACTAAAATTTGTGATTCCATATCGCTAGTCCTCCCACATCCCTTAATTAAACAGATGGATTTTCTACTGTGCCTCAAAAAAAACTAAATTGATTAGTTGTTGTTGTTATTGTGTTGTTTAACCTCAAGTGTAGAAATGAATTTAGAAGAATTGACCCTTTGTGAAACATCTCCTGCTCCAATTCAGATATACAGAATTAACATGATTATATTAGTGTCCTAAGGCTGCTGTAACAAATGACCATCAACTGGGTAGATTACAGCAACAGAAATGTATTCTCCCACCGTTCTGGAGGTCAGAAGTTTAAAATGGAGGTGTTGGCAGGGCCAGGCTCCCTCTGAATGCTCTAGAAGAGAATCTGATCGTGCCTGTTTCCTAGCTTCTGGTGGTTACTGGCAGTCCTTGGTGTTCCATGGCTTGTATAGTTCCCACTTGAGCCTCCAACTCTGTTTTCACATGACTTTCTTCCCTGCATGTATGAGTGCCTCCAAATCTCCCTCCTTTTATAAGGGCACCATCATTGGATATAGGGTCCACCCTTATCCTGCATGACCTTATCTTAACATGGTTGCATCTGCAAAGAGCCTATTTCCAAACAAGGTGACACATACCAGGAATTAAGACTTCTTCATGTCTTTTGCGGGACACAACTCAACATAATATGATTATTTTTGTTTTTTGAATGAAAAGCACAATGCATGTACGTAGCTTTTAGAGTTCAACGTTGATGATGTCGTAACAAACCTAGCAGCATCCTGTCCCATCCCTATGCACTATCAATTTTTGCTCTGCTATGGCAAGAATATATACTGCTTTTAGTTGTTTCTTACAAGGATTTAGTTTCATATTATTAAATCACATGTCAGCCGTGCATGGTGGCTCACGCCTGTAATCCTGGCGCTTTGGGAGGCTGAGGTGGGCGGATTACCTGAGGTCAGGAGTTCAAGATCAGCCTGGCCAACATGGTGAAACCCTGTCTCTACTAAAAGTACAAAACATTAGCAGGGCATGGTGGCGGGCACCTGTAGTTCCAGCTACTCAGGAGGCTGAGGCAGGAGAATTGCTTGAACCCAGGAGGTGGAGGTTGCAGTCAGCTGAGACCATGCCGTTGCACTCCAGCCTGGGCAACAAGAGCGAAACTCCATCTCAAAAAACAAACAAATATATATATATATAAATATATATATATCTCACATCTCAATTTTTTATGTTATCTATTAATATTCTACTGTGTAAGATGAAAATTTGGCTCTCTAATATCACCCAAGGAGACACACACCTTTCATCCCCTTCCACCTCTCAATATATTTAGCTGTAACACCATATTTTTGCTAAATCAATATTCAGTGATTATATTGTTGTGAATATGTAATGAATAGCTTATTTATAAACTAGCCATATAATGTATGATGATTAAATTTCTTTTACAGCTTGTTTTTCTCAGTGTTATAATTGAAGTTTATTGCCTTAATTTTCTATGTCATCATAATAAATGTATTCCCAAACTCTCTGCCAGAGCTTCTCTCACTGTGTTTAGCTACTACAGGTCACTTATTAGTTCCAGTTTCTTCCCAGAGCTTCCATCCTCCTGCTCACATGTGGCCTTGTTGCTGTCTCGGTCTTCTCTGGTGCTGTGACTCAGGGACTATCACTTAGGACTTCCTTCCCCTCTCCCCTCTGTTGACGCCCCTGTTCCCTTTCCTGGTATCCTTCCTCCTCTTTCTAGAGTACATTACCTAATAGCTTCCTGAGAAAAGGTGCAGTGGGAGCTACATACTGGAGTTCTTCAATGTCTGAAAATTATCTTTATTCTGCTTTCACACTAAATTGATAGTATGGCCAGGTATACAGATTCCTAGATGGAAAACCATGTTTCTTCAGAATTTCGAAGGCTTTCATTACCTTTTAGCTCCAAATTTGCTGTTTAGATGGTCTTTGCTATGCTGAATCATGGTCCTTTGTATGTGGCCTGTTTTTACATATATTCCCTGGAAGATGTTTAAGTTCTTAATTTTGTCCCCATTATTCTAAAATTTCACAACGCTATCCCTTGGTGTCTATCTTTTCTCCATCCATTATTCTAAGCACAGACTTGGCAATCTCCTTCTGGAAATGTGCCTTCCAGTTCTGCTAAATGTTCTTAAATTATTTCCTCCCTATGATTTTCTCAATTCTCTCTTTCTGAAATCATTATTATTTGGACATTTAGCCCCCTGGACTGGGACTTTAATTTTAATATCTTTTCTCACATTATCTTTGTCTTTAATTTTTTGTTTTACTTTTGGGAAGATATATTTAGCTTTATCATCTAACCTATTCATTAACTATTTAGTTTTTTGCTATTATAGTTTTATTTTAAAAGAACTATTTTGTTTCATATCATTCTGCCCTTATACCTTATAATTTCTTATCTCTCTAAGAATATTATTGGTTTTTTTGAAGGGATTTCTCTGTATTGTTTCTGTTTCCCCTTGTTTCTTTTTTCTGTTCATTTCTATCATCTCTCATGCTATAGGATTTTTCAAAATTCTGATAATGCTTGATTGTTCTTTCATGTTTAAGAATGAGATGCTGTTTACAAGCTCCCTGTGCATGGGTGGGGTTTACTTTAGAATTATGTGTGGACCCATTTATTTGGTTGGAGGACTCCCAACTGACAGCACCAGCAAAACTTCCATTTTTTTGAAAGAGGAATCTTCGAGGCTCTTGCCTGGAGGATATAAACTTGGCTGTCACCAAGTATGCAGACTTTCACTTATGCCACCTCTTTGCATATGGTACTCTCCCCTCACTCTCAGCTCTGCCTGGTGAATCCAAGTCCAGAGCCTGTTTGGGTCAGTCCATCCAATCTTCTGCTGAGGTGAAGAAGAGCAAGTCGCCTGTCTGCACAGCTTTGGAGAGGAGATCTGAGGTTCTGACCACTTGTTATAAAGAACTTCAATTGATCTTTTCTTTTTCAGCCCGCGTGGATCCTTGCCTTGCAAGATGGGTGGGGTCTCTAATTTCTGATACTTTCCTGTGTCTCCACAGCAGATATCAGCTGGATGTAGCCCTCTCCACTTGTGAGCTTGGGGTTTAGCTTTCTGTTTTGCTAAGACATGTATAACTTACTCATCACCTTCAGTTTCCAAAACGTGAACTTCTTATCAGTTTTCATTTCTCCTTCTTTTCTCTTCGTCCTGAACTAACGCTTTATTTTCTTCTTTCAGTGTCATTTAGGGGAGTTTGAGGATGAAACAGACCAATACATGTATACAATCTGCTGTGTTTAGCTAGAAATCTTCTGACTGGTTATTCATTAGTGTACTACTATAGAAGTGCTTGTTGATTAGTGTTGGACTACTAAATAGTCTGGAGAACTAACCCTCAATGAATTTTTTTCTTCAATTACCCTTTTATTGTATTGTGTGTTTATCATCACATTATAGACATTTTATTTTTACTCACAGTTTATATATTTAATAAATAACTGGGTTTTTTTTTTTTTTTGAGACAGGGGCTTGCTCTGTTGCCCAAGCTGGAGTGCAGTGGCACAATCACAGCTCACAGCAACCTCGACTTTTGGGACTCCAGTGATGCTCCCACCTCAGCCTCCCAAGTAGCTGGAACTCCAGGCACATGCCACCACACCTGGCTAATCTTTGTATTTTCTTTGGAGAGACAGGGTTTCACCATGTTGCCTAGGCTATGAATAAGTTTTGTTATAAAATAATATAGGTTTATCTTAGAAAATTTGGCAAATATAATTGATTAGGATAACATTTTAAAAGAAAAGGAAAAACCACAATCCCATCACTTCTAACATTTTGGCCTATAACCTTGGAGACTACTTTTGGGGTTATATAGAGCTTAGTTGATAAGATTCATCAGGTAAATAAATTGAATTAGTCATTTAAAATCTTCCCACAATAAAAAGTGCAGGTCCAGATAGTTTTACTAGTGAACCCTGTCAGATATCTGTGGAAGAAGTAATCCCACTTTTGTACACCAACTCTTTCAGAAAAATAGAACTGTAATGAAACCTTTCCAGCTCATTTCATGAGGCAAACATTGACCCGACACCAAAGCCAGATAAAAACAGTACAAAACAAAACTATAAATCAGTAGGAGCAGAGCAAGACTTTTATTTGTAATGCTCTAACCTACTAGGGAATGCCTGAAGGACTGGTCTCCGCTTTGCCTAACTCAGATCTCAAGCAGGGAGAAGCAGTGGCTGCTGCTTGGGAAAGTTGCAGGGAGACTCGCCCATAGACACCTGGGGTAAGACATTATGGGTAGAGACATATAATAGACCACCAAAGGCCTCAAGGAGAGACTCATTTGGAAAATAAGACATTAAAAAGCAGTTGTGTATACAGAGAAATTTAAAAAGCCACACAATGGCCCGAGCAAGATGCATGCTCATACAAGAACTTGTAAGGTCTTAAGCTTTCTCCTTAAGCTGATCCTAAGGCTTAGAACCATGGACCACCTAATTAGTGAAAAACTTCCCTGGCACAGGGCCAGTGTGCAAAGACTGGAGGAGGTATCTGTTTTCTCAACTGCCCAATTTTCAACAATAACAACAAAACTCCCACAAGACATATTTTAAAAACCCAGAAAAACATGTCCCTTTCAAAAAGAAAATAAAGTAGCAGTTACCTTCCCTAAAAAAACACAGACATTAGACTTACTAGATAAATACGTTAAAATAGCTGTCCTTAATATGCTGAAAGAGCTAAGGGAAAATATGGACAGAGAACTAAGTGGAATCAGGAAAACAATATGTAAACAAAATTAATCATTGGCAAAGAGATAGAAATTATAAACTGGAACCAAATTCTGAAGCTGAAAAATACAAAGCCAAGTTGAAAAATCTATTAGAGGGGTTCTCCAGCAGACTTGAATAGGCCGAAGAAAGAATCAGTGAACTTGACTATAGGACATGCGAAATTACAAATTCTGAGAAACAGAAATAAAAAGGAATAAAGAAAAGTGAACAGAGTTTAAGGAACATATGTGACACCATCAAGCAGACTAATGCATGCATTATGGTATTTACAGGAAGAGAAAAGGGAAAGAAGCAAGAGATTATTAGAAGAAATAATGGCAGAACACTCCCTGAATTTATAGAAATCATATTTAGATACCTTAGATCAGCCAAATTCAAGGATGACAAACCCAAAAAGACCCAGACCAAGACATTATCACACTGTTGAAAAAAAAGACAAAGAGAGAATTTTGAGAGCAATGAGAGAAAAGTAATTCTTCATATACATGGGATCCTCAATGAGATTATTATTTAATTTCTCAGCAGAAACTTCGGAGCCAGAAGGCGTCCAAGGCATCTGGTCCCCTATAACCTGTTGAGAAAAATATTTGCAACTGATTTACAGATAGTTCTGCATTTTATGGTGCAGACAGTAGACAGCTACAACATGATGGCCCCTCTCTGTGGTAGTTCTAGAGGTGGTCAAGAGAAATACTTCCAGTCAGCAGAACTTGGAGTTGCATACCTGGTTGTTCATTTTGTCTGGAAAGGTGAATAGCTACATGTGGAGGTCTATACTGATTCATGAGCAGTATCTGACTGCTTGGATAGATGGTTTGGACCTTGGAAGGAATATGATTAGAAAACTGGTGACAAGGAGGTCTGGGGAAGGAAAACATGTTGAAAAGATTAAATGGGCACATAATGTGAAGATATTTGTGTTTCATGTGAATACTTTCTAAATATTCAAGTTGGCTGTTATATTTCAACCATGTAAAAGCCTCCTTTATAAGAATTTTGCGGTTTTTGCTACTTTTTTCTTAGGTACTTTTCTTTTTGTTGCAGAAAGTAATAGCATTTTTTTAAGTTTAACCTTTGTTCCCTGTGATAGTTAATTTTATGTATCAACTTGGCTAAACTATGATGTTCAGCCATTTGGTCAAATACTAGTCTAGATGTTACTACGAAGATATTTGTGGATGTGACTACCATTTATAATCCATTGGTTTTAAGCAGATTACTCTCCATGGAGTGGGTGGACCTCATCCAAAGAGGTGAAAGCATTAAGAGCAAAGACTTAGGTTTCCTGAGGATGACTCAGGTCTGCATCAAGACTCCAATGTAGAAACCCTGTGTGAGTTTTCAGCCTGTGGTTCTGCTGTGCAGATTTCAGACTCAAGACTGCAATTTCAACTCTTACTTGAATTTCCAGCCTGCTGGCCTGCCCTACAGATTTCAGACTTGCCAGCCTTCACAAAAACATAAGCCAATTCCTTAAAATAACTCTCTCTCCCTCTCTCTATATGTACATACTATGGGTTGTGTTTCTCAGAATAACCTGATTAATGTGCTGTAAAGAACACTGTAAACAGCTGAAAAACTCTGGTCTTGAGATACTGTGTGGTATGGTGGAAAATGCATGGCTCTGGAATCATAGACCAGAGTTCTCTGGGACAAATGACTTATGGTCTTGTAATCTGATTCTTCATCTGTAGAATCAGGATAAAATTACCTGACTTATGTGGCTATTGTGTTGGGTAAAGTTAAACATTGTAAGTAGAATGCCTGTCATGGTTCTTGGCTCACAGGTGCGCAATAGTAACCAACTATGTTGAAGGGGGATGCATTTTTTAGTTGTCTGCTTAGTGCTCTGAGTGTCATTAAATGATTTAATCAACCTGAGTCTCTTAGATGTTATTAAATGTAATATAGTTATTTTATTTGGTACACAGTAACATCACACCAGTATCACCTCCTGGATGGTTAGATTTACACAGAATTCAAACATTATTTGAGGTTAGTTCTTGCCACTTACCTGTGTAAGGTCTAGGGCAAGTTTGTTTCCATGAGCCTATTCTCAATTCAGGTACTAATAATTACCTCATGAGGTTTTTGTGAGAAGTAAACGTGATAACGTAGGAAAACGTGCTCAGTATAATCCCAAGCATACAGTAGATGCTCAATACATCTACTAGAAGTTGTGGGAGTAATTTGGATTTCAAAGATAAGTTGGATCAGTTGTACTAAAGAGGAGCTTACATCATCTAATGAAGACAAAATCCACAAGACCACGTTGGAGGTTACAGTTCTTTTAATAGTAGAAAGCAGACAGGTAGAAAAATATCCACGTAGGAGGTATAAAGTTTCAGCAAGAGAAAAGAAACAGATGCCACGGGAAGATGATAAAAGGTCTACTTTTGCTCATTTACTGGACTGTGTGCATTTGGTACGTGATCTCACCATCAGTGGAAGCTATGCAGTGCTTTCAAAGGCCTTCCACCTTGTCAGTGGCTAGTCATCTCAAATCAGTAGAAGGGTGGGTGCCCTAAGAACTGAACCAAAGCAACAATTTTGCCAGCAGGGGAGAGGTTGTTCAGGCTGAAATCCCAAAGGCCGGCATGCATTAGAAACAATCAGTTGATGCTGAAAGCTTTGACAGTTTAGTGAGAAATGTGACAAAATGAACACTCAAATTACATATCTAGCTTACAAAACACGTCAAGAGCTCTTTATCTTTTCTCACTTTCGAAAAATCGAAAGCCAACAAACAACACTTTTGGTAGAGGGGCATGCAGTCTACTTTTTCCCTTTGTCTTCTCAGTATCATCCTTTCTCATTCTTTTCACCCATATTCTCACTTCTTTCTCAGTCTTGGTTTTTTCCCTTTGTCTCCGGGACCCCTTCTCACTTCCCAATTCTCGGCTCCCCTCTCCGCCCCTCGGGCTCGGGATGGCCCCGGGGTCGCACCTGCCAGGGGAGCACTCGAGCCCGGCCCCACCGAGGGACTGGCAGTGACGTAGCGAGGAGGACGCTGCCCGCGCGGCCCGCTGACGTCACTGCCGCAGCGGTCTCTAGCGAAGCCCATGAATGGGAATTCAAGGAGAGAAAAGCCAGCAGTGACCCCGCGGTCAGGGCTGAGGACGGCGAGTGCGCCGCGTGCTTTGGGTTTCTGGGGTCGGCAGGCCGGAGCGGCGCCTCTAGCGCGGGATGAGCACACCCCATAGCCTAGGCGCGCTGAAACGCACGAATTTAGCGCTCAGGGGGATGCCCCGAAACGGTGGGGCCTCGTGCGCACGCGCCTTGGCTGGCGAGGAGCTAGGGGAGGGAGTTACGGCGGGGCGTGAAGGGAACTGCGGATGAGACAGATGGGGGAAAACGTTTGTCGGGCGGGGACTCCGACAGAGTTCCGGGGTGCAGAACACAAGGAAGGCTACTGTCGCCCTCGGCCGCTGGCCAGTCTCCCTGGGCGCTGCGGCGGCGCGGAGCGCTCGGCCTGCGGCGCGGCGTCGTGACGTCACGGTGGCGGCAGCCGCGGTTGGCGCAGGGTCCGCGGCTGCAAAGTGTGAATTACGCCGGGCTCGCGCCGGCGGCGGAGTGAAGTCAGGCTCCGGGGGAGGGGAGGGGCAGGACTCCGGCGGCGGCGGCGGCGGCGGCCCGAGCTGGTCGCTGCTCCTGAGTCCCGCGCGCCTTGGGTCCGGCCGCTGGCTCCAGCTGTCTTTTCTTGCACCGCTTTGCTCCGTTCGTGCTCCGCTCGAACTCTGCAGTCCGGGTACCTGCTCCTCTTGGCCGAGGAGCCGCAGGGCGGCGGGGTTCCCTCTTCGACTTTGCCTGTGCTGGCCCCGCTTGCACCCCGTTCCCCCTCGCCTGGAGCGAGGCGCGCGCCGGTCCTAGTAATTGGCGCCGCGGCCGCCGCAGAGCCTTCCCGCCGGCGGCCCGAGCGGAGGGCTGGGGTTGGGGAGGCGTGAGCGCGGCTTCCCGGCCCGGGGTCAGTCCCCGCCCGCCCTGCCCCTGTCTCGGCCCGGAGCCCCCGAGCCGCGGCCCCCTCCCAGTGCAGGGGCCGGCGGCCGCGGCAGGGCGGGCGCCGCGCGGAGGCAGGGCGGGCGTATTCAATGGAAGTATGTTACCAGCTGCCGGTACTGCCCCTGGACAGGCCGGTCCCCCAGCACGTCCTCAGCCGCCGAGGAGCCATCAGCTTCAGCTCCAGCTCCGCGCTCTTCGGCTGCCCCAATCCCCGGCAGCTCTCTCAGGTAATCGCCGCCGCCGGGCCCACACTTGAGGGCTTCTCTCTTTTGTTTCCCTCTGCCCACCCAGCTTCACCTCCGCGACATCCCCCAGCCCGCGCATTGTCCATTGTCTGGGGATTTCTAGGCTGGCCTTTCGATTGGAGAGCCTTTTCTTTAAATCTTTCTGGCTGTCCCCTCTCAGTTCTCCAGCCTCCCCCAAACCCCACCCTGGTGGGCTCCGGGATCCTCTCATCAGACCCTCCCCAGGCTCGTCACCTTCTGTGCCCAGCAGTTTAAGCCTCAGGAATGACCGCCCTCGTCTTTTTCGGTCTGGAAGTTGAGTCTTTATTCCTTAGTTGTGGCCCCAGAGTACGCCTGTGCTCCCCCGCCTTGCAACATACCTGTCCCCCTTCCCATACACACACCTGTACGGGGTTCGCGCCTCTCCTCCCCCAGCTCCCGCGCGCCCCGCGGCGCTCGCCTGGTCCTGCGGTTCCCTCTGAACAATAGGCCTAGATGCCCGGTTGCTGTCCTCTCCCCGACTCCTTCGTTTCTGTGGTTGGGCTGTACTGGGTTTCAGAGGAACAAGTCTGCAAAGTTCATAGCCAGGAATCAGTTTTGTTAATTTGATAAGGAGATTTTAGGAGAGAAACTACTAATGTGAACTCATGGGAAGACTTTGAGTGGTCCAATACCAGTTGCTCCTGAGCATTTCTGTTTTTTTCCTGTGGTGATGCCGTTGGCCCAGTTCCTTAGGTTTGGCTAATTTTGATTGCCAGACTTAAAACAGAGAGGTAAAAAGAATTTTGTTTACATCTGAACTGAGTGCCCTCACTTTCTGCTGCCAGAAGTTATGGCTAACGATCACTTTTAAAATCAAATATATTTTTCCTATTGGTTAATATTATCTTTTATGGGAGTATATTTTTTCTCTCCAGTTATATTGTATCTTGAGCAAGGTGTGTGTATGTGTGTGTGTGTTTGCAGGTAGTGTAGACAGCACCTGGTAGAGATTTTGCGTGTAATAAGTGTCTAGTAAATATTTGTCATTTACTTCTTTGCCTAAAGTGTTTGTAGAAGGAGCATGAGCCTATATTTGGGTTTCTTTCTGAATCCTTTTTATCTAAACTAAAACTTATTTCACAGCACAAGGTAGTATGCTAATGAAGTCAGAGCAGACTTGTGAAAATTACTATAATGTGTCATTTAGAATAATATTACATGGTTATTTATTTTGAAGGTTAGACCTGTGATCTGCCTTTTTAGTACCACTTAAAGCATGTTCAGATTCCAGAATTAATGTCGAGGAAATATTAATGCACTAATGCACTGCTGAAGGAGGTTTTTAATAGTAGTAGTTAAAAGTTTTTAATGGTAGTTAACTTTTTCACTTCTAAATATTATTTTACTTCCTCAGATCAGCAGGCACATGACTAGCAACTCATTTCCAGTTATGTCTGAATAATAAAGGCAATCACTGATTATTTATACAATTGTAAAACATGAATAAAGTTCTTGTGCTCTCTGAGGAGAAAATGAATGAGAAGGAAGATTCCAAGGGATTAAAATGAGGCTGATGCCAGGGGTTTTTGCTGATGTCTTAATCCACAGAGACCAATTTTAAGCTCCACTTCTTGATTCATTTTTCCAGCCTTAGGTTTAAATGGGTAATGGAATTTTAAAAATATGATTGTGGCAGATGAAGCAAATATTGTAGAATTACACCATATTTTGCTAACCCTTACAACTTTTAAAAAAATTTCTGAACCCCAAAGTGAAGTATATAGGAACTTCTTAAACTTTGGACAGAAATTTTCCTCAGTTAACGTTTTTTTTTCTATTAACATTGTGGTAAATGTAAACTTAGTGGATGCTGAGATGGACATACTTACCATTATCAAGACTTTGCATATCATTTAATAATAAAGCATATGTTGATATTGATTTCTTTAGGCCTAGATGGGAATTTGTAATAGGAAAAAAAAAGGAGACAGAAAACCTTGGAATCCTGCTCAGGGCTTGTAAAATAAACATTTAGTTTAATCAAATGCTTTCTTTACCCTTAAATTTTTAGTTCCTAAGCCTGAAGGTACAGAAGTTATAAAAAGTTTAACTGGTTTTGTAATTTTAAGATACTTAGGAAAAAAAAAACCTTTTTTAAAAAAAAAGACATTAAGTAAAATAGTTACAGTTTTTGTACTTTAAAATATGCTTAAAACTGGCAACCTTCCTTTTCATTTCCTTATTGTCACCATAGTATTGGAGGCCAGCTCATAGTAGGTACTTAATAAAATTTGTTGAATGAATGAATAGGTAATGAAATTATCTCTGACTGAGCATCAGTTTTAAATATGAAAACAATACGGAGCATGAAGGTACAGCACAAATTCATTTATCCAAAACTTGGTTTGAAACTTGTAACTGCAGACCGTAACAATTCCAGGAATACACAAAAAAGACTGAGTGGCCAAAATTGATTTGGAGATCATCTCAAAGCAGGTGTGTTTTAGGCAAAGTTCTGACACAACTTGTTTTCCAAGTAGCAGCAAATTTGAAGTGGGGTGGAAGGCTGCCAGAGTCAGTTCACACTGACAGCAGCAAAGATTGACAGCAGACACACCAAAAGCCGGGGATCAGAAGAAAAACTCTTAGAAGCCAGCAACTTTTACAAGCACCCTGGGACATTTAGTTGAGGGGCTTGAGTGTTGTACAACACAATAATTTTTAGTGAGAATAATGTTAATAGAGCCTGTTTTTAAAAGTTGAAAGATTTGTACTTTTTTTTTGTTTTTTTGTGTGTTTTTTTTTTTAAAAAGATTTCCATGCCAAAGAGTTTAAGTATTGGTGCTGAAATGGACAAGCTTGAGTTATCTGGAAAATTCATTTAAGTGGAACACCAGCTCTTCCAAGGATGCCAAGTAAATGAGGCATTAATTTTTTGTTTTAAACTAGGATGTGTACTATTTCAAATGGTTAATACGAGTTTTTTGAATTAGTGAATGATAAAGTAGATGAAGCCTGTTCTTTGTCGTTTTTGGATATCTATTGTTGATAGCTGAGTTTAAAGATTTGTCTTTCAGAATAGCATTCATATTTGGAAAAAAAAATTGTGAAGGCAGAAATTATGTCTCGTTCACCATCATATTTATGGTACTTTGCATAGGTAGGTTCTTGGTAGATGTCAAAGTTGAGTGAGTATATTGATGGGTATGCCAAAGCACTGCAGTTAGAATTATTCAGTCAGATTGTCTATGCACTGGAAGCAAATCTTATATGGGTTAGAAATTTGAGTTTTAATTTTTAGAAATCTATCATTAATTTATGTTGTTTCTAAGTTAGCATTTGTCTTTTTTTTAAGAAATATTTCACAAATATATACTCATAGAATAGCTTCTTGTGAGTGAGGCTCCTTGTGTTATGCATTGAGAAAATGTAAAGAATTACAGGCTGAGCATCGCTAGTCTGAAAATCCAAAATGCCCTCAAATGGAAACTTTCTGAGTGCCGACACGGAGACAGAGAGCCTGCTATTATTTGTTGCTGTTGTTGAGCAGCTGATGCAGTTATTCTGGGGCTGCTACTGTGCTGCCTAGTTACCCTAAACACATTATTTTCTCACTGTATTAATGGTATGTCGTATTGGTTACTGTTAAGTGCATTTGTATGAGTAAGTGTGAGAAATGATTGCTTATCACTAGCATATAAATTCAGAGTCAGAAATGATGGTGATGCCAAACAAGTACAGATTGACCACACGGGTGATGAGGTCGTCCACTTGGGTGATGAGACGCCTTTGCTTTCTGGTGAGTCAGTGTACACAAACCTTGTTTCATGCACAAAATTATTTAAAAGAGCGTGTAAAATTACCTTCAGCCTATGTGTATAAGGCGTATACGAAATCTAAATGAACTTTGTGTTTAGACTTGGGTCCTATCTCCAAGATATCTCATGATGTATACACAAATACTCCAAAATCCAAAAAAGTCTGAAATCCAAAACACTCCTGGTCCCAAGCATTTTGGATAGTGATACTTAGCCTGTAGTAGTTTTTTGTTGCAGTTGTTGTTTTAATCGTTTGTGACACTGCCACCCTAACCAAGTTTTCCTTTGTATGCATACCCTTCCTTATACACAACCATTTTTTAACTACAGTCATTATTTCCATTCCCTCTTTAGCAGTGTTCTTAGTATATGACAAATTATCCAGGTCCTGTGAGTGCCAGAATAGTTCAAAGCCCCTTGGATAAAAGTTGGTTCCTCCTTCAGGAAGCTTACAGAATTGTGATAGAGAAAATGGTATGATTATATGTGATGTAATTATTATACTGGAGTTATCAAAGTGTTATGAGATGATAAGGGATGTATGCCTAAATTTCTGGTTTAAATCAGGGTTAGCCTTATGTAATCGTTGAGGCTTGCTTAGGCCAAGGACTGAAGGTGAAGCAGTTGTTTCTAGACAAATGGGTGAATGTAGGGGGAGGAGGAAGGAGGATGGCCCACGTGGATATGATCAGAGATGTCCAGTAGAACTTTCTGTGACGATGGAAATGTTTTTGCACTACCCAATGATAGTCACTAGCCTTATGTGGCTAGTGGGCACTTGAAATGTGGCTAGTATGACTGAGGGAATGAATTTTTACTTCAGTTTTATTTAAATAGCTACATATGGCTAGCAGCTTTTCAACTGGCAGAGCAGAGGTATTGTCTTACTTAATAAACTAGAGTGAAGTCATGTTAATCTATGAGCAACACATTCTCTGAATGTTGAACATTTTTGTTTTTAGGTTTTTGTTGATGTATGCAAAACTTCATTTAATAAATACCTTCATGCATGCTTGATAAAGTCTTTAAAATCACTAGGTTGGGTCAAAAGGTAAGAACATCTTTGAAATTCTCAAAAGGATCTATCCTTTGATATTACCAAAATAGGTGATCCTGTCTGTTTCATCTCCAATCATATATTATTAGACATTTTATAAACACTTTGCTACTATAGTAGATGCACTGTGGTACACTGAGTTTGTTTTAAATTGCAGTAAGCAAGAGTGTGCTTTCTGAAGTATTGCTTGTGCTATTTGTATTTGCTCTTTTGTGAAATTTTATTTGCATGTCCCGTGCTCATTTATAAGCGCTCTTGTATACCCAACATCAGTATGTAAATGCGCATTATTCCAAATTACTGTTAGCATAATAGTTGCCTCTTTGCAAACTTAGATACAGAAGCTGATACAGGGAATAGTGTGGCCAGTGAGTGGGATACCCCAAGGGAAGTGGTGATATTTATGAGACCTTCCTACCTGTGTATTCTCAAAACACCTGTTTTGTTGGGACCTTGGCTTCATTTCTGTTTTCAGAAATGCTTCATACTTTGATTTAAATTTAATACTACCATACTTTAGCTTCCACTTCTGAGCTAATATATGTTTATATTTCAGATACATGCTCAAACATAATATTAATGTAAATCCATAGTGTATTTGGAGTGGGAGTGTAGTTCTAACAGGGTGTTCAAATTGCTAGTTTATAGGTTGTCAGGAACACATTCAGTCTAGGAGATGTGATTTATATGCCGAGATTTTACTGCTTTGTTGCTATGCCTAGAGTTCCATCAGCTGTACATGCTGTCTACCCAAGAATTCCTTCTTAAAGACAAAAGTCTGCAAGAGGTAAAATATTAAGCCCTTCACAGAAGTTAGGAAGAGAGGGAGCTCACTTTGGGTGGGAAGAGGGAGAGGTGCCCTTCATTCTCTGAGGCAATTTTCAACTCTTTTCTTCTTTTCTCTTCCCTCCTCTTCCTTCACTATTGACCAGAGCAGTTATAGAGAATTGTGTTGTTTTCTGAGGATGAATGTAGGGGCAAGTTTGGGAAGAGAACAGCCGAAGAAAGGGGGAGTGGACGAAACTTAGGTTCTGTCTCATTTTTGTCTAAGATCGTTAACAGTCATTTAACTGGATTAAAGACCTAGTAAATTTAGATTATGAAGAAGCCTTATTGCATGCAGGCCCTCTTAAGGAATTTAATTTTCTTTGTTTTCTTAATTTTCTTTGTTTGACTTTATGGGTCACATTTGTTTATGTGTTTATATAAAATCTATTTCTGATTTTGTTAGAAGTCTCTTGACTAAAGATCTTTTCAGATCTAGACATTCTTAAATTCCCTGTGTTCACTACAAAATCTCCAATTCGTTTTGAATCTTCTAATTTAAAAATAATTCAAAACTTAAATTCTGGCTATGAAGTTGCTTATCTTTTATGGTTAATTTGAATTGAGAGAAAAGTTTGACTTTATTCTCTTCCACATTTAAATGGCTTATTCTTGCCTAAAAGTAACATAGACTCTGTTGATTTTTTTATATTGTCGCCAAACATGCTTTTCAAAAGGTTATTCACAAATAAGTGATACTTTTGCATATTTGCATTCAGGTATAAGTGTTCACAGGATCAGCATATGGGGAGAGGAACAAAAACTAGATTTATAGATGAGCCTTCTAAACTTGCAGGGCTGTATTTTGGCTGCTGGTAGGTTCCTTTTATAAGGGAAGGGACTGTGCCAATGATTGTATGGTTGACATTGAAGCATCTCCTGCTTATAATTTTCTTTGAGTCGCAGTTTTGGAACGCTGCTCCATGCCTCCACCTGCTGGTAGGGATGGCTCTTCATTTTCAGAAAGTGATGGCTAGAGGGAGATGGAGAAGACCAAGGCAAGTCAGGGTAGAATTTGGGGGAGAAAATTAGTTGTTAACTGGATAACTAAATTTCAGCAAAGTCTGCTTTACTTATCAGAATTTTGAGTAAAACAAACTGTAGTTCAGGACCATATAAAGTACTTGGCAAGTGGTGCTTAATAAAGATGCAATAGTTTTGCTTTAGTAACAATTATAATTACAGCTGACCCTTGAACAATGCAGGCTCCAACTCCCCGTGCAGTCAAAAATCCACATATAACTTTTGACTCCTCAAAAACTTAACTACTAATAGCCTACTCTTGGTGAGAAGCCTTACTGATAACATAAACTGTTGATTAGCACAAATTTTGTATATGTATTACATTCTGTCTTACAATAAAGTAAGCTAGAGGAAAGAAAATGTTATTAAGAATATCAGAAGTAAGAGTTTGCTATTAAGAGAAGATGGATCATCGTAAAGGTCTTCATGAACCTCATCATCTTCATGTTGAGTAGGCTGAGGAGGAAGAGGAGGGATTGGTCTGTCTCAGGGGTGATGCTTTGCAAGTTTTTTTAAATTTTCATAAATCTTCACAAAATTTCTTTGTATATTTATTGAAAAAAATCTGCTTGTAAGTGGACCTTTGCAGTTCAAACCCATGTTGAATTGTCAACTGTATTTGTCTCTGTTTTTGGAGTAACTCCTATATGACAGATACTTTTAATTAGTGTGGTGTTTTTTTGTTTTGTTTTGTTTGTGTTTTGAGACAGGGTCTTGTTCTGTCTCCCAGGCTAGAGTGCAATGGCAGTATCTCAGCTCATTGCAACCTCTGCATCCCGGCCTTAAATGACCCTCCTGAGTAACTGGGACTACAGGCATGCCCCACCATGCCTGGCTAATTTTTCTAGTTTTTGTAGAGATGGAGTTTTGCCATGTTGCCCATGCTGGTCTGGAACTCCAGGTCTCAAGTGATCTGCCCACCTTGGCCTCCCAAAGTGCTGGGATTACAAGCATGAGCCCCCATGCCTGGCCCAGTTGGTGTTTTTGATGTTTACAAAAACTCTGTGAGATAAGTAGTATTACTCCCATTTTTACCAAAGAATAAACTGAGTTTCCAGATATTAAGTTGCTCAAGGTATTATATGAACTTTCAGAAAGGCCTGTTGTGCTCCAAGACCTTCACTTTTAATCTGGCCTGCCTAATCAGGGAAGATGAGTGGACTACAGTTAGAATTTTGAGTTTACAAATTATAAATTTTGTTGTCTTATGGATGTGGATTAGGAAAACACATTTGACTGATTATTTGATGTAGTTATTTGAAGTAATAGCTTTCATTCTGATCTTTTCAAATCATATCTGGAGTATTTTGTTCTAAATGCCATGTTCTAGGAGGATATAACTCAGCTAAATTGTTCTCTGAAGATAATGAGCAGGTTGGTAAGGTGATTTGAAACCACTTCTCTGGAGAAAAAAAGTCTCAGATTTTAGCCAGCAGGGATAGAGATGGAGATGGAGAGTTGGTGAGAGGGGACAGAGCATTGCTGTCTTCCAGGATTTAAAGGACTGCCATGTGAATAAAAGGAAGAAGAGGGTTAATATGTTATAGATTTTGATTGGTTGTGTGTTGTTGATTGCTGTGCACTGTTCCTACTTTGTGTTAAGTGGTCTCTAGTTTGGAGAAGATATAAGTTTAAAGCTGTCATTTGTCCAAGGTAACACAATTAAGTAGTGGAAATGGGTTAAACTCTAGGTCATGCTGACTCTAAAGCCTGTGTACTCTCTTCTACTTCCTTTTGCCACGTGGGAAAAGGACGTTACCTCAGAGGGTAAAGTAAGTACCAATAGCTAGGAACAGTAGGGAAATAAGGAGATCTTGTGTTTAACCATACTAGTAATCAAAGAAATGCATACTAAAAAATGTGATACTGGCTGGGCATGGTGGTTCATGCCTATAATCCCAACACTTGTGAGGCTTAGGTGGGAGGGTTGCTTGAATTCAGGAATTTGAGACCAGCCTAGGCAACACAGAGAGATCCTGTCTCTACAAAAAAAAAATTTAAAAAATTAGCCAGGCGTGGTGACACGTGCTTGTAGTCCCAGCTAAGCTGGAGGCTGTGGTGGGAGGATCTCTTGAGCCCAGGAGGTCATGGCTGCAGTGAGTTGTGATTGCGCTACTACACTGCAGCCAAAGTGAGTTTACAGCTTGAAGGTTACACATACACAATGCTAGTAAGTTTTTAAAAATTAATACTTAAATTAGTATTTGTGATCATTTGCTTTTGGGAATCTATTCTGAGGATATGACTAAAAATGTAGATAAAGGTTAATCTTCAAGTTTATTCATCCCATTGTTTATCACTGTGAAAAATTGAAAACATAATTTACAAATGATTAGATTATAGTATTATGTAGTATAGTATTTTTCATTATTTCTGTATTATGTTAGCACTTAAATGCCTTGAAAAATTTAAAGGATATATAAAAATATAGTTTACAAATGGCTCAATGGATTCTAGTATTATTTCTATATTGTGTATCCACTAAAATGATTTGAAGAATTTGAAGAATCTTTAATCACATGGAAGAAATGCTAGCAACATAATTAAGTGAAGAAAAAACCCAGAGTATCTACAGATTATCTTAATTGTGTTTAAAAAATAAATCACAAAATACATACATATCTATACACCATGCATGCTTGCCAAAAAATAAAAAAGAGAAAGCTAGATGTATCCCAAAATGCTAACTGAAGCTATCGCTGGGTGGTGTAGTTATAAGTTATTTTTAACTTCTTTATAATTATATGTAATTTTATTGATATTCTTGTATTAACATGAATCTCTTTTTTAACCAAATTAATTTAGGACTAATAAGTCAAGTGAGTTGTATTTGGACCCAGATCTTTGGCAGAGCTGTTCATAAAGTGTGGGCAGCTCATAAGATTATAAATTCTCAACCTGTGACTGTTGAGACAACAGCTTTAAAGATATTTAGATAAGGATAGTCTCCAAGGGTTTGACTGATTTCTTCCACCTTCATGATTCTGTGATTTTTTTTTTTTTTTTTTTTGGTAAGTCATACATATGCAGTGACAGGTGCACTTGCATAGCTCTGATTATTGTAAAGTAATTTTACTTTCCATGGGAGATCCTGGGAGGTAAAATTAAGTATAGTTATTATTTTGAAGAAAAGCTATTTGATGGCAGCTGGTGAAGAGATCTTCAACAATGGCAGTGGTGGAAGGAAGAGAGAAGTTAGGAGTTAGGTCCTAGGAACCGATTTGCTTTGGGAGGTAAAAAGTATTCCTACTTTTTTAGTTTGGAAAGACCAGGTAGACTGTGAAGCTAGTAACAAAAATGCAGATAGGAAGAAGAGGCAGGTTTGTTTTTCTTTCTTCCTTCAAAAACAGATGTGTGCATTTGTAGAGGGAGGTAGATAAGTTTACTTCGAATATGTAGAGTTCAAGTGTCTGAACATCCAGATGAGGATGTCCATTAGCACTAATGATATATTCTGACCTTTAGTATAAGGGTTTTCAAATATTTTGCTCATATAGCCTTTCAAAGAACTTGAAAAACAACTATATACCTTCTCCCACATCTTGAGTTTTTCATCTAAGTTTTAATATCTGTAAATGATGTAATTTCTGGTAGTGTTGTTCAAATCACAATTTTAAATGTATATGAGGGGATTTTTAACAATTCATTCATTAAAAAATATATGAACAAAGTTAATTTTAACAGAATTTTTTATAGTCTTTTTTTTCTCTTTGAACTGTTATTTTTGTTTTACTTTCTCTACATATTATCCTAATGTATTCTTTTATGCTGGAAAGCATTTTTATCAATCATGTTATATTTTTCTGCAACAAAAGGAAATTCATTCATGAATTTAGTAGATGGGAATAAAAAGTGCTTTATTTTAATGGTCACTCAGTTCTGAGTTCTGTGGACAGTTATAATACAAAAATACGAAAATTGTGTATGTCCATATGCTCTGTGTCATTTATTTTGGATTGAGTTATCAGTTCAGTCATGTCCAGTAGACAATCAAAACAACATATGTGAATTACAAATTTTAGTAAGTATTAAAGTAAAATTTTGTCAAATGCGTTTTCAGTGGGATAGATGGGGCTGATTTATTTCAATTATTTTATCCATTTCTAAATATTAGAAAAGGTGGGGTTCTGCTTGATTCTGTTCCTTTTTTACTTTAATATTTGAAAGTGTTGAGAAACCTCACTTATGAATTTAGTAGACGGTCATTAAAAAGTGCTTTGTATTAGTAGTAGCACCCGTTCTTCTAGGTCGTGTGCATAAAACAACAAAATAATCCATAATCAAAATTATTTTTAATGCTTTGTCAGGTAGCAACTGGATTTGATTCTCCTTTCATTTTCATGGAAGTGGTGACACTTTGATTTGAAAAAGAACCCTGAACTTAAAATAAATGTTAAAAAAAAAAGAAAGAAAAAGGTTTCCGTGTTTTTAGAGTAATTAACTATCTCAACATGAATATATTGAAATGTCCTTTTGGCCACCTGTATGTTTTTAGCCCAAAGACAGTACTCGACAGCAAGTTTCAGAAAATGTGAGAGTTACAGTTTTCTTTTATGAAGTGGCAGAGGGGAAAGAGGTAAAGGGAAAGAGGAAGTGGGAGTAAAGGAAAACAGACATGCTGTGTCAACACACAATGGTTCTAGAAAACTGTACAGATGGAAATTGAGAACCTAATCATCAATTCTCTTGAAACTCCATGCTCATACGCTTCCAGGGGTATGCACGACCCAATTTGTAGACTGCTGGTTTACTGTATTCCCTTTGTTACTTGTTGCTACCTTGTTGCTGTATTTTACTGCTCCCCATAGCTATACAGAAATAATACCTTATACATCTGTCATTTTTTTTTCTAGGTTTTTGATTGTTACTTAGTTCTGGGTTTCCATACTTCATCACTCTGTGGAATCAGAATATCAATGCTTGAAAGGGACTTTATAAATAATTCCATTCCCAACATTTTAGAAATTTAGCAGCTGAGGCTCAGAAGATTAAATGATTTGTCCCAGATCACACAGTAAGAGAGTGGAGAAGTTAGGGCTTTAAATTTAGTTCTTCCAACTTTTAATCGGTTGTTTTTCTCACTATATTCCCTGCTTCCTTATAAAAGGATTGAGCTGTAGGAGTTCTTTCAGTTGCCATCTTTCTTTAATGGACATTATTTGGGTGGCATGTCTTCTTTAATACATTGAAGCCATCTGTTTATGGCCCAGTAATCATTTGAAAAAAGAGTACAAACACACTCAGTTCTAAAAATATCTGACTTTTAATTAGCATATAATCAGAGATAAAGCCATTATCAAAAGTATAATGGGTCATTTGGGAAGATAGCATTTGATTTGTTGAAATGTGATTTATGTGCAACTTAACCTTTTATAAGAAAAGACAAATCTTACTTGCCTTTAAAAATTAACTTATGAATGAAGCCATTTTCACCTTGGGGAACAAAAGTTAATATTCATAACATACAGCGAGCTCACTCTCTAGCACTGTTATGTATGAAATGGTGAGTAGTGGAATTTTTTAGTAGTTTAAATTTTTTTAAAATTTTACTTTTTGTGTAAACTCTTCGTAGTGAATATATATTTTAAGAAAAACAATGAAGTTATTCTAAAAAGTAAAATGAAAAGGTTCTTTTAAGGATAATACAATCAAATCCCCAAGAATGTAAAACTACTCAGTAGAAAATTAGCAAAATACTCGAATATAAGACTACTCAGTAGAAAATTAGCAAACGACTCAAGCAGTTCCAAGAAGAAATATAAATGTAGCAAAACATGTATAGCTTATCTAGTAATAAAGGAAATGCAAATAAAAGGTGGTTTGGCTTTGTTTTGTTTTGGCAGAAGAGTACTTTCATATTGGTGAAGACTGACAAAATCCACTGTTGGGAAGGATATAAGAAAATGAGTAATCTTATATGTGGAGTTGGAGTATCATTTGAGTCAACCTTTTGAGAGGACAGAAGGTCTATCTATACAGATGAAAATTTTAAATGTGAATACTACCCTTTCTGCAGTCCTGGAATTTGTCCAAAGGGGCAACTGTAAAACTTTGCTAAGATGTATGTATACAGATTTTTGATAACAATTTGCAACATTGGTAATGATAGATATTTTAATTCATTTCAGTATTTATCAGTGGGGGATTGGATAAATTATGGATATTTTAATTCAACAGAAAACTCTGTATCCAATAAAATGATGCCAAATAGCCATATTTGTCATAGAAAGATATACATAACAATTTTGGAGGGAAAAACTAGTTGCAAAATGGCATGCCTGTCAATCTGACACATGCCATGTAATGCAGCTTTCTACATCTGTATTTTTGGATAAAATCATGGAAGATATTATATATGAATGTGTGAAAACATCCAAATCTGGAAGGTTATTCAGTATAATGTTAACAGTGCCTATCTTTGGGTAGTGAGATTTCTGATAATTTTTACCATCTTCCTACTTCTCTGATTTTTTTAAACAATGAGAATATATCTATTTCAGAAATCGACAAAGCTATTTTTTGAAATAGTCCCTTTAAAAAAGTAACATGTCTGTTAGAGTATCATATAAGTGGACTTTTTAAATTATGAAGAGACTGAGGTCTAGTTAGTTAATAATTTAATGATTTACAAGTATGTGAGTTGGAAGTGGGTTATTCACTGCCATAGCCCTATGTGCCTGGCACATAGAAGGTGTTCAGAGGTATAGTCTGTTAAAATGAAAGTAGAGTCATGTATCGCTTAACGATGAGGATACATACTGAGAAGTGCATCGTTAGGCGATTTTGTCATGGTGTGAACATCATATTTACACAAATCTAGATAGCATAGCCTACCACACACATAGGCTGTGTGGTATGGCCTGTTGCTTCTAGGCTGCAAACCTGTACCGCAGGTTACTGTACTAAATACGTAGGAAGTTGTAACACAATGGTATTTGTGCATTTAAACATAGAAAAGATACAGTAAAAATACAGTGTTATAATGTTATGGGTCCACTGTTATACATGCTGTTTATTATTGAACAAAATGTGGTTATTTGGCACATGACTGTATAGTGTTGTAATGTTTAGAGGAATATGCTGCATTCTTAATGAAAAATGAAGAAAATTAAAGTGAGTGTTATGGTGGCTAGTTTACAAAAAACATTCTACCTACTTCAAAGCTAAGAAAATAAACTTTCTGCTATCATTTAAATTTACTAAAATATTTGAGGGTCTCTATATGCCTAATATGTTTGTAAAATCTAAGAAGTTGTCAAGAAAAATTATGGCTTAAGATCATAGAATATTACTATTAGACTGTAAACTTCTCATAACATACAGATCAGTAGGCTGAAACTAGAGAGGTTAAAGGACACACAAAGGCAATACAGAAATCTCTTCTGTTGAATGTTTCTGATTTTGACTATTCAGCCTTATGGAACACTTTTGGAACGGGAAGGTTACCACTTTATAAGGCAATGCATTGTGGTGTTTAATGGTGTAGTGGGGTTGAATGGTGTTTACCAACAATTCTTGTTCACCAGGAATCTCAGAATGTGACCTTATTTGGAGTAAGGGTCTTTGCAAATGTAGTTAAGATGAGAATATATGGGATTAAGACAGGCCCCGAATTCAGTGAGTGTACCTCTGGAGTCCCAGAAACTCAGACACACTCAAGGATGAAAATCATGTGAAGATGGAGGCAGAGATTGCAGTGATGCAGCCACTAGCCAAGAACACCAAGGATTGCTGGGAGACATGAGAAACTAGAAAGGGGCAAGGACGATTCTCCTCTAAAGCCTTCAAAGGGAGCATGGTCCTGCTGACTCTTTGATTTTGGACCTTCAGCCTCCAGAACTATGAGAGAATATATTTCTGTTGTTTTAAGCCACCCGATTTGTGGTACTGTGTTATAGCCCTAGGAAACTATTACAGATGGTTTTGATTATTTCAAATTTATTTGTTCATTCTTTCAATCAAATTTACTGAGCACTTATATGCCAAGCACTCTGCTAGGTATTACAGAGATAAATAAGACATTGTTCCTGCCTTCATTCTTGGGGTTTGACCCAGTAGAAAAAGCAGCTTTGTTAATAGACAGTTGCAATACATTTTGATACATGTTTTCACTAGAATGTTGTATGAAGTTAAGTGATTGCACCTGAAGCTAGGAGAACCTGGCATGTTTTTACGAAGTGAGATCTTTGTGTTTGGTTTCAAAGATAGAGTTGAAATCAGCCTCCATGGGAATTCTGTTTTATTCTGCCACTGCAGCGCTTTCAGTCCTACCTAGTTCAAAGCATATTTAGCTGGCTGCAATAGCCTCCTGTCACTAGAATTCTACCTCCACAGTTTGGTTGAAGTAATTTTTAAGATGCAGTAAGATTGTGTCAGTCTATTGAAAACATCAGTGTGTTCTCATCACAGTAAAACACAATTCAAACTCCTTTTGATGATATAGCCCCATGTGATCTGGTCCCTGCTACCTCTTCAATCTCTTGGCCTTTCACAGTGGTCTCCCTGCTGTTTGTGAATATGCCAGCTTTGTTCTCGTCTTTGTCTTTGCACTGGCTGTTTTCTCAGACTCAGGCTCTTCCCGTGGCTCCATGTCATTCAAGTGTCAGCCCAGTCTTTGCAGAGGAGCCTTCCTTGACCATGCTCTTCAAAATAGCACCCATCCGCCATCTATCCCATTACCTGTTACACTTTGTTTTATTTATGACACACCTCACTAATTTGATTTGTATGTCTCTACCTGGCATTCACCTCCACCTCACCCCCCACCTTCACCGCCATTGAATATGTGGTCAGCAAACAGGAGTCCTGTTTACCCTATTCACTGCTGTGTCCCTAGTGTATATCACATAGTAAGTGTTCTTTACAAAAGAATAAAGAGAAACTTACTCATTTAATCTCATGCTTACCATGTCAGAACATATGTCACCATAACTTTCCTTTGGATGAATCCCAAATTGTATTCTTCCCACCTACCTCCTCCAAGATTCCACCTTCATCTTTATACCCTTTCTGAATTGCCCTTTGTAATATTGGAACTATCTTAATCTCTAAATATATAAATATAATATATGCAAGTCTTATTTAAGAATGTGTTGAAGTTTAGAAAAGTAAGGTGCCCAAAGTAACACAGCTATAAGTGGTATTTCTAGGATTTAAACTTAGATCTCTCTCTAACTAAAACTCCTCTGCTATGCTGGTGTGGAGGCTGATGTTCTTGGTAAGTGGGAGGTATAAATCCAGAATTAGAATAGGAGCCCTGTCCATTGGAATAGAAATAGCAAACATTCATTATTTGTTTCTATAAGAAGAACTGGGTGATATTTGTTAACAGAACCTTTAAAAAGTAACTTGAATTTTTTTGGACTAAAGTCAATGTACGCTTGTTATAAAATACTTGGAATATATGAAAAAATATAAAGAAGTAAAGATCATCCATAGTTCTTAAACTGAGAGATAACCACTATTAACATTTTAGAATATTTTAATCAAGTATTTTTTGTGCAGAAATATTGTGATGATTTTTGTGCATAAATCTTGAATTTTGAAATCATTTCCTAATGTGATTACTAGATCAAAGCATATTGTCAAATTTGTTTCCAGAAAGATGATGCCAATTTATATTTCTAATGTATTTAGTTTCCATTTCTGGAATTGTTTAAATATTAAACTTGTAATATATGTTTGTTATTAATTACCTGCTCTATCTATAGGCATACCCCAGATATTGTGGGTTCAGACTATCACAGTAGAGCTAATATCACAATAAAGTAAGTCACGTGAGTCTTTTGGTTTCCCCATGCATATAAAAGTTATGTTTGTGCTGTACTGTAGTCTATTAAGTGTACAGTAGCATTATGTCTAATAAAAACAATGTACACACTTTAATTTAAAAATACTTTATTGCTAAAGAAGGCTAACAGTCATCTGAGCCTTCATCAAGTTGTAATCTTTCTGTTGGTCGAGGGTCTTGCCTCAGTTGATGGCTGCTGACTGATCAGGGTGGGGGTTGCTGAAGGTTGGGTGGCTGTGGCAATTTCTTAAAATAAAACAACAATGACATTTCCTGCATTGATGGACTTTCGCTTTCGTGAAAGATGTTTCTGTAGCACGTGATAGTGTTTAATAGCATTTTACCCACAGGCAGGACTTCCAAAATTGGAGTCAGTTCTCTCAAACCCTGCTTTATCAACCAGGTTTATGTAACATCCTGAATTCTTTGTTGTCATTTCAGCAGTGTTCACAGCATCTTCACCAGGAGTAAATTTTAACTCAGGAAACCACTTTCTTTATTCATCAATAAGAAGCAATTCCTGATTAACTTTGAGTGTTATATGGACAAGTTTCATGGTGCCCCAGACAATTACAATAGGATCATTAAAGATCACTATCACAGATTACCATAACAAATATAATAGTTAAAAAGTTTGAAATACTGTGACAATTATCAAAATGTGACATAGAGATAAGAAGTGGGCAGATGCAGTTGGGAAAATGGTGCCAGTAGACTTGCTAGATGCAGAGTTGCCACAGACCTTCATTTTGTAAAAAAAAAAAATGCAGTATCTGAAAAGCACAATAAAACAAGGCATTCCTGTATCTTCTGTGAGTTGTTTCTATTGGCTCTTGTTTTTCTGTTGTCAACTTAGTATTTTTTATATCAATTTTTGAGTTGTTTTGTATTGAGAATGAACATTTTATCATATTTGTGGGAAACTTTCCTCTTTTTTTGCCTTATTTTTAATGTGCTACTTGTACTGCCGAATCTTAACTAGTAAGTCTTTAGTTGCTGTAATGATGTAATGGGAGTAAGTTTATTATTAATAAAAGTTTTTAGTGTTTTATAAATCTCCCACATGTAAACCTTTTGTCTTCAATATACTAGTTTGATAAAGATTTTAATATATTGCATTAGCTAATTGTCAGTAATTAATGACTAGTTATCTCTTCATGTTTTTAATATATGGTAAAGAAAGGTGACAAGATAAATAATTTTCTAGACCTGAGAATCTGGAATGGGAGAAAAAATTTTTATGCATGTAACTGAATGTACTACAGAAGCACTCTCAGTGTTAAAGAAGTTGCCACACATAATCTCCCCCAAATCAAGTATTTTTAATTTTGTGATGTTATAGTAAGAAAAATAGAAAATAAGACCCATTTAGACAGATTACTTTTCTAAAACTTTTAAGTTTTTAAGGAGAATTTATATCTTGCAAACATTTAAAGGGATTTTTAAATAATATTAACATACAAGAGGACAATTTGAAGGTACAAGCAGAACATAGATTACCTGAAATCTGTAGAAACATCATTATTCAGTTTAATGTTTTCTTTGTCTCACAATGAAAATTCTCCAAATTCATTTTTGGAGAAAAACTTTCTGGAAGTGACTTTAAGGATTTTGGTGGTTGGCTTCAGCTCGTTTCTATTTGAGGTGTGGTTTTTCAAACTTTGTAGAGGTTTTCCACCCTCTTCTCCCCATCAGTGGTATTTTTAAATGTCTTTATTTTAATGTTAGGACACCTTAGAGCAGGATTCAAGTGGGCTGTGCAAGAAGAACTACTGGAAATAGAAAAATAAAACTTGAGGATTTTACTTGTATTTATTTTTAACTTTCATTTTTTTGATCCTAGTTTTATTTATTTTCCATAGAGTGTGTGTATATATATAGATAGATAAGTTAATAGATAAGATAATAAGATTGATAATAAGTGCTTTAAAATTTTGGAGACTACTGCCTCAGATAATCTGTTAATTACTATGCATTATTTCCACCTCCTCCAAAAATGGGAGTGGGGGAGCCTGTATAGAAATGTTTGTAACACTTCAAGGGTTTTTATGGTTTTAGGTCTAATATGTAAGTCTTTAATCCATCTTGAATTAATTTTTGTATAAGGTGTAAGGAAGGGATCCAGTTTCAGCTTTCTACATATGGCTAGCCAGTTTTCCCAGCACCATTTATTAAATAGGGAATCTTTTCCCTATTGCTTGTTTTTGTCAGGTTTGTCAAAGATCAGGTAGTTGTAGATATGTGGCATTATTTCTGAGGGCTCTGTTCTGTTCCATTGATCTATATCTCTGTTTTGGTACCACTACCATGCTGTTTTGGTTACTGTAGCCTTGTAGTATAGTTTGAAGTCAGGTAGTGTGATGCCTCTGGCTTTGTTCTTTTTGCTTAGGATTGGCTTGGCAATGTGGTCTCTTTTTTGGTTCCATATGAACTTTAGTTTTTTCCAATTCTGTGAAGAAAGTCATTGGTAGCTTGATGGGGATGGCATTGAATCTATAAATTACCTTGGGCAGTATGGCCATTTTCACGATACTGATTCTCCAACCCGTGAGCATGGAATGTTCTTCCATTTGTTTGTATCCTCTTTTATTTCATTGAGCAGTGGTTTGAAATGCAAATCAAAACCACAATGAGATACCATCTCACACCAGTTAGAATGGCCATCATTAAAAAATCAGGAAACAACAGGTGCTGGAGAGGATGTGGAGAAATAGGAACACTTTTACATTGTTGGTGGGACTGTAAACTAGTTCAACCATTGTGGAAGTCAGTGTGGCGATTCCTCAGGGATCTAGAACTAGAAATACCCATTTGACCCAGCCATCTCATTACTAGGTATATACCCAAAGGACTATAAATCATACTGCTATGAAGACACATGTACACGTATGTTTATTGCGACAGTATTCACAATAGCAAAGACTTGGAACCAACCCAAATGTCCAACAACAATAGACTGGATTAAGAAAATGTGGCACATATACACCATGGAATACTGTGCAGCCATAAAAAAGGATGAGTTCATGTCCTTTGTAGGGATATGGATGAAGCTGGAAATGATCATTCTCAGCAAACTATCGCAAGGACAGAAAACCAAACACCGCATGTTCTCACTCATAGGTGGGAATTGAACAATGAGAACACATGGACACAGGAAGGGGAACATCACACACCGGGGCCTGTTGTGGTGTGGGGGGAGTGGGGAGGGATAGCATTAGGAGATATACCTAATGCTAAATGACGAGTTAATGGGTGCAGCACACCAACATGGCACATGTATACATATGTAACAAACCTGCACATTGTGCACATGTACCCTAAAACTTAAAGCATAATAATAATAATAATAATAATAAAAGAAATGTTTGTAACACTTCAAAGGGTTCTTGGAAGTTCACTCATCATACCCCTAGGATGCCATGTATCCATAACTTTCTTTGCTTCCTGAGTCCTGTTGGCCTCAGCTTTTTCTCTACTGATTTATTTGACTTTATTAACCAACTCTGGTTTCAGTTCTTAAGGTTACAGCCCAGGATTAGCTCTTAGCACAGCTGACCTTGTCCGCTGATCTGTTCTGACTTCAGTATGTTTGGTTAGAATATGTGCTTCTTAAGAGTGGATACTGTTTATTTCACTTTTGTAAGCCCAGTGCTTCACACCAAGTAGATATTCAGCAAATACAGAAAGTGAATCAAACCATTATCAAGTCCTGTCAGTGACCCAGTCCTACAGAGAGTCCAGCTGTCTGCTCTACCCACACTTCCTCCTTTTTCTCCTTACCACAATGCCACCCCTTTCTTTGCTGTGGCATTCAGTCATTTCTGTTTTAAAGTACCATATGCCATCTCAAGGTGGCTACTGTTTTTTCTTAGAATGACAAAGGATTTCTGGAGAGCTTCTTGAAGTGGTATAGCATTCAGTCTCTCATATAAAGCTGATGGATGGCAAGGTCAGAATGAGGGGCAGGTTTCCAGCCCTTAAAGACTTTACAAAGGTCTCTGGATTTCTCGTGGGGCCTTCTTTCTTCTAATAGATGGGTCCCTGTTGAGTAGCGGGATGACTATAGGCAGTCCATATCTTTGGTAATCTGTGGGACATATTCCCAGGTCAACATACGCTCTTTGTTTTCGGCATGAAAGTATGGGACTAGCGAGTACTAAGCCAAAAGGCAATGGTTATAAAATTCTGCCTGTTAGGAACTGGATCAGCTCGTTCAGGTATGACACCATTGGTGTCCAGTAGAAATATACTGTGAGCCACATGTGTAATTTTAAATTTTGTTGTAGCCATATTTTAAAAAGTAAAATGAAACATGAAATTAATTTTATTTAACTCACTGTATGTAAAACTTTATCAATTTAACATGTAATCAAAGTTACAAAGATACTGATATATTTTACAGTTTTTAGATAATAAGTCTTCAGAATTCAGTGTGTATTGTCTACTGGGAGCACATGTTGATTCTGACTATCACCATTTCAAGTATTTCATCTATAGCTACAGATGGCTAGTGATTCTCATTGGACAACACAGCTCTAGAAATGAACATTTATGGCACATATTGCTCGGGAGTCGGGGTACCACTTCTATAATTAGACAGATTTGCAGTAGCAATATATTACAGGGTTGTACACATTTCTTCCTGTTCAAAACTTTAATCAGTGGGGAATATCAAGATACTGTATAAATTGGCTATATTTTTAGAGGGATTATATAGTTTCAAATATGAGAGGATGGCAAAGCTTTTACATTTATTTCGCTTTCTTTGGGTTGGGCTGTTTTAGTTTCTTGGTTTGGGGAGGAGGGAATTTTAACTTTAAATTGCTATTTAATGAGAAGCTATGCTTTTCACAGTGGGAACAGCGCTCATCCTTCTTTAGACAGATTTTTAGGTTAATGGAAGCTTCATAAAGATTTTTAGGTCTGGTTCTCATATCTCCTTGCATTGAGGCATTGTTTTCTCTTAAAAAAATACAAATATGAAAAAAGAGTTTTTTAAGAAAAAAAAGTCGAAAGGCCTATTTAGTTATATGGAGGTAGTCTTACTGGTTAAGGCTACTAGCTAGTGCCCTTGAGAAATATGAGTAGATAATTCTTATTAAAGAATGCAAATGACACTGATTTGCAGACCAAGCACCTTGGATTTGGAATATTGGCCAGAGGACCCATGTTTTATAATATGAAAGTCAATAGGATAAAAATTTCTTAAATCTATTTTGGAACTGCTTTTCACTGTTTTATTATTTATATCCTCAGTTGTTTAAATCATCAGTTTCGGCCAGGCATGGTGGCTCACACCTGTAATCCCAACACTTTGGGAGGCTAAGGCGGGTGGATCATCTGAGGTCAGGAGTTCGAGACCAGCCTGGCCAACATGGCGAAACCCTGTCTCTACTAAAAATACAAAAATTAACCTGGCATAGTGGTGTGCGCCTGTAGTCTCAGTTACTTGGGAGGCTGAGGCATGAGGATCTCTTGAACCCTGGAGGCAGAGGTTACAGTGAGTCAAGATTGCGCCACTGCACTCCAGCCTGGGTAACAGAGTGAGACTCCATCTCAAAAAACAAAAACAATTTCAACTCTTAAAATTGTCAAAGTAATTTAAACAACATTACTGAAAGTTTGATAAAGAATAATTAATAATTCTACCACCAAATATTATTTTTATGTATTTCCTATGTTTATATGCATATTTTAAGGTAGTTTTGATCATTTAGTACATTTAATTTTATAGCTTTGGGGGATATAATTCCTTTTTTTTTTTTTTTTTTGAAACAGGGTCTCACTCTGTCACCCAGGCTGTAGTGAAGTGGTATGATCTCGGCTCACAGCAACCTCCGCATCCTGGACTGAAGCAGTCCTCCCACCCCAGCCTCTTGAGTAGCTGGAACTACTGGCATGTGCCACCATGTCCCTCTAATTTTTGTATTTTTAGTAGAGACAGGATTTTGCCATGTTGGCTAGGCTGATCTTGAACTCCTGGCCTCAAGTGATCCACCTGCCTCAGCCTCCCAACATGTTGGGATTACAGGTGTGAGCCATCACACCTGGCTGTGTAATACTTTTTAAAATGTGGATTTTTACGGTTACTTAGTCTTCATAATAAGATAACATTTTATTTTGCTGTCATGTAGTAGGTTGGAGATATTCTGTTCTGCTCCATGAAGTAATACAGGGATCCACTTGTCATGGTTGTAGAATTTCACACTTCAGTCTGTGGGAGGAGAAGGAGGAAATTCAGGACAGTTTGCCATTGAGGAGATGAGCAGGAAGTTCTGCTATTTCTTTTACTCACATTGCATCATTGGTGAGAACTTAGTGACACGGCTATGCCTACCTATAAGGGAGGCTGGGAAATGGAGCCTATGTGACTGATTATATGCTCAGGAAGAACATGAGAATAGATGTTTTGGGAGACAACTAGTAGTGTGCCACAATTTGAATAAAATTAATCTTACTAACTTTTGTCAATGGGAATAATTAAGAAGAAGTTTACAATGCAATAATTTTTGTACTTTTAACTTTTAAGGATTGTGTAATGTATCAGTTGTGTGTACCATGGTTTTATTACTATCTAGCTCTGTTAAATACTTACATTGCTTTAAATTTTTTGCTGTTAACAATAACTTTGTAAGGACATGCTAATTACAGCTTTCTCCATATTTTGGTATTATTTCTTTAAGGATGGTTTTTATAAAAGTGGAATTATTGGTCCAAACAGTTTGAACATTTTAATAGAATTTTTATTTCTTAAGCAATTTTTTTTTTGAGACAGGGTCTCGCTATGTCCCCCAGGCTGGAGTGCAGTGGTGTGGTCTGGGCTCACTGCAGCCGTGAACTTCCGTGCCTAAGTGATCCTCCCTCCTCAGACTCAGAGCAGCTGGGATCACAGGCATGTGCCACCACACCCAGCTAACTTAAAATATATTTTTTTGTAGAGGCAGTGTCTCACTATGTTGCCCAGGCTGGTCATGAACTCCTGGCCTCCAGTCCTTTCACCTTGGCCTCCCAAAGTGCCTGCATAACAGACATGAGCCAATACACCCACCATTGCATTACTTTTCTAAAGCAGCCATTTCAGTGCTCTGGAGATTGACTAAAGGCCAATTGTATAAAACTTTGAAAAATGTTATGCTCTTGAATTTGGAGTGAGAACAGTGGGAGTCAGTGGCCATTCTAGCTTGAGGCTACTCACATTCCCCCAATTCTGTCCCAGCTTGGTTGGCATGAAGGTACTACCAGTGAGAAGCAGGACATAAGGACCTCAGTTTGAAGGGGGCTTAGTTCTTTGGAGTGGTGGGTAATGTTGTGGATATGAATTTCCAGAGGTGCAAGGGAAGGCCAGGGGCTCAGCGCAAATAGCCTGAAGATGCAGTAGTGTTTGGGGCAAGAATATTCCTGGATGAGGCTGTGCATGTGCTCAGCAGAGACCTTAGAAAGCCTAAGGTGTTCACATACTTTTGGCTGGTTCCAAAGGTACATGCTTGCACATAGGAGACTTGAAATTTCTCCCTATGGGAAGTTCAACTCGGAGCAAACTTGAAAACAGACTGCACTTTGAATGCACTTCCCTGCCCACACGCATGCCCATCAACAGAGATGGAAGCCTTGCTATCTTGAGGTATTTGAACACAATCTGTGTTCACTTGTCACAGTGACTACTAAATTGTGCAAAGGGACAACTAGGAAGGCAGACTTAAAAATAAAAAATGAGAATATATTAAAAAAAAACTGAGCAGAGATATCAATGATTGTGTATAACAGAGGAGACAGATTTCACATACTTGTCTTGATCATGATGCTAAACAAAAAAGAAACAAAATGGCAACACCACCTTAAATGGGGAAAACAATCAGAATTCTGAGTCGCTACATTATCTAAAATCTCTAGGTTTAACAACAACAAAAAATTATAAGACGTAAAAAAACAGAGGGTGACGCATACACGAGGAAAAAAAAGTCAGTAGAAATTGTCTCCGAATGTCCCTAATTATACTGGATTTAGTAAAGACTTAAATTACTATAAATATGTGAAAAGAACTAAAGGAAATTATATTTAAAGTATAACAATGTCAACAAATTGAGATTCTTAACAAGAATATAGAAATTATTTTTTTAAATAACAAAAAAACCGACTGGGCGCAGTGGCTCACGCCTGTAATCCTAGCACTTTGGGAGTCCGAGGCGGGCGGATCACGAGGTCAGGAGATTGAGACCATCTTGGCTAACATGGTGAAACCCCGTCTCTACTAAAAATACAAAAAATTAGCTGGGCACAGTGGCAGGCACCTGTAATGCCAGCTACTCAGGAGGCTGAGGGAGGAGAGTGGCGTGAACCCGGGAGGCAGAGCTTGCAGTGAGCAGAGATAGCGCCACTGCACTCCAGCCTGGGCGACAGAGCGAGACTCCATCTCAAAAAAAAAAAAAAAACCAAAAAAACCACTCCTTGATATGATGAGATATGACGAGAGGGACTTCACCTCTGTAGTGTTCTCCCCTAAAACCTATAACCTGAGTCTAATCATGAGAAAACAACAGATAAAGCCAAACTCAGGGTAATTCCATAAGAGCACCTGACTAGTACTCATCAAACCTGTCAAGGTCATGGAACACAAGGAAAAACTGAGAAATTATTACAGGGCAGAGGAGATCAAAGAGATACGATGATTAAATGCAATGTGGCATCGTGTATTGAATCATGGACAGGAAAATAACAATAGAAAAACTAGTGGCAATTAAATAAAGTCTATATTTTAGTTTTGTTGCACCAATGGAAATTTGTTATTTCTGACAAATGTACCATGGTTATGTAAGACATTTCCATTATTGTCTGTTAATGTAACTGTGTTATATATAGACATATTTGTGTATTTGTAGATGTATGTTTATATATGTGTATGGTATGTAAGTATAACACAGTTATGTAAGATTAATTAGCATTAGGAGAAAATGTTGACATTAGGGAGGCATATATAGGAACACTGTACTATCTTTGCAACTTTCCTGTAAATTTATTGCAAAGTTAAAAGTTTTAAAAATCAAATGGAAATTCTAGAGTTGAAGAACACAATATCTGAAATTAAAAATTCACTAGAGGGGCTCATAGCAGATTTGAGATGACAAGAAAATGAATCCGTGAACAACAGACAAATAGAAATTATTCAATCTTGAAAACAGAAAAAGGACAGAAGAAAATTGAACAGAGCTCAGAAATCTGAAAAACATTAAGTGTACTACAGATGTGTAATGAGAATCTCAAAAGGAGAAAGGGTCAGAAAAATGACCTTTTGGATAACTTCCCATATTTGATGAAAAACATTAAACTACACATCCGGAAGGTCAGTGAATGTGACTAGGATTAATACAAAGAGACCCATGCCTAGACATAGTCAAACTCCGGAAAGACAAAGAGTATCTTGAAAGCAGCAAGAGAAAATCAACTCACTACACAAGAGGGAAGCATCAGCAGTGACTAAGGGCTGCTTTCTCATCAGTATTGGTGGAGGCCCAAGGCAGTGGGGTGACATATTCAAAGTGCTGGAAGAAGAAAACTGTGAAGAAGTCTATATTTAGCAAAACTAGCCTTTAAAAATGTAGGTGAAATAAATACATTCCTACACAAAGACAGAATTTGTAGCTATCAGACCTACCTTATAAGAAATACGAAAAGATTAAGTTCTTTAGGTTGATAGGAAATGACACCAGATGGAAACTCAAATCCACAGGAAGAAATGAAGAGCACTGGAAATGTCAATATGTAGGTAATGTAGAAGACTATAAATATGTTTTTTCTCATCTCTTCTTTAAAAAGCATTGAATTCTATCTAAAAAACAAATTTAGTATCTAACATTCACCTTCTGCACATTCGTCGTATTTGTTTGCAAATTGCTTTCACCTCTCTGCCTTTTGATTCATGGAATAGACTGTGATAATGATTCTCAAAATTTTTTGTTTCAGGATTCTTTTCCACTTTTATTATTCTGAGAATTCTAAAGAGCTTTTGTTTATGTGGGTTTTATATACTGATATTTATTGTATTCGAAATTAAAACTGAGAAAAGAGCTAAATATTATTCATTTACAAGAAATACCAATTACATGTTAACATAAATAACATGTTTTAAATGAAAATAGATATTTTCCAAAGTGAAGTAGGAGAGTGGCATTGCTTTACATTCTCAAATCTCATTAACGTCTACCTCAATGGAAGACAGCTGGATTTCACTTTAGGCTTTGCACTAAAGTGCAAAGTTACACTAAAGTGCAATTTGTTACAGTGTGTTGCTTTGGCTGAAGTAAGTGAAGAAAATCTGGCCCCACTAAGATGTAGTTGGAGGTGTATTTTAGAAGCCTTTTCATATAATGGTGAATATTTTGTGATATGACAGTAAAACTCAAGAAGTGATAGTTTTGTAAAAGTTAGTTACAACATAGGATCTGAAACCATATCAACGAATTTTTTGTACTGTTACATTAAAATCCGTTATTCTATCAATGGATCTTAGCAATGTACAATTCTATCTCTAAGACCCTTTGAAAAGGTATTGGGTCTCCCTGTAGCACACTTTGAGAATCATCTGACTGTTCTTTCATTTTTAACATTTATTGGAATTTTAGTATAAAATTAACACATCTCTTTTCTTAGGAAAGGTTTTAGAACAGTTAAAGTTGCTTCAGTGAGCACAGATATTTTTTGTGTCATGATTGGGAGTTAGTTTTGCTTATCTTTTGCCTATTTCTTAAATCTCAAATTTTGTTTCACAAGTTGGTAATCAGAGACCAGATCCTGTCTCTAAAGTGTAAAAAGGTAAACAAAGGTTTTCTGTCTGAAGTAATTAAGATTTGAAAAAAACTGCTAGGGTGATTGAGCCTTGCATTAGAATGTAATTTAAATGGTTTAATTAGTATTTGAGATTTCTAAATTTAATGGCTCTTATCAGTTAGGGCTTAGTTTAAACTCTTGAAAGCTGGGATCACAGATTATCTATCATTACTATGTATTTAATTTAAAACCTAGTTATATCATCAACATCACCATTACTGTAAATACATTATTATAAATATTGTCAACATTATTGTAAATGTGTATTATTCTTTGTGGCAAAATTAATTTTGTTTTTTTGGTTTTTTTTTTGAGATGGAGTCTCACTCTGTCATGCAGGCTGAAGTACAGTGGCGCAATCTCAGCTCACTGCAACCTCTGTCTCCTGGTTTCAAGCAATTCTCCTGCCTCAGCCTCCCGAGTACCTGGGATTACAGGTGCCCACCACCATGCCCAGCTAATTTTTGTATTTTAGTAGAAATGGGGTTTCACCATGTTGGCCAGGCTGGTCTTGAACTCCTGACCTCAGGTGACCCATCCTCCTCAGCCTCCCAAAAGTGCTGGGATTACATGTTGGTCAGGCTGGTCTCGATCTCCTGATCTCAGGTGATCTGTCCTCCTTGGCCTCCCAAAAGTGCTGGGATTATAGGCATGAGCCACCACACTTGGCCAAAATTAAATAATTTAGAAGGATATAAAATACACTTAAAGGTAACTTCTTCTCAGCAATTCCCCAGAGTTAAGCAATGTTTATAGTTTCCTGAATGCTTTTTCTGAAAATTTGTTCACATATAAAGATAGACATCTTCATATGTATTATATATGTATGTATTATATATATACACATATGAAAGTCCTTTTTAAGCAAATGGAATCATACTACATATTGTTCTATAAATAAATGTATCTTGAACATCTTTATATCAGTATAATAGGTCGTTTTCATTTAATCATCTGCTTAGCATCTGTGTTACTACATTGGTTATGTTAGCCAAGGTCTTCAGAAAAAAAAATTCAGTAATGAAAACACCACTTTTAAAATTAGTTTCTACTCAAATGTTGCTCCTGACCATTTATTAACAATTTTAATAAAAGAGAATAAAATCATTTGCAAACTGAAATTGCTCATCTTGCAAAATATGCAGGTGTTTATGAAGTTCATGGGTGTGATATTAAAGAACTCAAAGCTATTGACAGTTGAAGAGAAAATTATCAAGGTTGATGATATAATAGATGGTGTAAGGGAGCCTGATTTGACTACCAGATGATTAAAGAGAGGACCTTAGGAAAATGGATGGAACCCTTCAGAATTTTTGCGAGAATATCTTCTTTGTAATTGTCCCATAAGAGAAAAACGTGAAGGATATCCAATAGTGCTATTATACAGTTTTGTCAAAAAGATTACATTAAAAAATAAAGTCAATGCTTGATTCATTCTTTTAGTCTAAGAATTTTGCAGTCGAAATTATAACTTAAATTTTGTCAAATATAAAATAATTTGAACTTGTTTTTATATTTTTGTCTTATTTTTCAAGTCAAAATTGGAAAATCAGCTATCATTTTCAATATTTACAATTACATTTTGGTTCCTGGTCTAAGAAGATTCACTAAATGGTCTTTTCCCAGTACATACCAATCATCTTTGAAAAACTAGGATTTCATAACTTTCTATGAATGGACTGTAATTTAATCAGGTCCCTACTAATCAAGATGCTTAGGCTGTTAACAGTTTTTTGGTTGTTGGGTTTCTTGTGTTTTTTTTTTTTTAATAGTACTTTCAAACAGTGCTGCAATAAATATCATGCATATATATTTACATTCCTATGCTAATATATCTGTGACATTCATTTCTAGAAGTGGTAGAACTTGGGTCAGAAGCTATGTGCATTTACAACTTTGATATCTCTGAAAGGGTTATGCTAACTTACATTCTCACTACAAAACTGTATGTTTTGTATTTTTATTTGTATTTTTCACAGTGCCTACTCCATCCAAATCTTTTCCTTTTCTTGAATTAGCACAGTGAGTTCAAATGGTGAGGGATATGGTGTTATCCAAATCTGTTTAGTTCCTGAGCAAGTGTAGGGACAGTCCAGATAATGAGGGTTCATTTGAAAATTTATTCTAATGTGTTTGGTTCCTGAGTTGGCTAGTGAGCCTTTGAACAATGCGGGTATCTGTTGTTTCTTTCTCATTATCTTACTGGCAGTGTGATATTATCAGTCTTTCTAATCCTTGCCAGTGTGATAGGTTAAAATAAAAAGGTATCTCATTAGGTTTGTTTTGCTTCTATTAACAGTGGTGCTATGCATGTTTTTGTGTTAATAGCATTTGTATTTTTCAAAAAATATGTGTCTAGTCATTATCTTGTTGCATCGTAAGAGTAATATAAGAAAAATAAGGTTTTATTACAATATTACCAATATTTTATCTAATCTCTTGTCTTTTGACTTTTTATGGTAGTTTTTTTGTGTGTGGTGGTTTTATTTAATTAAATGTGTCATTTTTTTTCCCCTTTTAAGGCTTCTGGTGCTAGATCATGCTTAGAATATTATCTTTTCTACTTCAAGATAATACTTCCATTGTTGTGTTCTTATACAGTTCTTTTACATTATTCTTTATGGTTCTGCTTCCACAGTTTGTTTTTCATGTTTTGATCTTTGCTCCATCTGGAATTTATTGTTGTATAAGGAATAAGGCAGGAATTTAGCCTTTCCTCCTCTATTTACTAGCAAGTTTCTCTGAAATCATTTATTAAATACTGCATCTTTTCTCCATTTATTTGAAACACCACCTCTATCACATGTGAAATTCTTGTGCATGTATTTTGTTCTATTCCTGGACTTTTTTTTTTTTTTTCTGGTTTTGAAACAGAGTCTCGCGCTGTCACCTAGGCTGGGGTGCAGTGGTGCATTGTTGGTTCACTGCAGCCTCCACCTCCTGAGTTCAAATGATCCTCCCACCTCAGACTCCTGAGTAGCTGGGACCACAGACACGCGCCACTCACCTGGCTAATTTTTTGTATTTTTTGTAGAGATGGGGTTTTGCCATGTTGCCCAGGCTGGTCTTCAACTCCTGGGCTCAAGTGATCCACTTGCCTTGGCCTCCCAAAGTTCTGGGATTACAGGTGTGAGCCACCGCGCCTGGCCTGGACTTTCTGTTCTTTTCCATTGACCTGTCTATTCATGTTCCAGTATCAAACCATTTAAATTAATAGTTTAATAATTTATTTTTGTATTTGATAGGACTATTTTTCTCTTTTCCCCGTCCCTGACCTTGCGTGTATGTTTATTATTCTAGAAGAATCTATCATTTGTCAAAAACTCCCTTCTTCCCTCTAACTACACACCAAGTATGTTTACTGGAATTGTTTGAATTTGTAGTTTAGGGCTAATTGGCATTGTTAGACCATGTGAGAATTAAAAGGATTAATCCAAATAAAGTGCTTAGAGCAGTGCCTGGCATAAACAGTCAAAGGAGAATAGCTGCTGTGCTGGATATTCCTTTTATCCTTCAAATATATTCTCCACTCTTCATCTTGCTCTCTGCTGAAAGAGGCTAACCTCTGTGGAATCATCCAGCTTCTCATGCCATCTGGCTTCTGGTTGGGTTGGCCAATGGGAGACCTAGCAGGAGATGGGCAGGTGGGAGGAGAGAGAGTTTAGGATAACTTTCCCAGCTTTTCCCCCCCGGAGGGCTGTGTTTGTTTACCTAAGGCCACACTTCTTGTCTTCTCTCCCACAGTGAGAGTCTTCACTAGGGTTCAGTAGTAACAGCTTCCCACTATTGCTAGCCCCTAGGTGCTGCATCCTGGCCAGACCTCAGTAAACAGTCCCTTCATGAAGTTCTCTTTAGTTACCTTCTTGAGTTTGTCATCAGTTTCCCGCTGGGAACCTGACTGGTAAAGTTGCTCTCATCTTCCTCCTTTTTTTCTCCACTTCCTCCTCCTGTTCATTTTAACTGCTAGCACTGAATGTTCCTGTTCCAGTCTTCTCTGTCCTTCAATAGAGATTTAAATTTTCTTCATAGAGTCCTTTACAATTTTTGTTGTTTACACCCAGATTTACTTTTATTTGGTTGCAGATACAAATTTTTTCCCTCATTATGTTTTCTACCTAATTGGTTGTATGTCGGCAAACTATTAATTTTTGAATTAATTTTGTAAATCAGTTTTATACTAAGTTTATTGTTTCTAATAGTTTTTCATTCCCTTTTCTTGTCTGTTTCATAATCACCTGCAAATAACAGTTTTACCTTTTTCTTACTTTATTAGGAAATATTTATTTGGGAATGATTGTTTCTTAAAATATGTTTGAATATTAGGAGTATTTCTATGGGAGTGATTGTTTATTTTATTCACATGATTTTGGGTCATTTATTGAGATACTTTAAGTTTTTCACCTTTGCTCTAATATAGTAAATTACCTTAGTGGATATTCTAATATTAATTTATCCTTAAAAAATAGGATGATTTTTACTTGGTTAAAATATATTGTTCTTTTAAAACAAAAAAAAAATGTATTATTCTATTGATGACTCTACTTGCTAATATTTTATTTAGGGCTTTTACAGCAGTATTTCTTTTTTTTATTATACTTTAAGTTCTAGGGTACATGTGCACAACATGCAGGTTTGTTACGTATGTATACATGTGCTGTGTTGGTTTGCTGCACCCATTAACTCGTCATGTACATTAGGTATTTCTCCTAATGCTATCCCTCCCCCATCCCCCCACCCCACAACAGGCCCTGGTGTGTCATGTTCCCCACCCTGTGTCCGAGTGTTCTCATTGTTCAATTCGCACCTATGAGTGAGAACATGTGGTGTTTGGTTTTCTGTCCTTGCGATAGTTTGCTGAAAATGATGGTTTCCTGCTTCATCCATGTCGCTACAAAGGACACGAACTCATCCTTTTCTGTGGCTGCATAGTATTCCGTGGTGTATATGTGCCACATTTTCTTAATCTAGTCTATCATTGATGGACATTTGGGTTAGTTCCAAGTCTTTGCTACTGTCAGTAGTGCCGCAATAAACATACGTGTGCATGTGTCTTTATAGTAGCGTGATTTATAATCCTTTGGGTGTATACCCAGTAACGATATTGCTGGGTCAAATGGTAATTCTAGTTCTAGATCCTTGAGGAATCGCTACACTGTCTTCCATAATGGTTGAATTAGTTTACACTCCCACCAACAGTGTAAAAGTGTTCCTATTTCTCCACATCCTCTCCAGCACCTGTTGTTTCCTGTCTTTTTAATGATCACCATTCTAACTAGTGTGAGATGGTATCTCATTGTGGTTTTGATTGGTATTTCTCTGACCAGTGATGATGAGCATTTTTTCATGTGTCTGTTGGCTGCATAAATGTCTTCTTTTGAAAAGTGTCTGTTCATATCCTTTGCCCATTTTTTGATGGGGTTTGATTTTTTCTTGTAAATTTGTTTAAGTTCTTTGTAGATCCTGGATATTAGTCTTTTGTCAGATGGGTAGATTGCAAAAATTTTCTCCCATTCTGTAGATTGCCTGTTCACTCTGATGGTAGTTTCTTTTACAGCAATATTTCTTACTGAAATCAATCTATAGCTTTCTTGGCTTTTCTAGTGTCATGTTGTGGTAATGCTAATCTGTTGACATCATCCTTGGATTTTTTGAGGTAAATTAAAAAGAGTAAAGCAGTAAAGAAAATATTTTTAAAACTTTTTTTTGATACAAAGATCTTCAAAGCACTGAGCAAATTAACCTGTTACCAGAGAAACTGGCATCATAACTTCCTGATTATAAAGCTGTTTTTCTGTATCAAAATGGAACAAAATACGGTTGTTATAAGACTTGTAATGTTTATGTAATGAAGCAGTGGCATATAATACCATCTTTCATTTGATAGTCTTCATATACTTTATCTCATCCTGTGAAGAGGAATGGGTGTTATTGGCTCCATTTAACAAATGAGATTTAGGTTCAGAGAGATTGCTCCTTGCCAGAGGTCACATGGCTAATAAGGTTTAACTCTAGAACCAGAAACCAAATCTTCTGACTCTTGGTCCAGTGCTACTTCACTTTACTATATCCTCTTTAGGAGTAGAGGTTATGGAATTTCATGAATCAGATCACATTTTTTTTTCAAAGCGATTATTTGTGAAGAATACAGCACTTTTCTTATAATGCATATTGTAAGTCAATTTATGACTACATTTTCTTGAGGTAGAGAACAAGTTTATAACTTTGTATTATAAATAGCAACAAAGAATCACCCAGTTTAAGAACTAGTGCTACCTTCCTACCTGCAAGGAATTGTATAGGTTCTTCCTAGATAAAATGGAAGGAAAAAAAGTGTCTTCTTGTGCTCACGGACGAAAATTACTATATTTTACATTTCTTCCTTTTGAAAATATGAATTATATTTTTCTTTATTACTCTTAATAAGTTAATACATGTTCATCATTAAAAATCAAGGGAAAGAACATGCAAAAATATAAGAATCATCTGTAATGTTACTACCCAGAGATAATAACATTGTGAACATATTGATGTTTAGCTCAACAGTCCTAGTATCTGTTCATTCAAATAGATTCTTTCTCCTACTGTGTGTGATGTTTTATAATCAGTTTTTATAAAAAAAACTTATAATGTCAGTGATTTTCCATATTCTGAAATATTCTTTTATAGAAATAAATACTGGAGACTTTTTTCTAATAAGGTCTTATTAGAAACCCAGATATATACAGTATTTTGTTGGTAAAATTCTTATTTTAATAACTTATTTATTATTATTAACTTTATTATGGGAATAAAAAGGTAGATTTGATGAAAAGAAAACTTTGAAATAGAGTTGTATCCAGTGGTATGCTGCTAAATGTGTAGCAACTGGATCTCTGAAAGAAAAATGGTGCTTACCAATTTCTGCTCATTTTAACTACTAGCACTGAATGTTCCTATTCCAGTCTTCTCTATACTTCAATAGAGATTAAATAGTGTACATCCTGTTACCATGGCTGATTTGAAGCTGTCAGTGCAGTATCACTGAATGGGGGTGGGGAAGACATGTACAGAACTGGCTTTCCTGAAACAATGTGAGCAGGCTCCAGCATGCCACTCGTTGTATCAGCCAGAATTTCTTTAGTGGCAAGTAACAAAAAACTTGTTCCAAATTCTTGTATACAATAAGATTTAACTAGAAGACCCAGGGTTTAGTGGCTCCAGATATGGTTAATTCAGCAGCTCAAAATCATCATCACTGACCCATGTTCTGTCTCTTTTGCTATTGATGTAATACAACATGTCAGTAGAATAAAAAAAGCCGTGTGCTCATCTCAGTAGATGCAGGAAAAGCATTTAACAGAATTTAACACCATTTTATAATAAAACCATCCAGAAAACTAGGAATAGAAGGGAACTTCCTCAACCTGATAAAGGGCGTCTACAAGAAACCCACAGCTAATATTGTGCTTAATGGTAAAGACTGGATGCTTTCCCTGTAGGACCAGGAACAAGGTAAGGATGTCTGCTTGTGTTACTTGTATTCAGCATTGAACTAAAGGTTCTAGCCAAGTCAGTTAGGCGAGAAAAATAAATTAAAAACATCCAGATTGGAAAGGAAACAGTAAAACTATCTCTAGTCACAGATGATATGATTATCTCTATAGAAGATACTCAGGTATCTACTAAAGAAATTTTAGCACTAATAAATGAGTTTAGCAAAGTTGCAGGATGCAAGATCAACATACAGAAATCACTTGTATTTCTGTACCCTTGAAGTGAATAACCTGAAAATAAAATGGAAACAACTCAATTTTTAATAGCATGAAAAAGCATAAAATACTTAGGAATAAATTTAACAAAGAGAGTGCAAAGTGTATTGTCGGAAAACTACAAAACAATGTTGAAAGAAATTGAAGATGTAAATAAATGGAAGAATGTCCCATGTTCATGGATTGGAAAACTTAATATTGTTAAAATGGCAGTACTCCCCAAATTGATCTACAGATTCAGTATAGTCCCTTTCAGAATCCCAGCTGATTGCTATAGAAATTGACAAAGTGATTTGAAAAAGTATATGGAATTGCAAGGGACCCAAAATAACACAGACAATCTTGAAACAAAGAACAAAGTAGGACTCACATTTCCTGATTTCAGAACTTAGTACAGAGCAATGGTAATCAAGACAGTGGAGTGCTGGCATAAGCTTAGACACATAGATCAATGGAATAGAATTGAGAGTAGAAGAATAAACTAATGTGTCTGTGGTCAGCTGATTTTTGACAAGAGTACCAAGGCCATCCAATGGGGGAAAGAGTAGCATTTTCAACAAATTGTGCTAAAACAACTGGACAGCCACATGGAAAAAGAATGAATTTCTGAAATGTGCTCCAACTTGGATGAAGGCCAGTGCAGAGCCCAAACTTTGTGAATCAGTAACACGTGTATGAAACATTCACTTACATGCACAGAGGTGCCAAGGGACAGCCTAATTTAAGATTCATATAAACATATTTATCTGGCAACATAAGTTAATATTGTGGTAGGAGTCCCACCAAGTTAAAATTCTAAAGTGTTTGAATATGTGCATTTTTAAAGAAATAATTTGCATACCATAAATTCACCCTTTTAAGTGTACGATTCAGTGGTTTTTAGTTTATTCACAAAGTTGTGCAACCTTTACTACTATAATTCCAGCATTTTTTTATCACCTCAAAAATAAACTCTATACTCATTAGCACTCCCCACTCCCTCCTCCCTCAACCTGTGGCAATTAATGATCTACTTTCTGTCTCTATGAATTTACAAAGTGAATATGTACATTTTTTTTTACTACAAATTTAAAATAGTTAAAAGTGTCCAAGAATTAAGGTATTATCAGTTGGGAGATAGTTTGAAAATTTATGTTTTGCAGCATTTACTTCAAATGATTGTAAATATTTCATATTTCTACTTTTATAATCAGTTAACCAGTCATTCCTTATTATTGGATATTTAGAGTGTTTACAGTTTTTCACTATTATAAACAATGCTGTAATGAAAATCTTTGTTGCTAAATCTTCATGCTCATCCATGATTGTTTCCTTAAGATTCCTAGAAGTAGTGTAACTAGTTACAGTGCTAGGTGCAGCTTTAAGTCTTTGATAAACATGGCCAAATTACCGTCCAGAAGTTTGCACCAATTTTTGCTCAAACAGTGATATAAGGCTCATATAGGTTTTAAAGTATAATAATACAGTAAGTGACTGTTCTGTGGTGGGCAGGTCTGTGCAAACCTACCCCCCAAAGTTTGAGAGAGCTGAGAAAGCGGCTAACTTATCCAGTTTCTCAGAAAGAAGCATTTAATAGGGACTTACGAACAGAAGCCATGCCTGTGTCTTAGGCAGCAGCAAGACATGAGGGTAAATCTGCAGCACCATTATCCCTCAAACCAGGGCTTATACACCATAGGGAAGGGCTGTATGTGATTCAGAAGGAATGTGTAGGACAACTGAAAAACGATAACATGAAGGTTGTTTTGACCTAAGAGCAAGATTGATGGTAAGTCCATGCTGTTACACAGGAGATAGATAAACTGGAAATCTTAGAGGCCTTCCCAGAACAGGTTAATCAGAAGTCAACATGGTAGATTAGCATCCAAGATGGAGTTGCCTTAGCCTCTACAGCACCATATTTTATTTTCTTTATATAAGGTAATCTCTGCTGCTCAATTAAATGTTTACTTGACTACTTTTGAAAATTGTTTTCTGCTCAACACTTTAGTAAACTTTTCAGTGAACATGAGTCATAATTTTAAAATCAAATGTACTTGAAACATTACCTCAAATAAGCAAAGCTACTGTGGTACCAGTTTGTATCCCAGGTTCTAAATAAGGGGCTCTTTAAATATATATTAGTCATCACCCATAAACTGCTTGTACTATATCCAACTGATTCTTAACTGTTCATACAATGAATTAAAACTTTCAGCTTTGGCCGGGCACAGTGTTATACCTGTAATCCCAACACTTGGGAGGCTAAGGCAGGAGGATTGCCTGAGTCCAGGAGTTCCAAATCAGCCTGGCCAATATAGGGAGATTCCATCTCTACCAAAAAATTTTTCAAAAATTAGCTTGGCGTGGTGGTACACAGCTGTGACTTCAGCTACTCGAGAGGATGAGAGACAGGAGGATCACTTGAGCCTAGGAGGTCACGGCTGCAGTGAGCCTTGATCACACTACTGTACTCCAACTTGGGTGACAGAGCAAGATCCCATCTCAAAATAAAAAACTTGGCTGGGCACGGTGGCCTATGCCTATAATCCCAGCACTGTGGGAGGCCGAGGCGGGTAGATCACTTGAGGTCAGGAGTTTGAAACCAGCCTGGCCAACATGGTGAAACCCTGTCTCTACTAAAAATAGAAAAAGCTAGGTTGGTGTGGTGGCACGTGCCTGTAATCCTGGCTACTTGGGAGGCTGAGGCAGGATAATAGCTTGAATCTGGGAGGCAGAGGTTGCAGTGAGTTGATGTTGTGCCACTGCACTCCAGCTGGGCAACAGAAACACTGTCTTCCAAAAAAAAAAAAGCAACAAAATGCAACTTTTAGCTTTCTCAAATTACTTATTTTGGGGTTTTTAAAGCTTCTCCAGTAAATCTTGAAATAAGCAATTCCGGTGTCCAAATATGACTGAATTTCATTTTTCTCTTTATACCTATGTGTTAGAGATATTGAAGTCCACACGACTTTCTTGGGAGGGAGGGAATTCATTCTAAAATGAGGAAATAAATTGGGTAAAAGTGTGACAGTGGTAATGCCCAAGCCATGTTCAGGAAATCATGAGTAACTATTTGGCTTGAATTAGGGTAGGTATAGGGTTAAAAAATGAAATATTAGAATTAAATTTGTGCCATGAGAGACACTTTAAAAATGATATTCTGTCTTTGTAATACAAAATACCATGCTGTTGGCTAGAGAAGGATGTGTGATAAAGTGCTGGGGTATGCAGTTTGATAAGAGGGTTACATATTGTATGTTCTTTGCTGTGTCCCCTTTTAAACCTTGGTCATATAGATTTTTCTTACCATATTAGTTTGAATTATGTCAGCATATTAAAAGAGATATGTTGGTATACTGAATGATGCATATTTTTTCTAGAATGTGTATGTGTGTCTGTGTGTAGGAGAGGTGCAGGGAGGGATGCATATACACACACCTTGCCTGTGCTGGTTTGTTCTCCCAATCTTATCCTATGTCCTATGGTTCCCAACTGCTGGTGGCAAATCCCAAGAGAATTTGGGAATTGACAGGAGCTTCATGAATCCGTGTGTATTTCAAAAAGTAAACTTAAAAACTCTCATACATATATATATAAGCATATCTCAAATATAAATACTGTTGTGATGAATTAAATCCATTTAAACGTAAATTCACAATAATGTTATGTTATTTTGTATTTCACAGTCAGTGGATACCAGAAGAAAAAGGCCTATCTTGTGGCTGTGTGCAAACTACTTTGCCATTAAAAGGGGTTTGTCATTCTTCAAAAGATTAAACACCATCTATGCCGGCTATGTCTTGTCTCCTAAAAGTGAATTTGTGATTTAGACTCTCAGACACTTGGGAAAATTTCTGACTGGTTTAACATTGTTAAATGCACACCTGATTATTGATGCAGATGACTGAAAATTGACTATTACATTGAGTACCATGAGTGCTGGCTAGCCAAAACTTGAAAAGGGGAGCACTATGGTCAAACTTTCACTTGATAATGAATCTTCAGTTTACTTCTTTTTAAAGTACCATGTCTGTCTGTTTCTGTAACTTAGAGAAGCTGGCCATTTAAATGGGAGCAATGGGAACAAGGTTGAGTAATGCCTGCTCTGTAGAGAGGCAGAAATCATTTTAAAGAATTGAATCAAGTCATCGATATGCCTGAATATATTTTCAGAGCACTGTGTATTAGGCTGTTCTTGCTTTGCTACAAAGAAATACCTGAGACTGAGTAATTTATAAAGAAAAGAGGTGTACTTGGCTCACGGTTCTTCAAGCTTTATAGGGAGCATGGTGCTGGCATCTGTTTGGCTTCTGGTGAAGCCTCAGGGAGCTTTCAATAATGGCAGAAAGCAAAGCAGGAACAGGCACATTATGTGGCAAAAGCAGGAGCAAGTGAGAGTGTGGGGAGGGGGAGGTGCCACATACTTTTAAAGTGACCAGATGAGTGAACCCAGAATGCTCACTTATCAACAAGGGGATGGCCCAGACCCTTTCATCAGGGATCCACCCCCATGATCCAAACACCTCCCACCAGGCTCCACCTCCCACATTGGTGATTCCATTTTAACATGAATTGGGCGGGGACAAATATCCAAACTATATCATACTAGTTAAAGAGAGATGATTTTTAAGGTTCGCAAATTTTAATTGATGACTTTATTTGGACTTGTGAGAGAATTGGATAAAAACACCTTGGCTATCTTCCTGGATTATTTTTATGAATACCATCAGTATCTATTTTAATCCTTGTAACAACTGTCCAAGTACTTCCCCATTATCCTGGTGGAGAAAACTGAGGTTTAGAATATAACTTGTATGAAGACTCTGTAGTTAGGAAGAGTAAACACTGGATTTGAATCAGTGATCAGATGACCCAAAGCCAATGCTCCCCTGGTCCAATTTTAAGAGCATATTTGTTTGAATGAATTTCAGACTAGAGAGAATTCCTAACTTTAATGAATTACATGAAAATACTTCTTTCTGTTGCATTTTTTTATCGTGGTAAAATATGCCTAACATAAAACTTGCCATTTTAATGATTCTGAAGTGCAGAACTTTGGTAGCATTAAGTACATTCACAGTGTTGTGCAGTGATCACCATTATCTGTTTTCTGAACTTTTTCATCATCCCAAACAGAAATTCTGTACCCCTTAAACAATAACTTGCTATTCCCTGCTCTCCGCAGCCTCTGGTAACCTCTATTCTACTTTCTGTGTTTGTGAACAAAGTATTTTCTTAATGAGAAAGTTTGTTGATGTTAGATGATATGGCTTAACTTTTAAATTTCTTTGTAGAGTGTTGATCATAAATGAATTTCTTTCAAACAAGAAGTACCATGTACTTCAATGCAAATTAAGTTATTTTTGCCTTCTTAATTTTTTGTCTCTTTTATTTTAAACAGCATGTTATAATTACATACGCAAAATACAGAAGGCTTCGTGTCCTCTTTATTAAATGTAAACAAATGGTGTTAAGAGAAAATAGTTTTTTTCTGAACCTTACTAAACTGCTTTTTATACACTGTTCTAGTTAGAGTTCCTTAAGTTGCATTGCTGTTCGTCTGAATTGCCTTTGCAATTAAGCTCATCAAAATGGGTAACAAATCCAAGAGATGACTATCTTTTTGCCAGCCTGCATAAATTTGTATCATGTTCTCTTAGCTGATGGTTATCAAATTGCACATGATTTGATTCAAGCTTATTAATTCTTTCTATTTATTTATTTACTTATTTTTGATTCAAGCTTTTTTTAAAAAATGAGTGTAGAATGTAATGATTATTGCTCATCGTATTCCATTAGTAAGAGTTACTGGGAGGTGCTCTATACTTTGGCCAGATCCTTGGCTTTGTCGGTTTTTGTTCCATTGACCCATGAGGTTGTGAAAATCCTAAAACTCAGGTTCACCCCCTTTAATTTGACCTTGAGTTGAAAGCCAGCTTCGTTACTTTACTTGTTGCATTCCTTCTTTTACTGTTTTTGTCAGAATAGTTATTTTCTTAACTGCTCATGGATTCATTTCAGAATATATTTTCAATATTTTCCAGCATTTTTAGTTGTTTTCAGTGGTAGAGTTGCGTTTCTAAACTAGTCCATTGTTGGAAATGGAAGCATTCTTAGAGACTTTGCTAAATAGATTCATTCACTCCACCCAGTTAATAGTAATAATAGGAACACAGATTTTGTTTTGGTGTCTTTTTTATTTTTATTTTTTGTAGCATTTGGGGGTCTCACTGTGTAGCCCAGGCTGGATTGGAGTCGCTAGTCAAAGGTGCGATCATAGGCCTGAATTTCTGGGCTCAAGTGGTCCTCCTGCCTCAACCTCCTGAGTTGATGAGACAAAAGGGGTGCACGACTCTATCTGATTCTGCCACTGTGTAATTTTGACCACTAAGTCAGTGCCTGTTCTCTATCTGTTTTAGACCCGAATGAAAGAATTTTTTATGTTAGCTGCAATGGCTTGCTTTCATCTTCTGAAGGTACTAAAGGAGCAGATGGGGGGATGGAGAGGGTTTGAACCTAATGTTCTTTTTCTAGCCTAGCACTGGACGAAACTTAAAGCCCTAAAAGGAGATTCTGTTTGATGTTTGTCGAGCAAGGGCCTTCTTGTCACTTTATTTTTATATTGTATTCAAAGTGGCTTCTTTCTGGTTTTAACCTTACTGAGGTCTGAGAGGGAAAGGAATGTTACTGGTATGTATGTGTGTGAGAGAGAATGTTATAGAACCAAACTGGGGCCTACTCACCTGGCACAGTAAAACCAAATACCCACATAGAGGAACACAGCAATAGGTGTTTACTGCAGAGTGCTAAGCAGGGAGGACAGGCAGCTAAATGCACAAATCCTGGCCTCCCCAGTGGCTTGCAGGCAAGGATTTTTAAACACAGGGGTGAGTTTCAGGAAAGCCGAAGCTACAGGCAAAATCATACATCAATACAGGGAGATTACACATTGGTTTAAGTTTAAAAGGTTGAGATATCTTGAAGCAAGGGCTTACATGTTGCAGGTAGATTCAAAGATCTTCTGATTTGCCATTAGTTAAGGAAGAGAAGCTTTGTTTAAAAATTTAGGGTCAGTAGAAAAATGTTAACTGGCTAGGGGGTGTGACTTTCTCCAAGCACTGCAGGAAGAAACTTAGAACAAAAAGCAGTTATAAAGTTTAGTTTTCACTGTCTCCTTATCTGGACTCCAAGTGCCAGTGGATCTGTTAGGTGAGGGTCCGAGCCTCTGAAAGACAATTCAGGGACATATGTTCAGATGTTATTTTTAGTTTCTATAGGGAAAGCAAACATCTCTGGAGCTTTAACTTCTTTGGCTATTGTCTTAGGCTACTATTACCTTCTTGTTCTAGTTAAGTAGTTACCTCTGGGGCTAGCTAGATGCCTGGAATTTCCCTTGAAGGAACTTAAGGATTTTCCTTTGTGAGTCCCTAAAAAAGGGAGTCCCTGCTGTGTCTCAAAAAACAGCTATCTTCAGGGGCTGCTGTTTAGTTTGAATAGTTACCAGCTGTGAGTTTTGGCCTTTGGCCCTCCCAGTCCTTTTCTGTCTGTGAGCCTAAAGGTTTTGGTTTTAGCTATCTTCACTTCTCTCCTTGGGTAATCCTACTTACCAGTCTTGATTGGCAGAGGATTACTCCAAGTCCCTCTCTCCAGCCCAGCTCTCTCTTTCCAGGCCTTGAGACCCATGCCCAGCCACGAGTGAACATTTCCACTTAGTTGTCCTTAGTATCCAGACACTTAACCTCTCCTAACATTAAAGCAAATCAACCTCTTAAATCCCATCACATTTCTCTATTCTCCTGTTTACTACCCTACCCTAGTCTAGACTATCTTCTCTTCTGGATTAAGGCAATAGCTTTCTTACAGATCTCCCTGAAGACTGAAGTCTTCTGCTGTGTTAAACCATTCCACTCTGGGACCTAGAGTATTTTTTCCAAAATGTGTATTAGTCTCCTGGATGAAACCTCTCAGTGACTTCCTTTTGTCTTTGCATGCAATTCAGACTCCTTATTATGGTTGACAGTTTTGATTACTCTTGTGGTGTCAGCCCTCTTGGTGCTCCCAATTTAACTTTAAATTCTATTAATAATTATGCTAAATTTCCTCTGGGGGTTGGGGGTGGGATGGATTTTGCTCCTCTTTCTGAAATTCAGTTTTTTGAGGGATTATTGACACATAGTTTGATTAATTTTAACAAGCAGGTACACTCATGCAACTAGTACTCCAATCAAGATGTTGTACTCTTTAGTCACTCCAAAAAGTTCTTTTGTGGCCCTTTGCCATAGGTTCCCCCCAGCCCCTGCCCCAGACAACCACTGATCTGACTTCTATCACTATTGATTAGTTTTGCCTGTTAGAACTTCATATAAATGGAATCATAGAGTATACTTTCCCTTTCCTTGGCTTCTTTCACTTAGCTCAGTGTTTCTGATATTTATTTATTTCATTGCATGTATTAGTAGTTTGCCCTATCTTATTGCTGAGTAGTATTCTGTTGTATGGATATGCCACAATTTATCCATTCATCAGTTGATGAATGCTTATGTTGTTACCAGCTTTGACTTTTAGGAATAAAACTGGTATGAACATTTGTGTTCAAGTTATTTTTCAGAGGTACATTTTAATTAGCATGAGCATTCTAATTGCTCCACATCCTTGACAACACTAGATATTGTCAGTTTTCAATTTTAGCCATTCTTGTGGATAATAGTATCTTGTAGTTACATTGGTTTGCATTTATCTGATGATTAAACATGTTGAGCATCCATATGCATATTGGCTATTCGTATATCTTCTATTGTGACTTGTCTGTTTAAATCTTTAGCTTGTATTTTTAAATTGGGTTATTTGTCTTATTAAGTTATAAGTTTTTAAATATGGCCAGGCAACAAGGTGGCTCACACCTGTAATCCCAGCACTTTGGGAGACCAAGGCGGGTGGATCACCTGAGGTCAGGAGTTCGAGACCAGCCTGGCCAACATGGTAAAACCCCATCTCTAGTAAAAATACAAAAATTAGCCGGGGATGGTGGTGCATGTCTTTAGTCCTAGCTACTTGGGAGGCTGAGGCAGGAGAATTGCTTGAACCTGGGAGGTAGAGGTTGCAGTGAGCCGAGATTACGCCACTGCACTGCACTCCAGCCTGGTTGACAGAGCAAGACTCCATCTCAAAAAAGAAAAAAAAAAAAAAAAAAAAAAAAATATATATATATATATATATATATATATATACACACACACACACACACACACGTGTGTATATTTCTGGATACTAATTCTTTTTTTCTGCCTTTTTTTGGTACAAGTTCTTTATCAGACTTACATACTACAGATAATTTTCTTTGAATCTGTGCCTTTTTATATCTTAACACTGTGTTTTGAAGAACAGGTTTTTAGTTTTAGTGAAGTCCAATTAACACATTTTTTTTTCCTTTTGTGATTAGTGTTCTTGTGTCTAGAAATTTTTACTTAACCCTAGATTACAGATATATTCTCATATATTTTCTTAGAAATTTTATTATTTTAGTCTTTATGTTTAAATATGTAATTCATTTTTAATTTTTTGTGTGGCATGAGATTGTTAGATTCATTTTAAAATTTATTTTATTCATTTAAAAAATATTTATATAGTTTTTCCAGTGTCATGTATTGAAAAGACTATACTTTCCCCTGAATTACTTTGGTACCTTTGTTGAGCATCAAATTTCTAAAAAAATGTCTGCTGGGATTTTGAGACTGCATTGAATTTATGGAACAATTAAGGGAAAATTGACAATATTGAGTCTTCCAATCCATAAACATATATCTTAGTAACTAGAGCTGTTAAAACAAAGTATCAAAACCTAGGTGGCTTAGAACAACAGAAATTATCTGTCTCACACTTCTGGAGGCTGGAAGTCTGAAATCAAGTTGTCAGCAAGGCCTTGCTCCCGGGAGGCAGTTGCCTCTTCTAGCTTCTTTTTAGTGGTTGACAGCAATCCTTGGTGTTCTTTGGCTTATAAATAAATCACTCCAATCTTTGCCTCTATCTTCACATGGCCTTCTCCCCTGTGCGTTTGTCTGTCTGTCCAAATTTCCCTATTCTTAGAGGGACACAGTCATTGGATTTAGAGTCCACACTAACCCAGTATGCCCTCATCTTAACTTGATTACATTTGCAAAAACCCTGTTTCCAAATGAGGTCACATTTACAGGCACCTGGGGGTTAGGACTTTGACATATCTGTTGGGGGGATACAATTCAACCCACATACTATGTTTTGTAGTTTTCATTGTATGGATCATGCATATATCCTATTGATTTTATCCATAAGTATTTCATGTTTATGGTTATGATTGCAAATGGTATTTTTAAAATTTCATTTTCCAATCTTTTTTACTAATATATAGAAATACAGTTGATTTTTTTAATATCAAACTTGTGTCTATTGACTGTACTAATTTTTATTAGTTCTAGTAGCTCTTTTGTAGGGTCTTTAGGATTTTCTACATAGACAGTCATGTTGTCTGCACAAAAGACAGTTTTTTCTTTGTTTCTAATTTATATGCCTTATGCTTTTTCTTTTTGTGGCCTTAATGTATTTATTGGCTTTGACTTTCAGTACCATATTGAAGTGGTAGAGCAACTTTGCTTGTGATCTTAGGGCAAAAATATTTAGTCTTATTGTTAAGTACAATGATGGCTATGGATCTCTTTAATAGATGTCCTTTATATGGTGAAGAAGTTTTCTTTTATTCTTTTTTTTTTTTTTTTTTTGAGAAGTGGAGATTATCCTAGGAATCTAAAATTGATTTAGCATTCAAAAAACAATAAACGTAATTCAACATTAATAGAATTAAGAAAAATCATACCATCAGTTCAATTAGTAAGAAAAATGCATTTGACAAAATTCGTCATTATAATAAACAATCTTAATAAACTTTTATTCTTAGTTTATTAAGATTGTTTATCATAATGACGAATTTTGTCAAATGCATTTTTCTTACTAATTGAACTGATGGTATGATTTTTCTTAATTCTATTAATGTTGAATTACGTTTATTGTTTTTTGAATGCTAAATCAATTTTAGATTCCTAGGATAATCTCCACTTCTCATAATGTATTTCCTTTTTATATGCTAATGGATTTGATTTACTAATATTTTCTTAATGATTGTTTTATCTGTGCTTATAGGGGATATTAGTCTATGGTTTTATTTTCTTGTAATGTCTTTGCCTGCTTTTGGATTTTCAGCATTTGATTGCTATGTATCTAGGTATAGTTTTCTTTGTGCTTTTTTATGTTTGGAGTTCGTTTAACCTGCTTTGACATACGGATTGATAGTTGTTATCAAATGAGAAAAATATTTCATCATTATTGCTTCAAGTATGTTTGCTATCTTTTACATTCCTTTTTGGAGTCTAGTTACTCCACTGCTTGATGTTGTCCCGCAGGCTCACAGGTTCAGATTCATATTTTTTATTTTTATTTATTTATTTATTTATTTATTGGCTTTCTTTTCTCTCTGTGTGCATCAGGTTATGTAATTTTTATTGATCTTTTCTTATATTGTGTTTTGTTTGCTATTAAGCCCAACTGTGAATTTCTTAGTATAGATACTGTATTTTTCAGCTATAGATGATCCATTTTTTTAGTTTCTTTTTTCATTGTGTACATGTTTTCCTTTAAATCTTTGGACATAGTTACAATAACATTTAAGAAGTCTTTCTCTACCAATTCTATTATCTTAATCATTTTTGGGTTTTTATTGAACACTCCCCTCCACACCAATTTTGAGGTGACTTTTTTATTTTTCCTACTAATTTGTAATTTTTGATTTGTCATCTCTTAAAGAATGTTAAATTCTGTTCTGGTAGGCAGTTTAGTGACTTGCAGATCCACCTGATCCCTTTACGCTTATTGTAAGTTTTGTTAGTGTTTCTGATAGAACTTTCTACACTGATGGACGAGTACCTCCTAATGGTACGGCATTTCTGGAATCTCTATGGAATGTCCCAGGTATTCCCTGAGGTCTCCTCTCTGTGGTTGGTTGGGACTCTGAACTCTCTTGTAGTTGTTCTTTCCCTGGTAGTCATTATTTTTCTGGCCTCATGGAGTCTAATCCTACACATACTCAGCTTAGTATTCAGCCAAAGATTTAAGGGGATCCACCCTCAGACTTCTGGAGCTCCTTGTCCTCACAGCTCCCTCCTCTCTGGCATTCAGCCCTGCAAATTCCAGGTACCTCAGCCTCCCTGAGCTGCAGTCTCTGTCTCCTTAGCTTTGTGAGACCACTGTGCTCTGCAGGATTGTGCCTTGCTTTCAGGTTTGGCGACTGCCTATAGGAAGGAGCCTGGGCAATGTTAGGGCTTACCTTGGTTTTTTCCATTCTCTCAGGGATCAAAGTCCTGCAGTACTTGCTGTCTAACATCTGAAAACAATGTTTCATGTATCTCATATTGAAAGCTTAACTTTTTAGTTGTTTATATAATGGGAGAGCTAGTCCAGTACCAGTTACCTTATAATTTATTGAATCTTGTTTATTTATGTTTTTCACTGGCGAAGATTTAGCTCACCTCTGATAATTTCTACATATTGCTCTTTCTGCCTGGGGCTCTTTTCCCCACTGCCTGTACCTGACAAGCTCTTATTCATCATTTTTAAGGATGAGATTACGTTGTCACATTTTTCCTGGTAGTCTTCTTTGATGTTACCAAATCCTGGGTTAATTGTCATACTTGGTACTTATAGCACTCTGGATTTACATGTAATGGTAATTACTTGTTCTTATGCTGATTGTTTGTAGCCCCCACAAAAACTTAAGCTGTGTAAGGGCAAGGACTGTGTCTCATTCACATTATTTCCCTTGTGCCTAACACAGTGAAGATCTCAATCTCTGTGTGTATGTCTCTCCCTTTTGCAATGTTATATGTGGAGATGAAACAGTACTATTCAATTCAAAGTGCCTCAAGTATACTTCAGAAAATTTTTGGACTTCTACTCTGGTTTGGAGACAGAGGCATTTATGGACAGTTACCACTCTTATTCAGAAGTCTTCTTTTAAAATTTATCCTATTTCTGCCAAGATTGGTGTTTTTCTCCTTAATGTCTATGTTATAATCTATATTTGCCTACAAGTATTGGTCTGTTTATAATACTACTTATAGGTGAAGTTTTTTTTTCCCTCACCTACAAATCGGTCTTATTAAAAAAAAAGTATCTTTCAAGATAAACACTGTAACCACTTAGTTGCCATAGTAGTTTTGAGGAAGTTCATGTGACTTGGTCTTGTGGGGTACGGTGGTGGGTGCTGGGTGCACTGTCCCATTGAGGAGCCTTTGATAACAGTAGCTTTCTTAGAAAGACTTCTTTCATTATTAAATTGAAGGAGGTACATTCATGCCATGCAAATCTCATTTATCTTTTGTGTATGGAAAAAGAATGTTTCCATTTTTCATTTCACAGAGTTGTGAGTGATAGCATTTTCAGATTACTAGTACAAAAATTTGTCATGATTTGGTTCAAGTTTGCCATAAGTTTAAAGTTTAAAATTAAAATTGTTAGCCTATAAGCACTTATGAGCTGTCAGTTACATTACTATAGAGCCTTAGAATTGGCAGAGACCTTGAAAGTCATTTGTTCTAGCCTACCCGAAAAGCCCCTGAACAGAGGCTAGTGTGAGGCAGATCCTTAGGTGATTTTAATAGTAGAAAGTTGTAAGAAACTGTAGAAAGTTCTTAGGAAGTAAGAGTCAAATTCTGTTTTTAACAAACTTGTGCTGCTGGTCCTACTTCTGCCTTATGTAATTTCCCAAAATAAAGTTAAACTTCTTCTTAGGTTATTTTATGTTACAGCAGTTTAACACCTATTCTCTCCTTCTTTTTGTTTCTTTGCCTTAAGCTTCAGTTGTAAAACTATTCCTTATATTGTATCCTTGTCGACATTAAAATATGTCATGTAATCATGTATCATCCGCAGTGGTATTCAGAACTAAATTCATTCTTATCTGGCCTGTATTGAAGGTAGTGGAGCATCCTTGATTTGGAAACGTACCTGATCCCATTGTCTCCTAAGATTGTCTTCACTTATTATCTCTCATTTAGAATTTAAATATCTTTGCTTTTTTTTTTTAGGAAACTTTAAAAACTTATTTTCATTGTTTTATAGGTATGCAATTTATTTTATATCAAAATGCAGACAATTTTTTTTAGTTTTTGAAATTCAGCGTACTGACATACCTTTAATTTTTTTTAATTTTGTAATTCAGCATGCTGATATACCTATTGTGTTTTATATGCAGATTTGCTATATGTTTTTCTGATCTACACGCCAGTAAATAAACTGGAACAAGACAAGATCCAATGAAGAGTCTTGTTGGCTACTTCTAGAATTCTTCCACTGGTTTGAAGAATTGGGTGGGAAAGTATTTCTGCCCAAATACTTTATCTCTGGGTGTGTTTGTTCAGCTAGGAGTGTGCCTAATTGTAGCATGGGGCTCTGTTTTGTTCTTAAGAATGTCACCAGAGACTTTCTAAGTGCTTTTAGTGTCATAAGATGATGTTTTCTGGACCTGAAGGCTTGAATTGTTGGTAAAGTGTCAAGATTGTTTTTTTACTTCTTTATACTAGGAGGAATCACATGCCATTTTCATCAAATATTCGGATACTACATGACAAAAAATTCAGAGCTCTAAGTCAGTATTACAGAAAGGTCTTAATTGAATGGCAAAACTCTCATAGTACCATAGCTTTTAAATAATTTTTTGTTAGTTATGGAAGCTTTTTTCCTAGTTTCATGTCACTTAAAATTCATACCATTTGAAGAATAATAAGCCTTGGTTTTTAGTAAAAGAAATAAACCAAAACCTTACTCTGATTTATTACTTGTTATTAAAGTGGGCTGGAATTCAAAACGATGAGAGCACAGTTGGAGGGTTTTTACTATAGTGTTCACATTTTTTCTGTCATAAATTTGGTTATAGTTTTCTACAGACACTACATTTGTATAAAGAACTCTGTGATAGACTATTTCTGTCCATGGGATTCCAAAATTATAGACACTGATGTCAATGCAGATGAGGTTAGCCTAATTTGGGCAAGAGAGGGACATGCTGAGTCTCTGTATGGATAGCTAAAGGCTATTGCCAAGATTGACAGGTGTCCTGTGAGTGGCAGAGAGCCCCAGGGATAAAATTTTCTCTTGGATTACTTCTCTAAGAAACAATGAACATAGTCATATTTTTTTCCTATTGATCACACTCATAAAATAGTGTGGTCTGCTTTTAACTCAGCTTTTCTGATATTAGCCTTATACACCCCAGAAAGGTAAAAAGTTTTATACTTTCTTCTTATAGTATCAAATTCTGTTTTTGAAAATTTTAAGTGTATCCTATGCATTAATTTTTCTAGAATAGTCACCTGATTTATTACTTTGCCATGTTTCACTAAGGATATGAGACAACTACAAAAACAGTTAATGTAAAAGAATATATTTGTTATTAGTGTAAAAGAGGTAACTTTAGAATAATAAACTACATGATCCAACTCTGGAAAAATAAACTTTTAGGAGAATTATCTAAGTTATAAGCATAATATTTATTGTAAAAGAGATTTTGTACTAATTTGAAACAGCATTTGTTTTTATTTCATCTTATTGAAATTTTATTATTATTAAAATTTGATTATAAATCACCAAGATAAGTAGTACTAAATGTATCTCAAAATAAGAAAAAGTCTTACAGCCGTTAGGTTTATGACATTGAGAAAGCTGAGATTACTACTTTAAGAAAAACTGTGTTGCCTGAGATTTTTGTAAGATTTGAGCGTTGTAAATGTGTCATTAGCAATGAAAGCTTTATGACTTCAGGCATAAACTCCGTAGCTGTTTCTGTTCTAATAGGAAATTTTCTGATCTGGGGGAGTATTGTGTCTTGATTATCTCTGTATTACCGTGTCAGACATTAGTGGAAATTAGGAAGTGGATGCTGGGGCAAGCATTTTAGGGAGCCAGCCTATTAACTAGTGTGAGAAATGAAAGCCAAGAGCCTAGTCCTGCTGAGAATCGGAGGTTTCTCGGGGCCCTTGCAAACACAGTGCAAGTTCCCTTCATGGACCATTGTGATTGCAGTTAGGTCTAGAGTTAAGGTGAAGCTAGAGTGGTTAGGGCATTCTCATTTCTAGGTTTTAAATACAGTAGAATTTAATTCTAATTTAGCAAAAATTTGTTGAGAGTCCACTACGAGCTAGCTATTCGTTTATAGATACCACTTACCTCCCATGAAGGGGAGAAAAATTAAGGCACAGAGAAGTGGTGATTTGCACATGGCAGTAAAGCTGGGAAATAAATCTAGGCTCTCAACTTCAAGCACAGTAGAGTTTTAAGATGGTAGAAATAATCTAGATAGAAATTCATTTCAGTGAGACAACTTTTAGAACTGCCTTTCTTACTGCCTCTTTTTAAATCTTCATCTCAATTATGATTTTTCAAGTATTGTACCAAAAATAGCCATCTTGTATTCGCTTTTCAAAACTTGACTGTTTTTGAGCAGTTGATTGGAAGAGAAATGTGAAGGTGGGAAGGGTAGTATCCCTGGGCCAAGCATCGAGGTAGTAGGCTGGTTTGGAGTGTATAGCCCAGGCCAGAGTGGCAGAGAATGACCTCGAAGCCCGGGGCCCAGGCTGTACAGCCTCTTACAGAAAACCGCCGGTGTTTCCCTGGAGCATTGGCCTAAGATACACTCTGCGGCTCTGTCTCATGCTTAGGCATCCTTCAAGTTTCGTTGCTAGAACCTTACTGGAAGACAGAGTAATCAGAGACCTTGACAGTCTCATATTAAAGCTAGTCTCATGGCAAATATAAAAATGTTATCTGGATTTGTGCAAAGATGAGTATTATAACTTGTTAGTTCTGTAGCAGGAAGTGAAAATTTTATGGCCATGTGTTAAGAATGGTTTCAAGTTAGGAAAATTTAGATTTACACCTATAAATTTAATTTGCACTTCATTTTGACAAGCCTAGAACTGACTTCTCTTTTAAATAAGCTCTTTGTACTGAGGATTAGATAATGAAAATAATATTATTATTTGAACTGTTTTGGTTCTTTTCAAATATTTTAGGATCATCATTTTGTACATTGATAATCAGATGACGTTGTCTTGTCATGGACTGCAGTCACCTCCTGAGTGTTTCTTCAGTCAGCCCAAGCTATCTTCACCTCTCTCCAGGACCCCTGCAGTGGTGGCCTGACTGCCCCTCCAGCCCCTACCCCACCTCCCTATACTTGACCAAAGTGGTCTTTTTAAAAAGCAAAATCTGCTATAGTACTTCAGTAGATTGAAATTCAGACAAGACACCCCCAGGTAGCCCGCGTAGGGCCTGGCCTCTGCTCCCCAGGGCTGCAGCGTCATCTGGCTCCTCCTCCCTGCACTTGAGCCGCCCTGGTCTTTCTGTCTCTCAGACTTGCTTGGCTTGGTTTTGTCTCACCCTTTGGCCCTCATGCCTGTTCTGCCTGCACGATCTGTCTTCTGTCTTCACAATTCTTGCACCATCACACTTTATCTCAGGGTCATTTCAGAGATTCTGGAAGAAGTCCTTCACCTCTTAACTAGGTCAGATTCAGGTTTGTTGGCGTTTCCTACCTCTGCTTCATCGCATTTGTTACAGTTTCAATTTTGTGTTTATTTACATAATTTGATTAATGTACACTCCAACTAAATTGCAAGCACCACAAGGCCAGGAACCTTGTCTGCTTTTACTTGATGCTTATATCCCTGCCTTCTGGTACAGAGCCTGGTACATATTAGCAGCTTAATAAATAATTGCTGAATACTTGAATGAAAGTTTCACAAAAGGCATTTTCTCAGCAGTATTATCTGCAGCCTCTCGGTTATGAGGATGGATGAATAGAAGCATACTTTGTTATTAGAAAGTTCACTTACAGCTATGAGAACAAGATCTGTACCAAAAATCTAAGTTAGATTGCAGTTAATGCTTGAAAATAATATGTCCTTAATTATTTGAAAATGCACTATTAGACTAGCTTTTTTTCAGTAAGTCCAAAATGAGTGAATTATAATGTTAAGAAGCATAGATAATATGACAGCCTCTAATATTCATAAAGTAATCTATCCCTAAAAGAAATAAAAAGTTGAACAAATTTCAATTAAAAATTGAAAAGATGGAATAAAATGCATTAATATTTTAAAATGTCACAGGACACTGTGCTTGTGAAACAGTTCTATGTGAAAAGAATGAAGAAATTTTTAGTACTGCCACACATTTTTTGAAAGTTGTTTTAAGGCACTCTGTTAGTACTAAGATTGTAGAAGTGTTTGGGGCTGGCCTGAGGCCTCCTTTGCCTACATTTTGTTAGACTGTTAGGTCAGCGCTCACTAAAGTCTTTTCCCTCCCCTCTTCCAACATTACTTAGGCAGTTCTACCCCAACCCTGGGGTTGTGGCATGAAGCATGCGCTGGGTAAGAAGGCTGGCTGGGTAGTGCATTCCCAGAGGAGTCAGGTGATCACTGTTGGAAGGCAGCTGCTTGAGGTCCAAGGCAGTCAGTGTCCCCTCTCTTTTGCCTCGGGACAGCTGGTAATTTACCAGACTCCTAAGAAGTCTTCCTTGCTCCCTAGTAGAAGAGAGAGATTATGCAGCGGGCTTTTGATTGATCCAATGGGAATTACATTGATCTGGTGTCTGGCCTTGGTTCTTATCAAGTGGATCACCTCTAAGGTAGGCCATCCTTATTTTTAGGATGGTGACATTCATCATTATTAGTTTACATATTTGATAGGAATTAAATAGCTCGACGATTTTCTCCTCTTTTTGCCTCAGTTTTTATTCTCTGATTAAAAGAGCTGTGAGTTTCATCTGTCAGCCAAAGGGCTTAAATTTACTACTTGTAGTTTTTATTCTTATCCCACATTATTTCTTCTTAAGGGCTTTTTATAGCATCTTTCCTCAATATCAAAGCAGCATTCCTCAGTATCACTGCCTTAAAGAAGTTTTTATGACTAAAGAAGTTTAACTTTTAAGATTATAAAATTAAGTTATACTTTTGGTGTATATATTTTAAACATTCTCTCGGAGAAAATTTAATAACACTTGTGTATTTAAAGTATAATGTTGAGGATTTCTAAACAATTATAAACTTTTTAAAAACGAAAAACCACCGTCTGTCATGTTTTCTCCTAAGGTCTTGCTGCTGCTAAAATACGTGCCTTAGCTATAATATAATGACATAAATGTAGGATTACATATATGTTGTTTTTGAAGTTGAATTCTAAATGTCAGGCTTGAGAAATTCTTGATAGAATGCTAGCTAGCCATTTGCCATCTGGACAAGGGTCTAAAACTAAAGTAAAACATATTTAAAATTATACTCTTTGAAATTATTTTTTCTATTCTATAAAAATGATTATATCTTTCATCCACCACACAGCTTTTTTTCTTTCTAGATTGAGAAACTGAATTTTTAAGGCTATCACTTAGAAACAAAACTTCTATAAAGTTAATTTTCTTTCTCAAGCAAGATTTTAATACCTGCTATGTAATTTTCCACGTTTAAACATAACGTTTTAAGCATAATTATCTCTTAACTCGGTCTTCTTTTCTTAGTGAATATGATTGAAGAAATCTCTTAAAGAAAAATAATGTATTTAAATTTTAAAATCTTTGTGTTTTAAAAGTTAATAATTAATTTTGTTGCAGTGACAGCTATTTTCTTGTTTTTAAAGGATTGGCTTGCCAAGTTATTGAATCAAGGTCAAGTTAATGTTAATAATGCATTAGTTGTCTTGTGGGTGTTTTCAGAGACTTTACTTTTTTTTTTTTTTTCCCCCTGTAGCGATGAGGTCTTACTCTGTTGCCCAGGCTGGTCTCAAACTCCTGGGCTCAAGCAATCCTCCTATCTCAACTTTCCAAAGAACTGAGACTATAGATGTGAGACAATGCACCTGGCCTCTAGACTTTACTCTGTTAATTACCACCAAAAATTTAAATTGTTTTTAAACAAAAACAATGCTAACATTTTATTTTTAAAAAAACTGTTGAAAAAAGGAAGAAGAATGGGAAGGATACTGTTTGGTAGATCACTGCAGTATTTGAATACTTTAGCCACTCAAGTACAAGCATGTTTTTCTAGCATATGTAAGATGACTACTCTGAAAAAGCTCATTTTGCTATGTCAGAGGAAATTGACTTCACAACTTTGGCTGGGCTTCATCTTTTGCTATATTATTATTTTTTCAGTAATGTTGCCAAAAATTTTATTCAGTGCTTCCGTGTTTAAGCCCTTTAACCATCAGTTTATGAATCTGCAAAATGGAACTAATAAAGCCTACCTTATAGAGATCTTGTGTGGGTTGAGTGAGATTTTGTGTGAAAACCCTTGGAACATTTTTTTGGCACAAGGAGCACAGCAAGTGTTAGTTAATATATTATTACTCTTACCATGTAATGGAAATGCACTTGCTTTTGCTAATAAATCATTTAGTGGAAAACTTGGAACAAAATAAAAACAATGACACTTAAAATATCTTTGCTGGGTTTTAAAACATGTCTGTCTTTAAAAGTTATGTATTAACTAATATTGGGAACAACTTTTACACATTTTATCATTTACCTTCAAGTCAAATCTTTTGTGGAAGAATGATTCACCCTAATTCAAGGTGAGTCTTACCAGGGCACTCAGAACTCCTGTTAGTGAGGCAGTGGGTCCTTTGGTGCTTTACAGTTTAACTTGTTTGTGCTACTGCTGTCAGTTTCTGATTAGCTCAGCCTCGCCCATGTTTTGACCTATACTAGTTTGCTTTACAAGCTGTTCCCAGGATGGCTAAATTAGAAAAGTCACGAGTAGAAGCCTCTCAGTTATTTCCATTCACTGGTGAAGTGAGGTGGGAATGTGGGTGATAGCTCTGAGAGTTTTATGACTGACAGTGTGACACAGGATTTTGATGAAATTTTTTTTACTGTTATTAAAAAGAAAATTCTAATAGTATATGGTTTTTAAAATGATAATCTTTAAAGAAATCTTTTTTATATTTGCAGCAGTCTTATATAAAAGTAGATATAATTATTTTTAAAACAACATGATTCTAACACGGAGGTCAAATTTTTATTGTTAGAACTCATAATTTATAGTGTTTTTTCCAAAATGAGCTACTGTAGATTATTCTACCTACCTGCTTTAGATTATTCTACCTAGTGAGAGAACTTAATATTCATTTTAATTTTAATTCTTAAGTGGGTAGGTGAATGAATTATCACTCAGGATGTATTTGTTGATGGGTTCAGATATATATTTTAAAGTCCCTTCTTTAAAAACAGTTTTGGTCTCATTTGGATTTATTTCATAAAAGCTATGTCTTGTGGTTCAGTATAGCATTTAAGCTAAGTATTTGTAGACTAGCCTTACTTAAATTAGTACCTTATAATGAATAGAATAACTTGGATATTTTGCACAGACCTATGTAATTTATATCTATTTTAAAATTAAACTCTGCCTTTTTTGCTTAATAAATTAAGATTAATACAGACCCTACCATTTTAATATCTAAATTAGTGCTTCTGTAAATGAGGCTAAAATGATTGCCTTAGTAAGTTTAGTATGCCATGGTGTTATCTAGACTATGTGCATTACCCAGTTTTTGACTTAATATTATTTTGTGATATTTAACAGAGAGCTAATATTGGTCAGTCTTTCAAAATCCTTAATGTGTGAAGTGATAAATATTTTACCTTTCTAAATAGCAACTGTTATAGTAAATGCTCTTCCTACGTTAAAAAAATCATAATGTCAACTCCCCTCCTAAAGAGAACTGTTAGAGATAACACCTTAAAATTTATTTTAACAAGTTATTTATCTGAGTTGTTACTGGACACTATCAAATTGATAGGTCATGACAGGTTATTACATAATATCTGCAGTTTCATTAATTTGCTTTAGCTGATAGAAATATTTATTGCCACATATGCCCTTCCTAGGCTACTAGGTCTACCCCTAGATTGGTGGTATTGAGGAGAGACCTGTAATCTAGTAAGCTAAATATGTTGGGGAGGGGATTTGCACAGTAGCTGTGAGTGGTGCCTTTTAACAGTGGCTGTTTGCTCCAGAATAAATACCATGAAACACTGCAGGAGGCTTCCTTAGGATATTCTATTAGTGGAAGACACTTTAAGCATGATGCCAGAAGTGTAGTCTATATGATTTGGTCCCTTGGGATTTAAGATCATGCTTTTCTTTGTAGTAGATTTTTATTTTACTTTTCAATTTTAATTTTATTTTGTGAATATATGATAATTACACACACTGCAAGACTCAAAAAGTGCAAAGATAAACATTGAAAAGCCCCTCTCCTACCTCTGTATCCCTCAGCCTCCTTGGAGACACCCAGTGGTGATAGTTAGAATTTTATCTTTGTTTGAAATTTTTGTTCCCCTTACATTTCATGAACTGTGTTTTTTTAAGAACTTGTGAAATCATGTAAGATTTTAATTGATATTTTTCTCTTAAAAGATAAGCATTAAGGATATAATAACTTAATGTTTTGGGTAGTTCTTTTGCACACTAAATCCAAGTGAGGGCTTTCAGTAAATTTTCAATATAATAATAGTAAAAAATGTGATTTTTTTTTTTTTGAGATTTGTACATATATATTGAGGAGTTGTAAATCCCATGCCAGAGTTTTGTGAGGGAAGATGGTCATTAATCTGATAATGTAAAAATACAATCTCATTGCTTTAATATGTATTTCTTTTGTTAATGAAGTCAAGCATTTTTTTGTATTTTTTTTTACCCTTGTGAATAGTGTATTTATGTCTTACCTATTTTTCTACAGCTTTTTAGTCTTTTTCTAATTGATTTGTAAGACACTTTAAATTTTTTTTTTTTGGTGGGGGGATAGTAGAGGAAAATTAGCCCTTTGTCATATCAGTTGAACTCACTTTTCTGGGTTTGAAGTTTATCCTTTCCTTTGTTTGTGATATCTTTTACCATCATAATTTTAAGTGGCCAAAGTTGTCAGTGTTTCATGACTTAGGGATTTTTACAGGATAGTTAGAAAGGCCTTCCTATTTAAGACTTTTTAAGATACAGTCCTGTTTTCTTTTAATACTTCCATGCTTTAATTTTTAACATTTGAATCATTGTTCCATGTGTAATATATTTTGGAGCAGGAAGGTAATAATATAGCTTTATGTTTTTCTAGATAGCACCACTTAATCTAACATTATTTATTAAAAATCAATATTTCCTCCACAGATTCTAAGTCTTGTATTTATCATACACAGAATCACTCTTGAAGTTGCTTCTAGAGTCTCTATTGATTATTTTCCCTATTTATTTGCAATGTCACACTGCTTTGTTAATATCCCATGGTGCTAGTCCGTTTCCCACCCCCGCCCCCCTTTTTTGAGACAGAGTGTCACTCTGTCTCTCAAGCTGAAGTGCAGTGGTACCATCATAGCTCACTGCAGCCTCCAACTCCTAGGCTCAAGGGATCCTCCTGCCTCACCCTCTGAAGTAGCTGGGATTACAAGTGTGTGCCACCATGCCTGGCCTATTACTACTTAAATTTTTTTTTTTTTTTTGCTTGTTAATTCAACTGATTTTACTGATCACTTTTGACATGCTAGGCACTGCTCTAAATGTTGGGATTTATCTTAGATCTGGGAATATAGCAGTGACTGAAGACCCTGCCTCCACAGAGCTTAGATTCTATGTCTAAGCTCTGGTTTGGTCAATTTTATCTTCCTCATGTTTAAATCTATTGTTATTTATATCCATTCTGTTAGTCACTAATTTGTTCATTTATTTATCAGTTATTATTAATTTGCAATAAGTCCATTTAGTCATTTATTTACCAAATTTTTATTTAGAACTTACTAAATAATAGGTCCTGTTTTAGAGACCAGGGATGCAGTGATGACTAAGATAGACAAAATTTCTGCTCTTGTGGAGCTTTTAGTAATACGGAGACAAGACAACTTCAGCTGCAGCTACACAGAGGTAGGGAGCTTTGGAAGGGGGTGGCTTCTAGGTGGCTGTAGATTTGGTAGTCAGGAAATCCGTTTCTGAAGAGATGATGCTTTGTCTAGAAGCTGCATGGTAAGAAGGGAACAGTGAAGCAGTGATCCAGGACGAGGGAACAGCACTTGGAAAGGCTGTATATTTGGTGTAGATGAGGAAAAGCCAGGAGGCCGGCTTGGCTGTCTCCTAGCAGTGGGGGACGCCACAGTACAAGAGGGCACAGAGGTAGGCAGGTCACAGAGGACTCTAGAAAGTAACGTTTGGGGAGCCCCAAGTGTGATGGAGAGCCTTTGGAGGATTTTGAGCAGGAGCTGAAGTGCTTGCATTTGCTTTTATGTGAAGCATGGAATGGGGACCAAAGAGATGCAGCAGGAAAGCCAGTGGATTGTCCTTTCCTTTCTTTTCTATTAATATTTGGCAACTCCTATCGATCCCTTTTGAGTCAACACAGATGTCACCCCAAAACCTTTACTGGCTTACTCAAACAGATTAAATTTCCAAAGAGAGGCTGCGTATGTCTCTCTTTGTATCCATTTTTATGGTAGTTCTTAACCATACTGTATTACAATTATTTGTTGTCCCCGTACCCCAGAGATTTCAGGAACAGGTACCATATCTAATTTCATTTTGTATATCCAACTTCTCTTGCACAGTGCTTCACAAATAATAAATGATGAATACATGTTTGTTGAGTTGAATTTTATATCATATTTAATCGTCATGTATTGTAATTCGTATTTTTTTTTTCTAGAGGCGTGGAGCTATTTCCTATGACAGTTCTGATCAGACTGCATTATACATTCGTATGCTAGGTAAGCATTATTTATTTTATACCAATATCAGTTAATTTTGTTATTATCTGTTGTTATTTGAGTTTGAGGTATCTTTCATTAGGTATCTTTTCATCACTGTTTGTAGTAGAAATAACCTATTCATGGAGTTTAGAATCTGGAAACCAATATCGAATGTGATGTGAATAAAGAGGTATTTTAGAGTTATAGGTAATTGAGAAATCTTTGGCCTAATAACTGGGACACTGTCATTAGTACACAGTTTCAAATTGCATCTTGAACATTCTTCATAGAAAATGTCTTAGATTTGTAGAGTGGCTAAATACCAAATAGATGAATGCCAGCATGGACAAAGGTGAGGCCATGAAACCACCTGCTCAGATAGTCCTGTCACTAGACGTATTTTGCTCTCAATTGGCTGGCAAGGAAGACCATTTGACTTCTTCTAGTTCTGGTGCTTAAATTTTTTATGTATTAGTCAATTCCGCAAGGTAAAATGAATTTAGATATGTGCATATATATGTCTTAATTTTCTTTTTCTCTTTTTCTCTGTGCCAGATTTCTGTCTTCATCCATGTCTCCTTTATCCTTGCACTTTAACTCATATTATTAAACATGCATATTAAGATTCCAACAGGCAAATTTACTCATTTTTTGTTAGAAGACTCTCCCACGACTCCTCCTCAGCTCAGAATTCCTCCCTCAACTTTATGATACTGATCCATCCTTATTCTTCACCTACTTTTGTTTTCTTCTTTGCCACCTTCACTAATTCCTTTTCATACTTTTAAGCTGAAATGTTCCCCAGAGTTCTATTGTAACTCCTATTCCTTTTTGTCCTCTTTATTTTATCTTGTGTATCTTACCTGCCTCAGTTCTTTTCTACTCCAGTACATATTTTTCCCCCATGAATGCGCAGCCTTTTTCTCTTTGCTGTCTCCGTCTTTCTCTAACAAACATGTTCAGGATTCCGCTGTCCTTAAGACAGAGCTTTGGATTCATATTTTGTTCAACTCTGTAGAACATCTCCATGTAAATGTTATGGATATCTCAAACTTAACATGTCTAAAGCAAGACATTTGTGTTCCCCATGTCTGTCTGTTCTGCAGTCTTTTGCCATCTCAGTAAATATAACTCCATTCTTCCTGTCATCAGATCAGAAACCTCAGAGTCATTTTTTTACCTCCTATTTCTTACACACACCATATGGAATTCATCAGCAGATCCTACTGGTTGATACCTTTAAATACACCCAAATCTCACCACACCAGTGCTGTTACCATCACATTTATTACTTACTCCTTAACTGGAGGCCCTGCGTCTACCTGTGTTCCCTGACTGTTCTCATCACACCTAGAGTGAACCTTTTCAGACATAATCATCTGACTCCTCTATTCAGAAGTCTCTGATGGCCGCAAAGGTCCAGCATGATCTGACTCCACTGCCTCTCCATCCCACCCCCACCAGTTCCCCTCACTCACCTTGCTTCTACCACGCCAGCCTCTTGGCTTGCCATTGACTGTGCCAAGCATGCTTCTGTCTTGGGGAGTTTTACGCTGGCTCTTCCTCCCTGGCTCACTGCCTCGCTTCCTTTAGGTCCCTGCCCAGATGCCTCCTTGTTAGTGAGGCCTTCTCTGACTGCACTAATGAGTCACTCTCCCCTGCTCCTCTCTCGCTATTCCTCTTACCTTTAGTTTTCTCCATGTAACTCATCATCTTCCATAGACTGAAATTTGGTATTTATTATTTGTGTCATCACACAAAAAGATAAGCTTCATGAGGACAGTGACAGGGACTTTATGTACTTTGCTCACTGCTGTATTTCCAGTGCTTTACATGTTAACATTTGTTGCAGCATGAAGGAATGGCCACAGGACAGGTGACTAGTCATTGTGGGATGGAATTATAGTCGATGAAGTGAGCCTTGGAGGAAGTCATGGTCCTACTGAGAGAAACAGAGTGAGCAGGAGTGCCCTCTAGGCAAGGCAAATTGCAAGAGCAAAGGAATAGAGGCTGAAGATTTAAAGGTTATGATCTTGGAGGCTATGAAAGTGTAGTGAGAAAAGTACTGTCTTTGGAACCCATGGAGCTGGGTTTAAATCCTGACTTACCCTTTGTACTAGCTTTGTGGCATGGAGCGTGCTATTTAACTTCTCAAAGTCAAGTTTTTGAATCTGTAAAATGAGGATTAAGATTCCTATCTCTGAGGGTTGATGAGAGAAGAAAATAAAATAATGCCTGTAAAACACAAAAAAGAGTGTCCACAACATGGTTGCTATGGTTATGTTGCTGTATAGAAAAATAAATCTGGAAGTAATGTGGGCACACGTAGGAACGACACTGAGCTTACAAAGACCAAAGTTTAAGACTCAGCTAAAGGCCTTGGATGTACCCACTGTCAATGAGAAAAGAGTGATTAATCGGATTGACTTTAAAACAAAGTCTTCAACATTTTAAGTTTTTACACATTTATGAAATTGTAAACTGCTTGAAAATAATTAATGTATTTTCCATTTTTCATATCCCTTTTAGCCCATAGTATAGTGCTAGGCACAGAGTTGGCTCTTAATAAATATATTGCTTCTTTCTGCAGCTTTCTGAAGTTTTGTGCTGAGGATTTTCAACCTCCTGTAAAACAAATATTGCTTCCCAATGGCCTTTTTTAAAAAAAAAAAAAATGTTGCCCATGTGAATTATATATTAGGTCGTCTTATCATACACTTCAATCCTCTTTCAGAAGGCTAACTTATTAAAATATAGATTATAATAATTATTGTAGGGGTAGATTTAAAAAAAATCCTCCTCATTCAGCCTTACAATTCATTACTAAGATTTTCTGAACCCTTTTGAATAAATCAGCTCTTAACTACCTGTTCCACATATATCATCAGTGGGCTATTATTTATGAATATGATACCACATGGACCTTTGTTGCATATGGAAGCTTCTTCCCGAATGACAGCCTTCTAAACTTATGTTTTATTCTTGATTCTGTCCAGGAGATGTACGTGTAAGGAGCCGAGCAGGATTTGAATCAGAAAGAAGAGGTTCTCACCCATATATTGATTTTCGTATTTTCCACTGTAAGTGTTGGTAGACATGATGTTTCTCTCAGAGTTTCACTACAAATTTTAATAAAATTACATAGTTTTCCAAGGGAAAAAGAATACCAGAAAAAAAACTCTATTATGTTTGGAATGTTTTTAAAACCTAGGTCATGTAAATGACACTATTTCTAGGTAATCTTAGTAAATACTTAGAGACAATTAGAAGAGGAAGATACTAAAATATGAAAGTTGATATAGCTTTTCTCTTCTCTAATTTATTACTTTATTTCTTTAAAAAGATATTTTTTTAAAGTTGTTTTATTCCAAATGGTTAGGCTTCGCTACTTCAAATGAAATGTTTTTGTGCAAATGATATTTTATAAAGGTATTTCAGTAGTTTAACAGTGTTATCTTTTAGGTTTATTTGAAAATGTATATCACCTTTAAGGATGCTTGGTAGAATGCCTATTTCAAAAACAAGTGTTCTTTGTGGATTGGGCCTATAGTGGAGGGAAGGGAAAAAACAGAACTTCTAAACGCCTTAAATATTAAACGTATTAAATCTGTTTCTGGAGGAGTTCCACTTTCAGTAATGTTGACTAAAGTAATTTGGATTGATACTCTAAAAAATGAGAAAAACTATTCAAAATGTAAAAGACATGTATGTATTCAAATGTATCTGAATGCCATTGAGGCAGAGAGATAAGTCCAGAACTTCAGGCCACTTTTCTTCTTAGTAGCATGTACTGATTCTGGGAAAGTTGGATTAGAAGATAAGCAGAGCTTTTTATGGACACTTAGGGATAGAGAAACAAAAACAGGTGTTTAGAGCCCAGCAAGGCTGGAAGGTTGGTGCTGATAAACCATTCAGGCTTCAGTTGGAATCCTAAAGTTCTGTGCCTTAGAAATAAATCCCAACTTTGAAATATCTTACTCACCGAATACATTAAGGTGATCTGTGACTCATGTTTCTCGCCACCTGCAGGACAGAGATGTTACTCATCCCTTAAGTTTGCTAGCTGCAAACAGAGCCCTGGGACATGTCCTAGGCAAAGAGTAGTCAGGGCTTTGTATTCTTGAGACATCAGTAAGAATGTGTAGGGACACTCGGGGCTTCGGAGGAGGATTACCTCTCCCAGTGACAAATGACCCCAAAACTTACTGGCATAAAACAACCACTATTTTTAATGCTCATGATTCTGAGAATCAGGAATTCAGTCAGGGTATATCAAGTTTGGCTTGCCTGTGCTCTACAGTGTCTTGATTGGTCTTTGATTGGAATGGTTCAGACAGCTTAAAAATGGCTGGGATAGTGACACTGGAGCCTTATGTCCAGGGCCTTGGTCCATCTCATGTCATCTTCCAGGGCTGGAACCTCCAAGATGACGTCTGCACTCTTAGGTGTGGTGCCAACATTTTTCTCTCTCCATAAATGGCAGTCTCAGGGAAGTCTTAGGGTAGTTGGACTAATTACATGGCAGCTACTTTCTCCCAGAGTAAGCATTTCAAGAAAGAGGAAGTGTGAGGACTCATAGTGTCTGAAGATCTGGGCCCAGACCCTGGCATAACATCACATTTCCATATTCTGTTGATGAGCCGTGTCACACAGCTTGCTCAGGGTCATGGAGAGAGGACACAGCCCTCTCCCAACCCTGGCTGTCAAGGGCATGCAAGGTCAAAACCTTTTTCATCTCCCATCTGTAATCTGGCACAAAATGTTTTGAAAAAGTAATTAAGGTCCTAGAAGGAGAGGAGAGGGAAAAATGTAGCAGGAGCAGTCTTTAAAGAAGCAATGGCTGAGAAATCTCTAGAAGCTGGTAAAAGACATTAAGGCACAGATTCAGGAAGTATTATAAATCTCAAGCAGAGTAACATTAAAAGAAAATCACACCTAAGTGTACCAGAGTATAACTATGAAAACCAAAATCAAAGACAAAGAATTAAAAGTAATGAGGGGTAGTGGAATATTACTTTCAAAGGAGCAATTATGAGATTGCCAGAAACAGATTGTTTCATTTTCCACAGAAACTAAAAAGGTAGAAGACAAAGGAAAAATAGCTCTGATGTGCTAGAAAAAAATAAACTGTCAAACTAAAAATGTCATCCACAAACTCTGAAAAGGACACACTTCACAATTTGTTACGTAAGGCTAGCGTGTAATCTTGATACAACAACATGACAAGGATGTGGAAAGAACAAAAAATAACAGCCAAATTGCTCATGAATATAGAGGAAACATCCTAAATAACATATTATCAAATTATATCTATAACACAAAGGGAGGATTAATATATTTTGACCCAATTAGTATTTTTCCAGGAATATAAGGTTGGTGGTTTAACAGTGAAAAATCAATTAGTGTAATTCAGTATATTAATAAAATGAAGGAGAAAAGTTGTGGCTCACACTTGTAATCCCAGCACTTTGGGAGGCTGAGGCAGGCAGATCACCTGAGGTCGGGAGTTCGAGACCAGCCTGACCAACATAAAGAAACCCTGTCTCTACTAAAAATACAAAATTAGCCAGGCGTGGTGGTGCATGCTTGTAATTTTTCAAATTCTGAAATAAGTACTTCTTGGGTCAAAGAGGTAGACCATAAAAACGTGATAAGCAAACGTGATAATTAAAGACTATATAGGAAAATCTATGAAATTCAGCTAATGCAGTGCTTACAGGAAAATTCATAGCCTTAAAGATATTTAACATTCATAAATGAGAAAGAATGAAATAAGTCAACTAAGTAGTCCAACTCAAGAAGTTAGAAAAATAATATCAAAATACACCTAAGAAAAGATAAAGTAGTTGTTAAAGATAAAAAAACAGCAATCAATGAACTAGTAAACTAAAATAAAAGTAGAACTCTGTAACTAAGAGCTGGTTGTTTGCAATAAAACAGGTAAGTTGCTAGCTAACTTAAAGATTGAATGGAGCTAACTTGCATACTCAAAAAATAAGAGGGGAAAACACCACAGATAAAGAGAAAATAAAAGAATCAAAATGGACTATTTTGCTTGACCCCAAAAATATATTTGAACACTTGTATGATCCAGAAAATTTTCTTAAAAATTACAGTTTATCAGAACTGAATGTAGAAAACATAAATTAATCCAGCAGTACTCAAAGTGCAGTCTGGGATCCTCAGGACCCTTTTGGGGGTCTGTGGTTAAAACTATTTTCACAGTAATACTAAGATGTTATTTGCCTTTTTTGCTTTTATTCTCTCTCAAGGATACAGTGGAGTTTTCCAAGGCTGCATGATGTGTGATGTCTCAGTACATTCAGTGTATTAGCAGATATGAGAAACAGCCGGACATTTCTCATTAAATTTTTCTTTGTTTTGGAAAATATAGTTATTTTTAATAAAAATGTTATTTATGTTAACATGTTATAGGTTTATAGTAATAAATTTTTAAAATAAATTTAAACAATATTTAGCCATTAAATATTTTCAAATAAATTTTGTTTTATATATTTTTAAGTTAAATATTTAAATATTAAAAATTTAATTTCTATGGTAAATACTTAATTTCTGTGGTAAATATTGATAGCTATAACCCATATAAGATTAAAGTTATTTGGGTTGTCAATAATGTTTAAGAGTGTGAAAGAGTCCTGAGAACCAATATGTTAGAGAAAGTCGCGTTAAGAGTTCTCTCTCTAAAAGCCTGAGGGCCAGAGAATTTTATAGGCAAATTATTTAAGATCATTAAAAGGTTGATGATTAGTTTCAAAGCTCTTTAAACTTTCAGATTATAAAGAGGGAACCATTCAGAGTAATTTTATAAAGCAAATATAACTTTTTATAAGTATAATATTCTCACTATAAATGTCAGTACAAAAAATCTTTTAGAAATATTTATTAGCATAAGGATTTCCAACAGCATGAAAGAGTAATACTTCAGTGATAGTGGGGTTGTTTTAGAAAAGGAAGCAAGAATGATTCAATACATAGTTTTTCTGCAATAACGTAACAGAAACTGGTAACATTGGTTGCTTCCAGGATGGAAACTGGGTGTCTTGAGGAGATGGGAGGGGAAAGAAACTTAGTTGTAGACCTTTTGAATTTTGACTCATGTGAATGTATTGCTCATTAGAAAGTCTAAGTAAAAATATGTTTTAATGTTGCAATAAATAAGGATTGGCTGTGGGTAAGGAAATCAGTAAAAGAGTTAAGTCTAAATATTGATATTTGTATAAAGAAAAGTACAATTGTATTTGGAGTCTCCAGCCTACCCCCTAACATTCACTGAATTTAGTGAAATAAGAGAAAAATTTGAAAAATATAATTGTAAGAAGTTTTAAATAGGGGGCATAATGGGACGTTTTGGTGGGGGAGGGACATTAAAAATGATTAGATTGTTAGAAGTACCTCTAATGAAATTAAAGTAGGATATGTACTATCTAAATCACTAGGAAACCAGGAGCAAATAAAATAAATATAAAAGACAAGAGAGGGAAGACCAAACATATCAATGTTAGTAAGAAAGATAAATGGGTTAAATGTTCCTTTTAAGAGATAAAGAAGGTCAAAATGGATAATAAATGAAACTTAATGACAAAAAAAATGGTTCAAAATAATATGAAGCAGAACCGGGCTTGAGGTTTTGGTAGCTATACTTATATCCTGATCCAGTGATGTGGAAGCTTTGTAGTATGATATTTAGAACATTGGAGGCAGCTCAGTGTTAAGGGCAGCAGATTATCCTCTCGATCTTATCATGCTGTTCATAAAAGGTGACAAATGTGTAAGCTGTAGTTGAAAATGGACTCTTGCTGTAGAATTGGTCCTGTAGTTATTACAAAACAAGAATATGTCTCTTTAAGCCACCATGATAATATAATTTAGAGGGTTTTTTTAATAGAGAAAAATGCATTATTCTTTGCTGCTTATAATAGGTTCTGCTTATCACACAGCTTAGAATTCTTTTTGAAATTGTAATCTAGTGTGTTTTGTGAAATGTGATCTAATCAGAGAAATGAGCACATGCTCCTGCTATGACTAAAATCTGTTAGTCATCTTCAGGCCTTCCCTTCTCCCACTGACTCGTCTGATTGTCCTAAACGTTAGCCTGAACTTGTTCTCTGCAGGAGTTAGCTTACAAAACTTTTTCTTAATTTTTTTTTTTTGAGACAGAGTCTCACTCTGTCGCCCAGGCTGGAGTACAGTGGCACGATCTCAGCTCACTGCACTCTCCATCTCCCAGGTTCAAGTGATTCTCCCACCTCAGCCTCCCAAGTAGCTGGGATTACAGGTGCGTGCCACCACACCTGGCTAATTTTTTTTTTGTATTTTTAGTAGAGATAGGGTTTCACCATGTTGGTCTTGAACTTTCACCATATTGGTCTTGAACTCCTGACCTCAAGTGATCTGCCTGCCTTGGCCTCCCAAAGTGCTGGGATTACAGGCATGAGCCACTGCACCCGGCCAGTTTAACCCTAGGCTTGAGTTTATGCACAGTAAAGTTGATCTGCCTTGGACTTAATGACCAGGAGGATTATCCTTCTTTTCTTTCCAGTTATGAATCTTAAGGTTTCTTCCTTGTGGGGTATTTCCTTTCTCCCTTGCAGTAGTTGAAGGTATCAGGAGTTTATTTACCTGGAGGCAAAGTTGTCCTTTTTTACCCCTCTTCTTCCCTGTGAAGTTCCTTGGATTAGGAACTTGTGATTTATGCCACAAACCCATTCACTTCCTATAATCTCAGACTTGGCAAAGATACAAACACTAAAGCAACCTTGCAGGATGTGTTTAAACCTTCAGAGGTACTGAAGCTTTGAAAGACTATAATGTGCCCTCTACCTTGTATAGAATTAAAAATAAGAGTATTTTCCCTAATGATACAAAAATTTACATGCGTGCTGAAATAAAAATAGTTCCTAGGTGTTCTGATTGCAAAATTCTGGATATGTGTATTAAATTCATTAACGCTAGAATGTTCTCTGCTTACAGCTCCTCAACCCACTTATTTTGTGCACCTGTTTACTTTTACCCTAAACTCACTGTTAATTTCCCTGTTGTAAAATTGTTGTCTTTTTCTGTTCTTTCATTGCTTAAATCCAGTCTCATTAAATCCTTTGGGTTTTTGTATGCTTACATAGCCTATTCTATTCATCTCTTTTCTTCCTCCTTATCTCTTACTGTCCTTGAACCAGTCGTTTATCACCAGTGTCTGAGGTTATTCTGGTATTCTCCTAACTAACCATTATCCCTACTTTCGGGATATTTCCTTCTTTCTTCTTCTTCTTCTTCTTTTTTTTTTTTTTTTTTTGAGACAGAGTCTCGATCTGTCACCCAGGCTGGAGTGCAGTGGCTCAATCTTGGCTCACTGCAGCCTCTACCTTCCAGGTTCAAGCGATTCTCCTGCCTCAGCCTCCCAAGTAGCTGTGATTACAGGCACCCACCCCCACGCCTGACTAACTTTTGTATTTTTAGTAGAGATGGGGTTTCACCACGTTGGCCAGGCTGGTCTCGAACTCCTGACCTCAGGTGATCCGCCTGCCCTGGCCTCCCAAAGTGCTGGGATTACATGCGTGAACCACTGCATGGGCCCAGCCAGGATTATCTGTTCTTTGATCCATCCTGTACCCTTTACCCAGGGTCAGGTCTTTTTAAAGAGAGAGAGAGCTTAAAATATAGAGGGAGGTCGATATCAACAGGTTAAAGACATATGATGTTAGTATTATTTATTAAAACTTCATAATTTTTTATTTCTTCTATGTGCTGTATCTGTGGGTGCTGCTGAATTTTTTTTTGATGTTGAAATATTTTTAACTTATTTCTGGAGTATGATTTTCTCCATGTTGAACATACTCTGTTTACTAAATTTACCTAGAAATTAGACACCTACATTGCAATATTGAACTTTTCTTTTAAGATTTTTTATATGTACAATTTATTATAAGCAACGTTTGGGTTTACATTATGAAGATACATTCTCCTGTGAGCCAGCTGACATCTAAGATACCTGACCAGTTAAGGAGCAATTACAGGCCTCAAAATTAACAAGAAGGACCTCAACCATTTTATTATGTAGATGCCACAATATTTCCTACCATGAATTATTGTGGTTTGGATTGTTTTTGTCATAGTCCGTATTCTCTTAAGGCCTATAAATTTATCTTCAGTAGGATTTGCCATAGGCCTTCTCGTCCAGCAGGTTCTGGCTTTTACGAGTCTTTCTGAAAGGATATGAAGAGGCAAAAGAAGAAAATCAGTTGAGCACAGAAACACATTAAACACAAGAAATAATGCTCAACCTCACATCTAAACAAATTCCTATCAAATTTAGAAACTTAGGCAATCAGCTAAGGAGCTGGTGGAAGAAGTTCAAATTGTTACAGACTTTCTAGAGGGCAGTTTGGTAATGTGTATCACCTTTAAACTTCTTTTTCTCTTTGATTTCACCACTAGAAATGTATGCAAATGGAGTAATCATATATAAATGTTAATGTATGTGCAAAGACATTCACTTTCACCTTGTTTATAATAGGAACATGTATTAAGTTATGGTGTTATTCACTGAAGTGTTTAGAGGTTGATATGGTTTGGCTGTGTCCCCACCCAAATCTCATCTTGAATTGTGGCTTCCATAATTCCCATGTGTTCTGTGAGGGGCCCAGTGGGAGGTAATTGAATCATGGGGGCAGTCCTCCCCCACACTGTTCTCGTGGTAGTGAATAAGTCTCACGAGACCTGATGATTTTATAAGGGGTTTCCCTTTTGCTTGGCTCACATTCACCCTTGCCTGCTGCCAGGTAAGACGTGGCTTTTGCCTTCTGCCCTGATTATGAGGCCTCCCCAGCCACATGGAACTGTGAGTCCATCAAACCTCTTTTTCTTTATAAATCACCCAGTCTCAGGTATGTCTTTATCAGCATCGTTGAAAACAGACTAATACAGAGGTGAAGGACTAGAGTGCTTATAACCTACCCTCAAATGTTCAGAAAAAAGAATTAGGTGTTAACACACACACACACACACACACACACACAGAAGTATACTGCAAGTAATAAGACAAATGTTAACAATGCATATCTGAGAAAAGAGTGTTCTTTATACTATTTATTTTTGTAACTTTTTGTATGTTTGTGTTTTGAAATTATCTCTGGACAAAAATTTTTAAGAGTATGGTATTATGAAATTATTCACCTAATTAAAAATCATGGGTTTATACTCAGATCACATATTTGTGGGGTTTTTTTGTTTTGTTTTTGTTTTTTTGAGACAGAGTTTCACTCTTGTCACCCAGGCTGGAGTGCAATGGCGCAATCTTGGCTCATTGCAATCTCCACTTCCTGGGTTCAAGCAATTCTCCTGCCTCAACCTCCTGAGTAGCAGGGATTGCAGGCAATCGCTACCATGCCTGGCTAATATTTGTATCTTTAGTAGAGATGGGGTTTCACTATGTTGGCCAGGCTGGTGTTGAACTCCTGACCTCATGTGATCTGCCTGCCTCAGCCTCCCAAAGTGCTGGGATTACAGGTATGAGCTACCGCACCCAGTCTAGATCACATATTTGTTAATTAACTGAAATTAGGCCAGTTCTGTAGTTATTTATAAAGAACCGAGAGAGTTCAAGCTTTGGGAAGACATTTTGAAACTAACTTGTATTCGTGGTTCCATAAGATAGAGGGATTTTGATGATTATGAATTCTTCTAGCCAAGAAGTGTTTCTCAAAGATCTGGTACAAATATGCTCTCAGGGTTAGTTTGGCAGCTTTGTTGCAGTAATTCTGATTTAATCAATAAATTCTATAATTTTTAAGTTAAGTCATTTCTCAGATGGCCGTATCATGCAGACTTTCATAACAATTTTTTTTAAAAAATACGTGCTTGCATCTGTTACTTTTTTGTTTTTGTTTTTGTTTTTTTTTTTGAGACTGAGTCTTGCTCTGTCACCTAGGCTGGAGTGCAGTGGCGCGATCTTGGCACACTGCAACCACCAACTCCCTGGTTCAAGCAATTCTCGTGCATCAGCCTCCCAAGTAGCTGGGATTACAGGCGCCTGCCACCTGTAGATTCGGTTGGATGTAGTGGGCCAGGTGGTGTTGTTGTTGTTGTTGTTGTTTTGAATGAACAGACTGATTTCTGACAAATATTTAAACTGAAAATGTTGGCATTAATACTTTTCCAAGACCCATTGAGAAACTTCCTCAACTCTCATCCCATTTTAAAAAGATTCCTGATCCTCAGACTTGCCCTATATCTAAGTATTACACCCATTAAGTTACAGATTTGTGGTCCTCCTGCATTTAATTAACTGATTCTTGATGCCCTTTCATTCAGCTAATGTTAACCTATTTGGTCTCCTGACTGATGCCGGGAAAATTTAAGTTTGAGGCACTTAATAACAGTGAGCAATGGGTAGCCCCAACAAATTGGAAGGAAAAGATAATGGAGGAAGAAGAGAGAGGGGGAGATAGAGAGAGGTGATTCATGGGAGAGAGGAAGAGACTGACGTCCATGCTGGGCTGACCGTAGAGTGGTTTACACTGAAGGGTACCCAGAGCTTTCTAAGTGTCTCTCTAACTTAGGCTCCCTTGCTCCTAAGCATCATTTTTTACTGTGGCGGTCTCTCCTTACTAGGCTTCTCAAGTTTCTGCTTTCATTCAACTCCATAAAGATAACCAGGAGGCTCCTCATTTAGTTTCCCTCTTTTGAATAAGTAACTTCAGTTGGCTAAAGTAAGAGTCTCAAATATTCCTGCAGAGATTTTCCTCTGTTCAGTTAGCCATATACTTGGTCTCTTGAAATAAAATATTTTGAGTCCTAAATTAAGTGAACATGAAATCAATTCCATATTGATTTTTTTGTCAAAAATTCATCTCGGCTGGGCATGGTGGCTCACGCCTGTAATCCCAGCACTTTGGGAGGCCAAGGCGGGTGGATCACCTGAGGTCAGGAGTTCAAGACCAGCCTGGCCAACGTGGCGAAACCCCGTCTCTACTAAAAATACAAAAATTAGCTGGGCATGGTGGCGGGTGCCTGTAATCCCAGCTGCTCGGGAGGCTGAGGCAGGAGAATGGCATGAACCCAAGAGGCAGAAGTTGCAGTGAGTCTAGATAGTGCCACTGCACTCCAGCCTGGGTGACAGAGTGACACTCCATCTCAAAAAAAAAAAAAAAAAAAATCATCTCTTGTCTGCTTTAAATTTGTCTCTAAACTTAATAAATCATTCTTTAGTTACACATTATTTTTAACATATAAGAGATACTAATGTCTTAAACATTAAAGAATTATTATAATCCCATTCTGCATGCCCATTAGAATTTCTAGTCTGATGTGTTCTTTTGAACGATTCTGGCATGATTATTAAATAGTAATGGAAGTTGTCAGCTTGACAGTTCTCTTCATGGAATTTGCCAAAGCTCATTGACGTCATCCAGACTGGAGGGCCTGGTCTCTCTGCCAACGTCCAACAAGATGTAATACAAGGAATATGTTTTCTTTCAGTGTTTCTCATGTCAACACAAATGCAGTTTTTTCCATTTTCTTTTTACTCTTGGGACATGGTAATGTTCCAGTCCATGTGAGTATGTTTTGCCCAATATCTTGAGCTCCGTATTCATTTTAACAGTTTACTTCATCCCATGCTAGGGCAGCAGGAGGACCTTTCAGGATATTTACATTGTAGCCCATAAGCTCTTCACTATAGGCTTTTAGTTTTATTCATCTTTTTTTTTTTTTTCTGGTCTCTGGCAGCTTCTGGCTCATAGTAGAGACTGAGTATATTTTTATTGCATTGAATTGACTATGGCTGTGTATCTCCTACAGTTAGATTTTACAGGGGCCTGTTTGTAGTTCTCTCCATATAATCTGTATTAACTGTTAACCAAGTTCAGGCTGGTTGCTGCCTTTCTGTTGAATCATGTGTCTCATATTGTTTTTATTACAATGACTGTATGAAAGCATACAGAGTTTTCCCTAAATTTCCCTTAGTTCCTCATATATATTTGATTTGGAGTTGTTTCTTGTTTTTCTGATAAGACTGTGTTAGACTTTGATTATTTGTTTCATACTTAGTTGTACTATGACATGAAAGAACATGTTTCTTAAAAGCTCATATCGTACTGATTATATTGTCTTAGTTTATCTCAGTCTTTAATATCTAGTAACTCCCATACAAGAGTAGATTCTGTTATATTTGGAAGCTTTTAGTGCTTTTCCCCTTTTCTTTAGGTGTACAAATAATTTGCTCAGCATTTCCCTCAGCCATGCAGCTTTCTTCATTATAATATTTTTCTCTTATCTAACTTTCATACTGTACTGCATGGTCATTAGTTTCCTATTCACAAGCATACTTTTTTCCAACCATTATCTGTTTGGTCTGCAAAAGCAGCTATCCATCATTTGTAATTTAGTCTCTCATTCAAACTTGAGTTTGCCAGCCTATGCTTGTAGCTATGGTATTGTAGACTAAGATCTTATTTGTCTGGAGTGTCTATTAAATTTTAGTTTCTTCCCAGTTGTTCATTTCTCTTGAAGTCATATCGGGTTGTTTCAAAGCCAACATTTCTTAATAGTTTATGGCGATATCCCAGGAAACAATAATCCCATGTCCCTTTTTCCTGTCTTTCCTATCACCCATGCTCCTGTCTCCTTTCTACTGTAATTCCTTACAAAGTGGTGCTTGTAGAGATTAGCACTGCTGTATTGAATTGCATTAGGACACAGAGAATTCTGCCCCATGTATGTGTAGTTTTTTAAAAACTTTTACCTAGTTTCCAGGTGATTCACAAGTGCCTATATTTAAGAACCACTAATCTTTGTTTCTTGTTTGTCCTGAAGTTGAAAGAACATAATGTTCTGCCTTCTAAATATCTTCCCTAACTCGATAGCATAAATTAGGAAATTGACTGATATGTATTGGACCTTAATCTTAATACAGTTTAATGGTAGTTTAATTTTACTTGTGCTTTGGCAAGTTGGTGAAATTGGAAATTCAGCTTTATTTTGTATGTTAAGTTTTGAAGGAACTGCATTAAGACTTTGTGTACTTTCTTTTTCATCTTTCTTTCTCAGCTTACTTTAATAAGGGAATTAAGAATTTAATGACTGAGGAGCTATGCTATGTTCAGCGTCTGAGTTTCAGCATAAGAGGGATCCAGCATATCCCATATCCCAGCTCTGAAGAGTAAAAATATGCCTAATCCATAACAATAGAGTAATCAATCTTTGTTTTTTGAGACGGAGTTTCACTCCTGTTGCCCAGGCTGTAGTGCAATGGCATGATCTCGGCTCACCTCAACCTTCACCTCCTGGGTTCAAGTGATTCTCCTGCCTCAGCCTTCTAAGTAGCTGGGATTACAGACCTGCGCCACCATGCCCAGCTAATTTTGTATTTTTAGTACAGACAGGGTTTCACCATGTTGGTCAGGCTGGTCTCGAACTCCTGACCTCAGGTGATCCACCTGCCTCAGCCTCCCAAAGTGCTGGGATTGAGAGGCATGAGCCACCGTACCCGGCCGAGTAACATTTTTTTTTTTTTTTTTTTTTTGAGACGGAGTATCGCTCTGTCGCCCAGGCTGGAGTGCAGTGGCTCAATCTCGGCTCACTGCAAGCTCCGCCTCCCGGGTTCACGCCATTCTCCTGCCTCAGCCTCTCCGAGTAGCTGGGACTACAGGCGCCCGCCACCACGCCCGGCTAATTTTTTTTTTGTATTTTTTAGTAGAGACGGGGTTTCACCATGGTCTCGATCTCCTGACCTCGTGATCCGCCCGCCTCGGCCTCCCAAAGTGCTGGAATTACAAGCGTGAGCCACCGCGCCCGGCCCCGAGTAACATTTTTATAGGGTTATATATCTCCCATATCCCTATTGTATTAAATTTTTTCAAAGTGAACATTGAATTCTGCACAATCTAAAAATTAGATCAATTTTCTGTGTTTAACAAATGTTCCCTCCCTTAAGCAATTCTTTTGGGAGGGAATATTGGTTATATACGTAACATTGATCTAATTTTTAGATTATGAGTGGCTAATTTATTTCTTTGGTTCATACTGAAGTTGAAGCTGTGTATTCATTTTATACACACACACACACAGACACACACACACACACACACACACTGTTTTTATATAAATATAAAGAGATGGAGGCTCCTTATGTTGTCCAGGCTGGTCTCGAACTCCTGGGCTCAAGCAATCCTCCCACCTCGGCCTCCCGTAGTGCTGGGATTATAGGTGTGAGCCACCATACTTGGCCTATATATTTGTTTTACGGTAATGAAATTGTGTGCTTATTTTGAAATATTTTAAATGTTTCCAATTATTTCTCTAGCACATTAGTTTTCAGGATGAAGTTATACTGTCATGAAAAATAAATCTGGTTTTGTTAAAAAAATGGTATGAAGTATTTAAAAATATTTGATATTCATAATAATGACCATGTCTATTAATTTTAAGTGCTTTTTCTTTGCCAAAAATGTGCAAAGACATACTGCATATATTATCTCATTTAATCTTTGTAACAGTCTTGTGGGGCCTATTTTACAGATGAAGCAACTGAGGATTAGAGACCTTAACTAACTTGTTTAATGTCACAAAACTAGTAAAAGTGGCAGAATTGGGATTCAAACTCGGATGTGTCTAATTCCTAAGCCCCTGTGTTCTCATGTACTTTGCTTCTCTGCCTCTTCATGTCAGCACGTGCTGCTCTACTAAGGACCATTGCTGCAGACACCTAGCTGATTTTCCCACATTCATTCATGCATGCTAAATATAAAATTTTTTCTAAGAAAATGTGTCCCGTAGATGTAGGGTAAGTGTAATTACCCGATGTTAACAATAGGCTTTTAGATACCACTCCTGTTCTTTTTGAGGGAAATCAAGAGAAAGAAAGGGAAGGTTAGAATATAGAACGTCTTCAGGTTTGTTTTAATACCAGCGCCATTCAACATGACCTTGCCCTAGATTAGCGTTAAAACCTTATAGGACTGAATTAAAAAAATTTTAAACAATAATCTCCAAGGGTAATTCATGATTGGTATCTTCATGATTGTTAAGGTGGCAGATACAGTGGCTGCAGGGCTCCCTCTCGTGGACTGTTAAAGCAAGTAGTGGTCGGGTCTCAAGAGCCAGAGGCTTTTCTGTTAAAGGCCTGTTGTGACATCGGTTGTGGGAAAACATGCGATTTGGGTGATAGAAAAGAATCTGTGGAAGAGTTAGAGTAATACTGCTCCAGTTGTGTTGGTCCTCCAGCTCTTTTGTTTCCTTGACCTAGGACTTGTATTTCCTGTCTACTTTCTAATATGAGGAGGGAAAAGCAAGAGAAAAACATGTCTTTTACATTTGTCTCCTATCCCACTTTTTGTGATTTGGCTTAGAGAAGCTAAGAATGATTAACTGGAAGTAATACCCGTGATCAGTAGTCACAGTGTTCATTTAGTTTTGGTGGAGGCTGGTAGTTTGTTCATGGTCACATAGTGAGGTAATGTGATATTTTAGAAAAGAGCCAGCAAAGCCAACTGCTCTTTAATAGTAACTTGATTAATTCACTGAGCCCTGTTGGCTTTCTAAGCTGGATTGGAATGTAGGTAACCATGTAAACTAGCACAAGCCTGGGACTTAAAATAAATAGTCCAGGCTTGATGGAAGCGGAGCTTTAATAAAGGCAAGTTTAATCTGTTGTGCATTATGCTGTGAAATAAATAATTTGTCTCATGTCACAGAGTGAGCTCATGAGAATATTGGTAAGAGGGCCGGGTGTGGTGTCTCATGCCTGTAATCCTAGCACTTTGGGAAGCCGAGGTGGGTGGATCACGAGGTCAGGAGTTCAAGACCAGCCTGGTCAACATGGTGAAACCCCATCTCTGCTAAAAATACAAACATTAGCTGGGCATGGTGGTGCGTGCCTGTAATCCCAGCTACTCAGGAGGCTGAGGCAGGAGAATTGCTTGAACCAGGACCTGGGAGGTGGAGGTTGCAGTGAGCTGAGATTGCGCCACCGCACTCTAGCCTAGACCACAGAGCGAGACTCCGTCTCAAGAAAAAGAAAAAAAAAATATTGGTAAGAAGGTCAGATATCGTGTAATACAGCCAGAGGGTGAGCTTTTTAGTAATTGTTCGGATGAAAGTACTAGTTAAATTCTCATAGTCACTCTTGTTCCCAGTTCCTCATGTATCCTCTCTCCTGTATTCCTAAATGATGTTAATTATTCAGCTTGATATCCTTTCCTCTCTGTAGTGGCCTCTATTTGCTTTTTTCACTCAGGTTTTGCTAACCTGCTGACAGAACACCTGGGTGTAGCCTTCCCAGCACTACCCTCCTTCCTTTCTGCATAATAGGAGTCTATAGGCTTTTCCAAAGTAAGAATTTTATGTGTCATTACTCTAGGAAAACAGTGTCTGTGTGATGAGGGGACTGGGGGTGGGGAGTAAACATGAAGAAACTAAAAATTTCCAATAGTCTTAAAGTGATCTCATCATGTTTTATCCTTGATTTATAGTTCCTGATCCCTTTTCTTAGATCATATTTTGGAAGCAATTCTAGGACAGTTCTGGAAATCTCTCTAATTTTCTTTTAGAACTTAGTCTCCAGTTTGGCATGGGTTTTAGACACTATTGAAGTGCACTCCTATTCCTTGTTCTACTTCTGAACACTTATTCTAAGGGAATGTATTAGGTTGTGTACAAAAATTTAGTTATAAGGATCTTTATTGCAGAATTGTTTGTAAGCAAAATAGAAGTTTGAAACAGTTTTATAGCAAAAAGATTAAGTGATGATAATTTCATACATTAGACTAATACATGGCTAGTAAAAGTGATGTCACATATATTTATTGGCATGACAAGATAATAGATACATTTTTGTTTTGTTTTGTTTTGTTTTGAGGAGTCTCACTCTGTTGCCCAGGCTGGAGTGCAGTGGCACGATCTTGGCTCACTGCAACCTCTACTTCCCAGGTTCAAATGATTCTCCTGCTTCAGCCTCTCGAGTAGCTGTTATTACAGGTGCCCACCACCACACCCAGATAATTTTTGCATTTTAGTAGAGATGGGGTTTCACCATATTAGCCAGGCTAGTCTTGAACTCCTGACCTCAAGTGATCTGCCTGCCTCGGGCTCCCAAAGTGCCAGGATTATAGGTGTGAGCCACCGTGCCCAGCCGATAAATTCTTATGTGAAAAAAATAGTATTAACTTTCTTAGATGAAAGAAAAATTACATGTATATATCCATATAGAAAATAATTCTTAAAAAAAAAAATCTAGAGTACCAGGGTGAGGTGTTAACAATGGTTGTTTCTAGACAGTTAAGCTCTCACATGCAACCTTTCCCCATTCTCAAACCTAGGCTGAGCAAAGGAGAGGGTTTGGGATGTCTCATCCCAGAAAGGACCTTTAGGAAAAACCCCTTTTAAAAGAAAGGGGTGAATGCCATTCAAAATGACAGAGTAAGAACCTCCATGGTTGATCTCTCCACTGAAACAACTACCCAAGTAGAAAAAATGACCAGAATTAACTATTTCAGCACTCTGGGCCCTTATTGGACACTTAGAGCCACCAAGAGAGTACTTGTTGAAGGGAGAGGCCACTGTTTTTTGGCAGGACAGCTTGGGTGAACCAGTAACCATCCCCCATTCCTCAGCTCTGTGGCCTGTGGGGATATGGCCCATATGCCTGCAGTATCTGGCTGAAGCCAGAGTGGGCAGTGGGGACCCTGGTGTTCTTGTCATTCTGGTGGATCCCTGAGGGACTGATGCAGATGGTTTCCCAAGATTTGGCCCTCTTGGCCTCAGGGGTTTCCCCCAGTGGCATCTGTCAGGAGATTTAAGGAGATAGTACTCTCCCGACCCTCTCATCCCCATTTTGGAACCAGACACTTAAGGAAATCTGTGCCACATCACTGGCTGACTGCAGAGATAATGGAACAGAAACTTCAGTGATTACATACAAGGAATAGAAAAAGGCAAACAGGCAAGCAAAGGCAAAAACAGTTTGGAAAAGACGTAAAATGCAAGCAAGTATCCCCGTGTGCCTCCCTGAGGTCCATGGAATGAGTGGATCGGGGGTACTGCAGCAGTGTAGAGATGGGCTGAATCAAGACATGTTCCTTTTGCCCCCTCTCAGACACATAATAATGGTAAGAACAGTTCTGTTTCTCCGCAAGAGAGACAGAGGGTGCCTATGGCTATGGGACAGATTCCATGGTAGGAACGCCCTGAACATAGCTGGCAAGTGAGACTGATGCTGGTGGCCCTGGGGGGCTACACGTGGGATAGACCTGATTCTGGATTGGGCTTTGCTTACCTGTGGAAGATGCAAATGCTTAGAGTGCCATTAAAGAGCTAGAACAGAAGGTACTGCATGGATTTGGATGGTCAACTGTTGTCAGACAAAGGAACATACTGTACAGCCCATAATGTCCAGCACTGGGCAGACAGGTAACCTCTTCACAGTATAGTTTGAAAGATAAGTAGAACTGGCAATTGAAACCCTGTCCATAACAGAGGGAGATGAAAGCACAAAGGGCTGGCTTAGTCACCGTCACGAGTGTGTGCTTACATTCAGCATGAGCGGGACTAAAGGAGTGTCCCCACAAGATTTTTGTCTTTTTCTGGTTGATCTGGTGAATAGGGGTTGTGGAGGATGCTGATATGACTATAAATTCTTGCCAAGGGAGAAGTACACTGGTATAACAACTATAGTTTTTTTCTTTCTTCCCCAAATCACCTAAAAACATTTTTTCCCCCTTACCTGATACAGTAGTCCTAGGACTACAAGTGCTGGAAACAAGGATTATTTCTAAGCAAGAAAGTATAACTGTATTTTTAAGCCTTATGCCAGAATTCCTGAGGGCCTGATGGGGGTGGGTTGTGCCTTCACCCCGTCTGGCAAAATTGGGGCTGAGAGTGAATACAGCGGTTACTGTCTAGTGGTAAAAATGGTTCACTAGTTCAGAACCTTTGTAACCCTACCCTCTATGAATGGGAATGGACACAGGAAAAGGCACTTGCTAGACTAGTGTTACAACCAGCAATCTGGACTAGCACAGAGACCAAACTTAATGCTCCTTCCAAATGTGGAAACGTTTGAGTAAAAATAAATGACAAGTGGAGAAAAGGAGGACTAATAACTGAGGGTAAATAAATGAATAAGTGGGTTATAAATTGAGGGAAATCAAATATTACATTAAAAGTCTTGGAGTTGGCTGGGTGTGGTGGCTCATGCCTGTAATCCCAGCACTTTGGGAGGCTGAGGCGGTCGATCACGAGGTCAGGAGATCGAGACCAGCCTGGCCAATATGGTGAAACCCCATCTCTACTAAAAATACAAAAGTTAGCCGGGCGTGGTGGCACACACCTGTAGTCCCAGCTACTCGGGAGGCTGAGGCAGAAGAATCACTTGGACCCGGGAAGCAGAGGTTGCAGTGAGCCCAGATCATGCCACTGCACTTCAGCCTGGGTGACAGAGTGAGACTCAGTCTTAAAGAACAAACAAACAAAACAAAACAAAACAAAACAAAAACAAAGTCTTGGAGCAAGAGACAACATTATCTCTTAGCTCAATTATTCCAGATGCCTGAAAGGATAACACTGTATGTTTGCCAAACTACTGCTACTTTTGGAACCTGACAAGATCTAAAAAAACCCTACAAACCTGAGTAGCCTCACCCTGGGAGACAGTCATGCACTATGATGGACTGGACTAGTTATTAATAATTGTGTATATTCTTTTGATGTAAAGGATCCGTGTTTGAAAACCAGGGGATGTCCTGTGATATTATATGTTTTTGCCCACAATTCCTGGCTCATAACTTCCATAGCCCTTGTTACAGTCTTTTGTTGTAATGTTGAGTGTGTCAGGCCTCAGGAGCAGGCCTCAAGAAAAACAATTTCTCTGACCTTCTCCTGCCCTCCTTTCACCTGCCCCAAGGTAGGACTCTACTGTCTCCCCACTTTTCTGATTGTGGGTCCTAAGACCTTCCCCAGAGAGAGTCTTGCCCTATACCTTGGGGGAAGGAATGCTGACATTATGAAGCTTCCATAAAAACCCAAGAGGACCGCATTCAGGGAGCCTCCACATAGCTGAATACCTGCAGGTTCCTGGAGAGTGGTGCACCTACGGAGGGCATGGAAGCTCTGCATACCTTCCCCCATACCTTGCCCTATACATCCCTTTATCTGTTTCCTTGAAATACCCTTTATCATAAGCCAGCAAAGTTTTAAAAATAAACAATCCTGGAGGAGTAAAATAATTCAGTTTCCAGAGCTTCCCCAGTGTAAAACTTGGAATGTTCAGTTTCCAACAAAAAAATACAAAACATACAGGAAAATATAGCCCACAGGAAAAAAAAGAATTTGATATAAACCACCCCGGAGGAAGCCCACACATTGGAATTACTAGTCAAAGATGTTAAATGAACTATCTTAAATGTTTACTGAACTAAAAGAAAACATGGACAAATAACTAAAAACAAATAAGGAAAACAATGTACGAACAAAATGAGAATCTCAGTAAAGAGAAAGAAATTGTAAAAAGGAAGCAAACAGAAATTCTAGAATTGAAAAGTAGAATAACTGTAATGAAAAATCTGCTGTTGAAACCTTTGAGCAGGGAGAAGTAAGGATCAGCAAACTTGAAGGCAAGACAATTGAAACTGTCCATTCTGAGGAGTAGAAAGAAAAAAAAAGAGATGAACAGAGCCTGAGAGACTGGTGGCACCATCAAGTGTACCAATACATGAATCACTGGAGTCCCAGAAAGAAAAAGGGGCAGAAAAAAATATTTGAAGAAATAAACTTCCCAAATCTGATGAAGACATGAATATGCACATCCAAGAAGCTCGGTAAATTCTAATCAGGACAAACTCAGAAATCCACACTGAGACACACTATAGTCAAATTGTTGAAACCCAAAGAGTAAGAATTTTGAAATCAGCAAGAGAGAAGCAACTTGTCTTGTACAAGGGATTCTCAATAAGATTAATAGCTGATTTCTCAGTGTGTTGGCTCTAATGCATTCATTGTATTGCATTTTTACCTTGGTTTCTAAGGCTGTATTTGTAAAATGGAGATGATAATCTTTGCCTTCTTCACTGGATGATAATGATTACTAAATGGGATAGTGGATGTGAACATACTCTTGTAAAACTGTGAAGTGCTTTACAAATACAGAGATGGTGGTGCTAGTGTTACATTAATTAGATCTTATCTCCTCCCCACATATTCATGCCATGCCATTCTGTCCCTTGCAGATCCACTTTTTTCTAGTAATAAAGTTAGAAGAGTCCGTTATATACTTAACATTCCTTTGCATTAGCTTTTCTCCTTCTGTTTCTTTTTCTGTCCGTACCTTCATCTGAAGTAAAGACTATTTTGAATAAGGATGTACACAGAATTTTGTAACGGACAGTAAATAAACAATATTGTAGAGATATAATTTAAAAACCCGTGTGAGTAAATAGGCTTTATAAACAGATCTGTGTTTTTTAATCCAGGTGTCACCCTATATTGGGTATGTGACCTTAGGAAAGTAATTTCTTGTAGGCTCAGTGTTCTCATGTGTAAAGTGGGGCATACTATTTATCTTCTGAAGTTGTTGATGACTAAATGAGATTCTTTTTACAAAGCACTTGGAACATTGCTTTCATAGAATTTAATCTACCCAAATTTCTTCAAACAGACCAATTCTAGTTTAAACATAATCATTACTTGATGTTAATAGTTTTTACTATTTTGGTTCTAGTCCTTTTTATAAAGTAAGTTACATTAGTAAAGATCAGAAATTTAAGATTCACAATTGTTTTAGATACTTGCATTTTACTCACTGGAATGAAAAATGGAAGAAGTAAATCACGTAAGAGTGTGCATTATTTTACTTCTTGTTTGTTTGTGTGTATGGGAACCTCAGAGCTCATCAGATATTTTAAAAATAGTATGCATTTATTTAATATATTTTACAATTACTTACTATATGCTTTGCATTACTATTAGGCTTTGGAATACAGAGGTAAAAAAGATAGTTCATGCCTGTACTGAAAGTCATCATTTGTTCAAGGAGACAAAAAAGTAATTATAATATCAGAAGTACTATTATAGATGAATGCACAGGGAGCTTTGGGAAGCCAGAGGAGGTACTTCCCGCCTCTTCAAGATAGGGGCAGTGTACTGAATGTGCTTCCCAGGGAAGGTGACAGCTGAGTCAGGTCTACAAAGAGCCAGACTTGGAGCGTGAAGCCTTCTCTTCCAGGCTAAGGAAATGAAGTTCATATTAAGATGATGAAGAGCCATGAAATGCTTTTATTCAGAGCAAGATGAGCAGATTCAGAATTTCTGATAATTACTGGTAGCATACCTGCAAGCAGTGGGAGCAGCGTCAATTTTACCACCCTCGACATGGCTACCATTTAACACCTGCTGTGTCTCTGACTTGTATATATATATTGTCTCATTTAATCCAGCACCCCTTAAATTAGATATTATTGTCATTATACACATAAGGAAACACAGGGCTAGAGGTTAATAGAGGAGTGAGTGACTGGATATGCAAGAGAGAATATGTTTGATTACCTTCATTTTCACCTGGTGATTCTAAATTAAGAGAGATGATTTATTGATCCTCAGTCTTGATTTTCCTGTTCTATATTGTGAACATTTTACTGAATTTGGTTTGATTTTAGAATCTAAAGATAACGTATGTTCCCTGCAAGACAGATTTTACCCCAGATCTGTCATTTCATCTGGTGCCCAATCCAGGGAACTCTGGTTTATTCTAACACTAGAGGGAAAAAATGGCTATGTTAGATTCACTGAAAGAGAACATTCCAGTCTCCAATGTAGAACTGCATCTTTTCTAGAGCATATCACCTTAAATAATTTTTATCCCTATCCTTTAGAACACTTACAGGATATAAACCACTTTGCTCCCCCTTCTACCTCCTTTTCCTCTTAATTATCTTAAGTAAATATTTGAAATGATACCTCATTGGGATATGAAATGTTTTACTTGTGTAATTTTAAAATCTCATATGTAACTTAGGACCTGGCTTTTCTAGTAGTTTGAAACTAGGTTTTTTCCATGTTTCTGCTCCATGTTTATGTGGTATATTGAAGCAAAAGAGTAAGAGGTGATAGTATTTTAAAGTTAAAAAAAAAAAAAAAACCCTGATTATTAATCCCGCCAGTCTTCATTGGCTTTCTAAATGCTGTCAAAATTGGCCATTGACCCTCATCCTTAGTTCTTTCATTGAAAATAGAAATATAATAGAGTGAGAACTCACTTAAAAAAAATAAAATTGAAATAAAGTATCACTTCTCTCATGGAAATGTGGTATAATTATTTAAATGAATTTTTAAAAATACTTGTACGTAACTAAAAGTGGTATTGCAAAGATAGCATGTGTATAATTTTAACTTGCTATACTCACCTTTTATTCTTTTTATTTCAGCTCAATCTGAAATTGAAGTGTCTGTCTCTGCAAGGAATATCAGAAGGCTACTAAGTTTCCAGCGATATCTTAGATCTTCACGCTTTTTTCGTGGTACTGCGGTTTCAAATTCCCTAAACATTTTAGATGATGATTATAATGGACAAGCCAAGGTGTGTATAGTTTTTTTAAGAAAACATTAATTTTTTGATAAGTTTACTGAAGCCCTTTATTCCCCATACAGTAATGATTTATAGAGTCTTTTTTTCTGTCTATGAAAAGCAGTTGAGCCCATTTTCCAGGTTTTTTTCTTTAGAGCAGCTGTTTGTTTTATAATTAGATATTACAGAGCAAGGGAAATTTCTGAAATAACTAAAGTAGTGACAATGTTTTCGTCTATTATTATAACATTACGTAACAAGGAGATCAATAGAACGTTAAACTACAAGATCTCACAGAATTGTAATGCTGGGAAGACTCTTAGAGATTACCTGATCTAATCATGTCCATATTCCATCAATAAGGAAACTGAGTCCAAGAGAGCACGAGGGACTTGTTTGCGCTCACCCAGCTAGTTAGAGGTAAACCCAGAACAGAAAGTTAGGTCTCTCTCTCTCTTTTTTTGGTGTGTGTATTAATAACATCTTTTCACAAAGGTCTCGTGACTTTAAATCAAATAAGTCTTCATAGTCTCTTGCACTGAGAGAGATTTTTGAGGGTTTAGATGTATCATAGTTAAACTTGTTGATTGTGAGCATTATTTACTTCATCTTTATATAATTTAAAAGAAATGTCTTACTGAACATCAGGGTTAAATGAGCTTGTTTTTAACCAAATGAGGATTTTAAATAATATTAAATTTCCAATGTATTTTAAATTATTCTTTGACTTAGTATTTACAGACCAGATTTTTGGGTTTGCGTAGATAAGTTTTTGAATTGTGTAGGTAAAGCTGGGGTGTCTTCTTTACAGTTACATGAAAGTGAAAAAAATTACTTCCCTGTTTAGTAAAAGAAATCAGTGGAAAGTGTTCATACCTGCTGTAAATGTTAAAACGTTTACAAGTTCTGCCTTTTAGAATGAGAATATTGATCTCTGTCATTTGTTATTAGTACTGTTATAATTAATGATTTCTACTAGTAGTATCTTAGTGTTGCTCATGTCAGCGTGTTCATAAATGTATACAACAGTGAACTTTTGGATATAAAATATAAGTTTTTTTCTAGAAAAATCCACAAAATGTTCAGGTTAAGAATGTATGGTATAAAAAATATTTGGTTTTTAGGGTCTTTGTAGGATTTATTTGCTTGACTGAAGTACACATTATCCTAAAAGTTAATGTAGTAAATTGTGTTATTTTATAAGCATATTTAGATAATATAAGTAAATATCCATAAGTTAGAAGTGTTTTTTTAAAAACTGAATAACAAATAATTTAAGCATGGTGTGGTATCAGTGTCAGATGCCTAGGTTCTAGAAACAGACTACCTAATTTAAGATCCCAGCTCTATCACTTTATAGCTGAGCAAGTTAGTTATTTTTTGCTTGTTTCTACGTCCCTAAAATGAGAATTGAAAACAATGCCTGGGCCAGGTGCAGTGGCTCATGCATGTAATCCTAGCACGTTGGGAGGCCAAGGTGGGAGAATCGCTTGAGCCCAGGAGTTTGAGACCAGCCTGGGCAGCATGGTGAGACCTTGTCTCTACAAAAAAAAAAAAAAAAAAATATTAGCCAGGTGTGGTAACACACGCTTGTAGTCCCAGCTTCTCGGGAGGCTGAGACAGGAGGATTGCTTGAGCCCAGGAGGTCGAGGCTGCAGTAAGCCGTGTTGTTTGTGCCACTGCACTCCAGCCTTGGTGACAGTGAGTGTGAGACCCTGTCTCAAAGAAAAAAGAAAACAACATCTGATAGTGTTGTTCTGAGTAGTAAAAGAGTGAGTAAAGTAACTTATAACAGTACCTGGAATATAGTAAATACTCAGTAGTGTCACTTATTTTTATTAGATTGTTTGCAATTTAGTTTCTAAACCATACAACATTTGAACCACACTTCTGTGATGTTAAGTGATACTAGAATTCTTAAAGGTTTGCAAGACTGTAGCGATAAGCTGGGAAACATAACCTTCCTGTGCATTCATTAATTAAAAAACAAAATAATGTTTCATTTTTCAAATGGAGTTTATCCCTTTGGCATTTTTTTGGAGCCAGTTGAAAAAGTCATGATTAAAAGAAAAATGATACTTGTATTTTTTAAAGTAAATCAATCACTTTACATTTTCTTTAACTTCTCTATGGAATATCTCCAAAAGACAATGTTATTGAAATTAAATTACAGTAGAAATGTTTGGTTTTCATTTCAGTGTATGCTGGAAAAAGTTGGAAATTGGAATTTTGATATCTTTCTATTTGATAGACTAACAAATGGTAAGTGAAGAATTTGACTTGCTCAAGTTAATGTAGTCTAGATTACTGCATTGATGGTGCAGCCACTGGTGCGTTGCTTTCATTTACTGTACTAAGGTTGTGAGCCCTCTGCTGGAAGAGAGTGTATTAGTCCGTTTTCACGCTGCTGATAAAGACATACCCTAGACTGGGTAATTGATAAAGAAAAAGAGGTTTAATGGACTCATAGTTCCATGTGGCTGGGGAGGCCTCACAATCATGGTGGAAGGTGAAACACACATCTTACATGTCGGCAGGCAAGAGAGAAATGAGAGCCAAGCAAAAGGGGAAACCCCTTATGAAATCATCACATCTCGTTAGGCTTATCCACTACCACAAGAACAGTGTGTGGGAAAGCACCTCCGTGATTCAATTGTCTCCCACCGGGTCCGTCCCACAACACATGGGAATTATGGGAACTACAATTCAAGGGGAGATTTGGCGGGGACACAGCCAAACCGTATCAGGGAGCATCACTTTTTCTCTTTTTAAATGACTTTTCTAAAAGCCTACAGAATCAATCTCATAATTTTATGTTTTGATTATTGTCCTTAAAAGTAATCAGAAATCATCATTATTATCATCATCATCATGACTTGGCTGATTGGTTGGCAATTGCTACTGCTGTTATTAATAATAACCCAAAGTAAACATTATTATCTCATGTTTTTTATTTTTCCTTTTTGGTTTGTTTTAGATTATGGCCATTTACAATGACATCTGATGTTGCAAGCCTGTTTCCTGACTAACAGCAGTGGTTCCTTGCTTTCAGATAGGGAATGGGGAAGAGCTGTAGCTTCTTTAGGAGGTCTCACCAGAATCTACAGAGTATGGGTGGTTTGGGGAAAAATGCCCACAGGTGATTCTAACCACTCCTGAGTTTAGTTTGGTTCTGGATGGAGGGGTCATGTTTTCTTATTCTCTTTGGGGACAGGAACATGCTCTGTAGGAAAAGGAACAGGGAATCACTCTTATTTAGGGTAAAATTGTGGGCGTAATTATTGGTGGTACAATTGAGGACCACTAAACCTTAGGCAGTTCTACCTTTTAGTATATTTTTATTTGGGTAGCTTTTCTAGAAATACAATTTCCTTTATCAAGAAAGTGTTCATTTCCATTTCCATTTTTTAAAAAGTTCCTTCATGCCTGTTTTTTTTTTTTTTTTTTTTTTTTTACACAACTAAGCATCTCTTATTTGAAATGTTTTGTTGATTTGTGTTCTTATTCACTGGTAAAAGCAGTTGAACTAGGCCAGGCGTGGTGGCTCATGCCTGTAATCCCCGCACTTTGGCAGGCCAAGGCTGGTGGATCACATGAGGTCAGGAGTTTAAGACCAGCCTGGCCAACATGGCAAAACCCCATCTCTACTAAAAATACAAAAATTGGCTGGCTGTGGTGGTGCATGTCTCTAATCCTAGATACTTGGGAGACTGAGGCAGGAGAATTGCTTGAATCTGGGAAGTGGAGGTTGCAGTGAGCTGAGATTGCACCATTGCACTCAAGCCTGGGCAATAGAGCAAGACTGTCTAAAAAAAAAAAAAAAGCAATTCAATTAATGTTTTGCCCCAGAGCAGAAAGTGCACTGAGAGGAAGTCAGTGCTGACTTTAGAATAATGAAATCACTGCTGTACTTTGAAATCACCTGCTTTTTCTTATTGCTTTGGAATGAAGCTCCTTTGATAAGGATGCCAAATATGTAAAATGAACAAGCAAATTACAACTTTATTTTTCTTGAGAATCAATGTGGGTCTTTTAGTATCACTCCATTATTCTCTGTAAGCTGTATGGCAATGCCTAGTGGAAATACCTTTGTCTGTACCTTCTGTTTGCTTATGCACTGTTGACAGAAAATAAACTGGACTGATCCTAGGCAAAATTGTGAAGACAGTGAAGTTTGCCTTTATCAGCAGAGCCACCCTCCTGCCTCCCTGCCTTTTTATTCCTCCCCTTTGCTATCTCTCCTCTACTTTTCCTTTGCCCTTGGTGATTAAGTGTTCTGTTCTTCTCCCTGCCCCCACCTTGGCCTGTACACACAGGAAAGACTCTGATATCATTTACACAGTTAGCCTTCCCTTGGCCCTTCTCCTTTTTGAAAATATAGGTAGTGAAATATCAGGTGGCCCACCTTCTTCTTGCTCAGGGAAATTCCCCTTTCCTAACTTAACACAAATATTACTTTAGGTATTATCTCAAGACAAACATAGATGAAACAATGCCACCCTTAACACTTTCAAGGTTTAGCCTTACATAAACTCTCACAGCTCATAGCCTATTATTAGTCTACTGGGACACTTGTCACTCATTGAAATAGTTGATTGTTCTTCTCTAAATTTTATTTTTAAAAAGTACATACTCTGCTAGTTGGGGGCATGGTGATGAAAGCGGCGTGAGCTCAGCAGTGCACTGGATGGGCAGAAGAAATAGCCAGCGGTCCACAGTAGTTAACTAAGCACTTCGCTTTCCTTTTGATCACCTCACTCCTTGAATGGGATTTGTGGACAGGGTGGCTAAATAGTTTCCCCTTAGGGTTCATTCCAGATCATTAGGGTTTAGTAGAAACCACTCATGGTTAGCTACCCACCTTTGATTTTAGAGGTGGAGATTTATACATTTAGTTAACTACAGCTATTCAAAAGCTCAGGAATTTTCTACTTAAAGAGATATTATTGGGGAACAAATGGGCAGAAGAAAATTCATTTAGCTTATATGATATAATGAGAATGGCTTTCCTTTTAAAACTGCTTCACCTGAAATGAATTCTGGATAACATACATTCATGGTATCCAAGTGTATAGTTTTCCCTTCTTGCTTATTGATCCAATGCTTTATTGTGTTTCTTATGCTGATAATTTCCCAGATGATATTGGGGGAAGAACAGGAAGGCAGAGGAGGAAGCAAAATGCAGTGATTTGTGCCAAGACAAATGGTCCCCAGCTTGTCTGCTACAAGGAGGGAAGTAGTTATTGTCTGTAGATGCATTTGGAGTTCCTTTTGTAGGATTGAGGGAGTTAAGTGATGCAACATAGCAAAAGCTTGTCACTCGTAAAGCCACCTGGTTTATGAGGACACTAGCTGCCAGGCCTGCGTTGTCAGGGTGGCCTACTCCTTCCAGCCAGATCCCATCTGGGATCACCTTCTAAAAATGATTGAGGACCACTCTTCCATAGGCAGTTCTATCTTTTGATATATTTTTATGAGGGTAGCTTTTCTGAAAATACAATTTTCTTTTTCAAGAAAGTGTTTGTTTCCATTTCCATTTTTTAAAAAGTTCTTTTGTGCCTGGTTTTTGTTTAACACAACTGAGCATCTCTTGTGTTGAAATATTTTGTTGACTTCTGTTCTTACTCACTGGTATTATAACCCTCAGTTGGTATCTTGCATGCAGCTTTTCAATTACATATGGGTAGTACACTTTAAGAGACTGGTTCTTGTCAGATTCCTTTGGTGGGGACATTACATGTGTTTCTTCACTGCACTTTGCCTGAATTCCAAAAGAGGGTATTTTCCCATTAGATTGTAGCTTTCTTAAAACTTACTCTACGTACTAGAAATGGGTAATTTGTTACATTTGAAAAACAATTTGGAGAGAACCTTATGATAATCTAAATATACAGAGAATGAATAAACATTCTAAAATATTTATATACTCGAAGATGGTTGTTACAGCAATAGTAACAGCCACGTTGTTCACTTCTTCAGAAATGGCTCCACACCACATGGACTCGTGTTTGTACCAATAGAGCATATCAGGACCTGAACACATTTTAACATTTAATTTATTTAAAATGTAAGATTTGAAATGTAGGTGAAATGAAGGTGATACGTCAGGCAGTTTTTAAAAATAGTCTCTTTTGGCCTGCCACATCTTTTCTGTCATTGCTCATGCAAATAATGCTCCAATTAATGTACTTTTTCATCAGCTGTGGTCTTTTGTTGGCAGTTGGTTAGCCAGTTTTAGATAACAAGGTTAACCAAACAGTCCTTTATTATCCTTCATAAATATTATTATTATAAATTTTCAATTTGGGACTAGTATGTCTTTTATACATTTTTGTGAGTCATCATAGACTATGGAATACTAGAATCGTGTATTTTATTGCATTATCTGAATGTTGGCAGTAATTTATGAGTCTGTGTGAAGGATGTAGTCTACTTAAAATAGACTCTTTAATATGTAGCCTATTTAAAACGTGGTCTATTTAATTGTTAATATAGTATATGTGTCCTATGGAAGTTTACAAAACTGAGAAATATAATAGGAGGTATAAAAAATGGAGAGTTACACCATGGAAGGGAAAACGAAACATCATAAAAATGGTAGTTTTTCCAAATTTAATTACTATTCTTGGTGTGACTCCACTTGTCAGTGACAAAGGAGTGGACGTTGAGGACGAAGACAGTCCCCATCGCGTGTAGCAGCTCTTTCCAAAAACTCAGCTCTGTAGGGGGATGGAGCAGGTGAAACTGGAAGGGGCCAGGAGAGGCTGTGATTCTTTATTGTTTCAGAGATGAGAGAATCTACAGCATGTCTGAATGCTGATGCTTATTGAGATAATATAGAAAAGAGAGATTGGTGGGGTGGGGTGGGGATAGGTGTACCTGATAGAACAAGGAATATCTCTGAGGAGGTGTGGATGGGTTGGCTTTTGAAAGAAAGGGAAACTTGGCCAGGCGTGGTGGCTCACGCCTGTAATCCCAGCACTTTGGGAGGCTGAGGCAGGTGAATCACAAGATCAGGAGTTCGAGACCAACCTGACCAACAAAGTGAAACCCTGTCTCTACTAAAAATACAAAAAATTAGCCAGGCTTGGTGGCGGGTACCTGTAATCCCTGCTACTCAGGAGGCTGAGGCAGGAGAATTGCTTGAACTCAGGAGGTGGAGGTTGCAGTGAGCCAAGATCGCACCATTGCACTCCAGCCCGGGTGACAGTGCCAGACTCCATCTCAAAAAAGAAAGAAAAGGAAACTTGAGGGCTTGTATTATTTCTGTGACATATGAGGCTGTGGAGAATGAGGGGGTGGATGGGAAGTAAGTATGTTGAAAGTTTAAGAAGAGCATAAAGGCTTGAAAATAGGCATTTTAAAAAGTGAAAGAGCAATTTCACTGGAAAAACAATATGATTGCTGGGCAGTGTTGACTATGAGTTTATGGTGATATTCTGCCTAGTTTTGTGATTCTCCCTCCCCACCCCACAAGCAACTCTCAGATTTTCTGCAGCTACTCTGGAAAAGCAAGTGGCTGAGTTCAGAGTTTTTAATCCTGATGATCATGAGGTCATTGATGCCTCCTCCTAACCCTGTATGGATGAGAATAGACACATTCTCCATCTAACAAGGCTGCAGCCGAGGAAGTGTGCTCTGGGGCAGTCTGTTTCAGTGAAAGCAAGATGGCAGAGGCAATGTCAGGAGGGAGGTCAAGTGCAGCCACACTGAGTTAGGTTACTATGTGGGACAATTTTTAAAGTTTTCTATTGTCTATTCTAATTATTTCGGTGTCTTTAAAAAATTAATCTATTGGAAAATGTCTAGTTTTCAGTTATTTGGTTGTGGAAAAGTAAAGCAACAAAAATTAAATTTTTCTTACAATGAAACAAAGATGTGACATATAAAGTTCATAACTGGTAAGAAGATGCATATTTTTGATAGACAAAAAGTGGGAATTATTACTCTTTCCATGTTTTATATTCAAAATCCATATTTCAAAGCATAATATAATTGTGTTGACTTGTATTTCCTACTAATGTAATGTCTCTTCTTTCTTTTTAGGAAATAGTCTAGTAAGCTTAACCTTTCATTTATTTAGTCTTCATGGATTAATTGAGTACTTCCATTTAGATATGATGAAACTTCGTAGATTTTTAGGTAAGTGATTCTAACCCATTAACGGTAACAAGATTTACATTTATACAAGAACCTGTTTAAGTTTTATCTCAGTTATATCGGTTAGCTATTGCTCTATAACAAACCAGCCAAAGTTAGTGGCTTAAAACAACACACAGTTACTTAGCTCTTGCATCTGTGGGGCTGTGAAATGCTTCTTTTGGTCTGGGTGAGCTCATTTGTGCACCTGCAGACAGCAACAGGTGGGCTGCATGTTGGTTTTGTAGAGCCCTCAGCTAGGACACCAGGCCTGACCCATCTCGGCTCTACATAGTCTTCAGTTAAATTTAAAAGAAGCGGAGGAGTTTGGCACCATAATAGATTTACATTAAAAACAAAAAAGAATTATTTATTTTACAATTAGCTGAGCTTGTTCAAACAGTAGTGGCCGGTTTCCAAGAGAGCTGATGTCCCCAGGCCTCTGGAGCCCACCTTCACTTCTGCAGCAAGTGGCCACAGCAAGTCAGACCAGGGATGCACTACACCTGCTGGTGCAAAGGCTGCAAAGTCACAGAGCCATAGATACAGGAAATCATGAATACTTGATTTCATTTTGCGGTGTTTCTTACATTGGCCACAGATTGCTGACAAAGATGACACAATTTCTGTACTTTACTAGATTTTTGAAGGTTAAAACTTTAAAAGATCAGGTATATTGCAGTTAGGTTTCTTCTTTTTCTGACCCCTAAAATCTCTTTGACAGTAGGCGTTAAAGATTATTTGGGGCCGGGCGCGGTGGCTCACGCTTGTAATCCCAGCACTTTGGGAGGCCGAGGCGGGCGGATCACGAGGTCAGGAGATTGAGACCACAGTGAAACCCCGTCTCTACTAAAAATGCAAAAAAATTAGCCGGGCGTGGTGGCGGGCGCCTGTAGTCCCAGCTACTCGGAGAGGCTGAGGCAGGAGAATGGCGTGAACCCGGGAGGCAGAGCTTGCAGTGAGCCGAGATCGCGCCACTGCACTCCAGCCTGGGCGACAGAGCGAGACTCCGTCTCAAAAAAAAAAAAAAAAAAAAAAAAGAGATTATTTGGGGCCAGGGGTGGTGGCTCACTCCTGTAATCCCAGCACTTTGGGAGGCTGAGGCTGGTGGATCACGTGAGGCCACGAGTTGGAGACCAGCTTGCCCAACATGGCAAATACCCCATCTGTACTAAAAATACAAAAAAATTAGCCAGGCATGGTGGCGCATGCCTGTAATCCCAGCTGCTCGGGAGGCTGAGGCACAAGATATCAACTCTAGTCTTCCTTCTTGTAATATGTACCAATTTCTCCTGGTTGGTTCTACCTGAGAAAGGAATTCATGGTTCCTGATAAAGTCTTTGTCTGTCCTTTAGATGGACAGGAGAACTTCAGAGAACATCCTCTCCTGCATTTGCTGCTCTGAGTTTGCAGTCCAAAGCAGCATATATTGGGGTCTCATTTTCTGACCCTCATTGTGATATTTCATATAGTGCCCAGATCAAGAGATAGCTTAATTTGTAATTTATTTTTGGTTGTATACAACTTTGCTTATATACAGCAAAAAGGTTACAACTTAATGAAGGTTCACATAATCATTAGCATTTTATAGCAACAAAGTCTTTTAAATTAAGGTGTATACGTCGGGTTTTTTTTAAAGACATAATGCTATTGTACATCTAATAGACTGTAGTGTAAACATAGCTTTTGTAGACACTGGGAAACCCGAAATTTTGACTTGCTGTATTGCAATATTCACTTTATTTTAGTGGTCTGGAACTTAACACTAAATATCTCACTGCTATGCCTATACTTAATAGTGAGAGACCATCACATTGATTTGATATCCTTTTTAAAATCTTTCAATTTTAAGTAGAGAGAAATTACAAATTATTCAGGAAGTAATTTATTACTGTAGGAAAATGGTAAAACTGTGGAACTATAAAATAAGGAAGTTAAGATGTTGCTGGTGGAGACATTTAATATTTCATACATGCTGGGCATGGTGGCTCACGCCTGTAATCCCAGCACTTTGGGAGGCTGAGGCAGTTGGATCACTTGAGACCAGGAGTTCGAAACCATCCTGGCCAACATGGTGAAACGCCGTCTTTACTAAAAATACAAAAATGAGTCAGGCGTGGAGGTATGTGCCTGTAATCCTAGCTACTCGGGATGCTGAGGCAGGAGAATTACTTGAACCCAGGAGGCAGAGGTGAGATCGAGAGAGAGAGAGTGAGCCGAGATCGCGCCACTGTACTCCAGCCTGGGCAACAGAATGAGACTCTGTCTCAAAAATAATAATAATTCATATAACCATTTTTGCTAATCTGCAACTGCTTTATCTAGGTAAACAGAAGCCTGTGTGACTCTACAGATATAATTTTGTAGTAAATTCTCAAGTTTATAATTAAAATAGTGTGAGTAGCCCCAGTAGCTATACTGGCAATTATAAACATGCATATCCCACTTTGCACATTGTTCATATGAATACTTGGCTGTTTCTCCCCTCATCCTGTTGCCGCTAATGTGGAAGCCACTAGAACAGGTTTATGAGAGAATTAAGCCTTAAAGCCATAAGGAATCCATTGGCTTCAATGGGTTATCTTCTGTGCAATGTATTTGGAATGGCTTCGGCTCTATACTGTCCTTGGGAGAATTGAGAAAATAATAACTCAGGTGTTTTTAGTTAGTTTGTTTGTTTGAGACAGGGTCTCACTATATTGCTGAGGCTGGAATGCAGTGGCATGATCATGGCTCACTGCAACCTCAACTTCCCAAGCTCCAGGCAGCCTCCCACCTCATCCAGGCTGAGGCAGGAGAATCACTTGAACCTGGGAAGCGGAGGTTGCAGTGAGCCGAGATCACGCCACTGCACTCCAGCCTGGGCAACAGGGCGAGACTCCATCTCAGAAAAAAAAAAAGCCTCAATACCAAGAATGTACAGCCAAATGAAGAGCTAGAAATATTAATTCAGACTTCAGACTTCTACTTAGAACTCTGGCAAAAAAAAAAAAAAAAAAAAAAAAAACCAGATAAATTTATTACATAGGGCCTTTGAGAAGCTTTTTATCTTGGAGAGTCTTGCTCTGTCACCTAGGCTTGAGTGCAGTGGCGCAATCGTGGCTCACTGCAGCCTCAACCTCTCGGCTCATGCGATCCTCCCACCTCAGCCTCCTGAGTAGCTAGGAATATAGGTGTGCACCACCACACCAGGCTACATTTTTATTTTTAGTAGGGACAAGGTCTTGCTAATGGCCTAGGCTGGTCTCAGACTCCTGGCCTCAAGCAATCCTCCAGGCTCGGCCTCCCAAAGTGCTGGAATTACAGGTGTGAGGCAGTGCAGCTGGCCTTGAGAAACTTTTTAATGTGTATTAATTATAAGTAGTATGCCTGAAATACTGTACAGTAGTCCCCCTTTATCTCTGGTTTTGCTTTCTGTGGTTTCGGTTACCCGTGGTCAACTGTAGTCTGAAAATATTAAATGGACAATTCCAGAAGTAAACAATTCATAAGTTTTGAATTGCACACCATTCTGAGCAGCGTGATGAAATCTCATTGCATCCTGAACCGTGTTGGTTATCAGATCAGCCGTGTTGGTATCACAGTGCTTGTGTTCATCACCATTATTTTACTTCATAATGGCCCCAAAGCGCAAGAGTTGTGATGCTGGCATATTGTTATAATCGTTCTATTTTATTTTAATTATTGTTAATTTCTTACTGTGACTAACTTATAAATTGTGCATTATTGTAGGTGTGTTTGTATAGGAAAAACATAGTATAAATAGGGTTTGGTACTATCTGTGGTTTCAGGCATCCACTGGGGGTCTTGGAACATATCTCCCAAGAATATGAGGGGACTACTATACTAAAATATAAATTATAAAACACATATGGCCGGGCGTGGTGGCTTACACCTGTAATCCCAGCACTTTGTTCAAGACCAGCCTGGCCAACATGGTGAAAGCCCATTGTGACAAAAATACAAAAATTAGCCGAGCATGATGGCAGGTGCCTGTAATTCCAGCTACTCGGGTGGCTGAGGCAGGAGAATCACTTGAACTTGGGAGGTGGGCATTGCAGTTAGCTGAGATCATGCTGTTGCACTCCAGCCTGGGTGACAGAGCGAGACTCCATCTCAAAAATAAATAACCACATACAAAAATAGCTTATTAGGTGGGGCACAGTGGCTCACACCTGTAATGCTAGCACTTTGGGAGGCCAAGGCAGGTGGACTCCTTGAGCCCAGGGGTTTGAAACCAGCCTGGGCAACATGGCAAGATCCTGTCTTTACAAAAAATACAGAAAAATGAGCCAGGCATGGTGGCATGCACCTGTGGTTCCAACTACTTGGGAGGCTGAGGTGGGAGGATTACTTGAGCCCAGGAGGTCAGGGCTACCGTGAGCCATGATCATGTCACTGCACTCCAGCCTGGGCAACAAAGTGAGATCCTGTCTCAAAAAAACACTATTAACCAAGGGTATCGAAAGGCTATTTTAAAGGATGGGACGGAAGCAAGTGCAGAATTCTGATGGTCTGTCCCACTCATTTGGTGATTGTGTTTCCCCACCACAGGTAGGCTCGCTTTCCTTTGAGACCACTGGATTTGTGTGTTATGCTGCTAGGACCATCAAGTAGGTTGATGGCAGGGGGCACAGCTGGAGCTGTGTCTGTTTGAAGCCTAGTCTGTTCTTCCATGATAGCATAGAGAGTCAAATTGATATTGATTCTTTTGGTATACGTGTGAGTTGTGAGGTGATTATCATCTGCCGGAATCAGCACGATTTTAGCTGATAGCTACATGAAAAGTATGAGTGGGTAACTCATAATTATCACAATTTTTGTCCTTGTATATGTTGCTCATTTACAATAAAATCGGAATCTCTTTCTTTGATGCAGTTATGATTCAAGAAGATTACCACAGTCAAAATCCTTACCATAATGCAGTCCACGCTGCGGATGTTACTCAGGCCATGCACTGTTACTTAAAGGAACCTAAGGTAAGAGGTTGACATTGATTTCAGGTGAAAATCATAAGAAAATTCCTTTTGATTTACTTTCACATACTTCTCCTGAAGTTACTGCCTTGACTGAAAATCACAGACTTCCTTCACAAGGATGAGATCTTAGCGCCATCAAGTTTCTGAATCTGGCTGTGTTTCAGAATGCAACAGCTAGAGAACTGGGTGGTTGTTGAGAGAGAGGCTGGAGAAGCCCAAGCAAGGGCCAGGTCATTTGAAACCTTGACTGCTGGCATTTACACTGAGCTCCACATGGGCTCCATGTGGGCAGGGACAGCCTTGGTCTGACTAGTGAATGAGTGGGGAGCTACAGAGAGGAAGCAGGAGACTTTAAAAAATTATCCTGGCTGTGGTGTGAAGATAAATCGTATCAAGACCAAAAGCCTGAACACCTGCCAGGAGTTACTTCAGTGCTCCGTGGAAGAGAGCAGAGTGGCCTTGGTGAAGTAGGGATGTGGATAGTTTGCAAGTTCTCTTGGGAATTAGAATGAACAGGATGTGGTGGTGAATGCACTTGGGGGAAAGAAACAGAAGTCAGTGAAGACTGGTTTGGGCAGTTGAGTAGAAGGTGGAAGTCTTCCATGAGAGGAGGAATGTAGAGCAGAACAAGTTTTGGGGGTAAGGCTTGTAGAGACAGCACCATTTTGGATCCTTGGTGTTAAATGTATTTGACATCGTAATACAGAGGTCTAGTATAGAGTTACATAAAAGAGTCTGAAGTATAGGAGAGAAATCAGACTTTATGTATGGGTTTGGGAATCATTGTCTGCAGGTGTTAATGAAAGCCATGTTTGCCCCTGGACATTTCCTATCCCTGGCAGTTCTGCAATTATGTCTGCCTACCCCATCTCTACTTCAAAACTGCTCTCTCCCTAGATCTTAGTTCTGGCTAAGGTGTTAGGCGGGAAACAGGATGACCAAACTGGCTTGTGCCCATTGATGCCAACTTAAGAACACAGCTAGTCTTCTGATTATTTAAGAGATCATGGAATATGTGAAAATGCCCCAGTTTTTTAGTATATATATCATGACTTTTAAAAAATCGACTTATTGTGGTAGAACTTATATGCAGTAATACAGTGCATACATTTTATGTGTACGGTTTTGACAAATGTATACTCCCAACCACCCAACTGTTTTTTTTTCTAAGAGACAGGGTTGCCAGGCTGGAGTGCAGTGGCGTGATCATGGCTCACTGCAGCCTCGACATCCTGGGCTCAAGCTGGAGGCCAGCTAATTTTTTTAATTTTTTGTAGAGACGGGGTCTCACTCTATTGCCCACCCCAATTTTTAATTTACACTTTAAAAAAATCTCTGGGCCAAGACTGCATCCTCTGTTTGAGAATGTCGTGGGAGAGATTGATGAGCAATCACCATACAATCTGGTAAGTGAAAGATGGTAATAAGTTCTCCGCAGCACACAGGAGGGTTAACCTGGTCAGTGAAGGCTTCTGCACTCCCATCTCCCTCTGGGCACACCCAACCCAAGCCAGGGGCAAGGAAATCTGGGTGATGCCAGGTGAGCAGGGCGGGGATGCATGTGGACAAAAATTAATAAAACCATGATTTTGAACACTTTTTGCCTGTGGAATTCTGATAATACTTAAACACTTTTCATCCTTAACATACTCAGTGAACACTTTACCCAAGGCTTCAATTAAGGATATAGATAAAATCACAAAGCCCTACAATGCAAGCATTTCCCTTCTCCCTTATCATAGTGAACATTTTAAAATGGAATCACCCAGGACTGAGCGTGGTGACTCATGCCTGTAATTCTAGCACTTTGGGAGGCCGAGGCAGATGGCTTGCTTGAGCCCAGGCGTTTGAGACCAGCCTGGTCAACATAGCAAGACCGCATCTCTTTTATTCAAAAAAAGAAAGAAAAAAAAACAGAGTCACTCAAAGTTTTAAAAGTGAATTCTAAAAAATGTGAAGTAGGTCCAAGTGTGGTGGCTCATGCCTATAATCCCAATACTTTGGGAGGCCAGGGCGAGAGGATCACTTGAAGCCAGGAGTTTGCGACCAACCTGGGCAATATAGCAAGACCCCATCTCTACAAAAAATAAAAAGTTAGTTGGGCATGGTGGTGTGTGCCCGTGGTCCCAGCTACTTAGGAGGCTGACTCAGAAGGATCACTTGAGCCTGGGATGTCCAGCAGAGAGTAGTGATAGTGCCACTGCACTGCAGCCTGGGTGACACCCTATCTTTAGATAGATAGATAAGATAGATTAGATAGATGCCTGAAGATTGTATCTCTTTTACTCCTGAGCCTTTTCATAGCATCACATGTTTTATACTCTTTGAGCATCTGCCACGTGCCAGGCTCTATCCTGGTGCTAGGAACGTGGTGGTGAGCAGGGCAGGAATGATCCCTGTCTTCATGAAGTGTACATCCTAGTGGGGGAGGCAGTCATTAAACAAACAGATAAATAGAATTTTGATCAAAATAATATGTTAGTGGCTGGGCATGGTGGCTCACGCCTATAATCCCAGCATTTTGGGAGGCCGAGGCTGGTGGATCACCTGAGGTCAGAAGTTTGTGACCAGTCTGGCCAACATGGTGAAACCCCGTCTCTACTAAAAATACAAAATGGTGGCGGGTGCCTGTAATCCCAGCTACCTGGGAGGCTGAGGCATGAGAATCGCTTGAACCTGGGAGGCAGAGCTTCCAGTGAGCCGAGATCACGCCACTGTGTTCCAGCCTGGGCGACAGAGTGAAACTCAGTCTAAAATAACAATAACAATAATAATAATAATAATATAGAGAATGACCAGGTGGATGGCAAGAGTTTTACACCTTTAGATAGGGTCATCAGAAATCACTTAAGTGGACAGTACATAACTAAGGAGTCAGCCATAAGAAAGTCCAAGTACAGAGGGAGTAGTAAATAGAAAGACTTAAGTATATCTATTTTGTGAGAAATTTGTTTTCAGTTTTTATACCTTATAATTTATATGGAAGAGCTAATTCTTGGACTCTTGTCTATGTGAAAAAAAAATATTTCAAGCCAAAGAAATTACTGGAAATTTTGGAGACAAACTCATCTCTCTATATATGCGTTGTCACTAACCTGAGTATTTATTTTTTATGTCCTCAAGGCTGAACTCATGTGGATTATAAAGCATTTTGTTCAAGTTGAGTCCAAAGTCTCCTTGATTGATTGACACTGGTAATATTCATAGTTGTCAGCTGAGGAGATTGTGATTTTCCCTTTGTTTCCTATTTTAATGTTTAGTTTCATGTTTCTATCATGAGTTTAAATTAGTTATTTTACTTAATAACTATACTTAAACTAAGTCTGGATAAGAATTACGCTTACATGTCCCAGACATAAACCCACTCTGACACTAACCTTTAAACCTTGCTCTAGTTGTCCCTGGCACTTGACAAAAGAGCCTGGCCCCCCACGTCCCTCCCTGGCCCCCACATCCTTCCCTTTGATGTCAGCGAGACTGGTAATGGTTGCATTGCCTTTCTTGCGGATGTACACTTATTCATGCTCTGAGTAGATGCTAATTGCTAGTGACAAAAATATGAGTAAGATAGGAATTTTGGCCCCCAGAATCTTACTTTTAAAACATATGGGAACCTGACGTGGAAACTACAGGAACGTCAGGCCTCCAGGGCAGGAATTTTTGTCTGTCTATTCCCTAATATTTACCTGTCCCCTAAAACAGCACCAGCACATGGTAGGTGCTTGGTCAATATGAGCTGTTAATGAATGGTACTGTCTATGGGCTTTATCATTGGCTGGGTTTACTCTAACTGTTCTCTGTTTTTATGTTTTTGTTTTGTTTTGTCTTGTTTTTCAGATGGAGTCTCACTCTGTCTCCCAGGCTAGAGTGCAGTGGCACGATCTCAGCTCACTGCAACCTCCACCTCCTGGGTTCAAGCGATTCCCTTGTCTCAGCCTCCCAAGTAGCTGATAGGCCTGTGCCACCACGCCCAACTAATTTTTGTGTTTTTAGTAGAGATGGGGTTTTGCCATGTTGGCCAGGCTGGTCTCGAACTCCTGACCTTAAGTGATCTGCCTGCCTTGGCCCTGCAAAGTGCTGGAATTACAGGCATGAGCCACCATGCCCGGCCTAGTTCTCCGTTTTTAGACCTCTAGAGCAGTGGCCGCCAACCTTTTTGGCACCAGGGACCAGTTTCATGGAAGACAGTATTTCCTTGGATGGGGAGGGGGATGATTTCAGGATGAAACTGTTCCACTTCAGATCATCAGGCATTAGATTCTTATAAGAAGTGTGCTGGCTGGGCGTGGTCGCTCACACCTGTAATCCCAGCACTTTGGGAGGCTGAGGCAGGCGGATCACCTGAGGTCGGGAGTTCGAGACCAGCCTGACCAACATGGAGAAACCCTGTCTCTACTAAAAATACAAAATTAGCCGGTCGTGGTGGCGCATGCCTATAATCCCAGCTACTTGGGAGGCTGAGGCAGGAGAATCGCTTAAACCCAGGAGGCAGAGGTTGCAGTGAGCCGAGATTGCGCCATTACTCTGCAGGCTGGGCAACAAGAGCGAAACTCCATCTCAAAAAAAAAAAAAAGAAGTGCGCAACCTAGATCCCTCAGGTGCACAGTTTACAATAGGGTTTGTGCTCCTGTGAGAAGCTACTGCTTCCAAGGCAGAGCTCAGGCAATAATGCTCACTGGCTGGCAGGTCACCTCCTGCTGTGCACCTGGTTCCTCTCAGGTTCCTAACAGGCCACGGACCAGTACCAGTCCATGGCCTGGGGATTGAGGAGCCCTGCGAGGACCGCCTTGTCCTTTTGCCTTCTGTGTGTGGGAGGTTCATTTCTTTCAGTAATTTCTCAGGATGGACATAATGTGTCAAGAATCTGTCTTCACTAGGCAGGGCATGGTGGCTCATGCCTGTGATTCCAGCACTTTGGGAGGTCAAGGCAGGCGGATCACCTGAGGTTAGGAATTCGAGACCAGCCTGGCCAACATGGTAAACCCCGTCTCTACTAAAAGTACTAAAAAAAAAAAAAAAAAAAGTCAGGCATGGTGGTAGGCGCCTATAATTCCAGCTGCTCAGGAGCCTGAGTAAGAGAATTGATTGAACCTGGGAGGCAGAGGCTGCAGTGAGCCGAGATCGCACCATTGCACTCCAGCCTGGGCGACAGCAAGACTCTGTCTCAAAAAAATAGAATCTGTTTTCAGAGGTAGCATCATTAGGAAAAATAAAAATACAATATTGATTCAGGACATTTTATGTCACTAAACTGCTCTCCTCCATGATAGTGCCACCTCCTCTTTACCCTCAGTAAGCCACCAGTATCTCAGGTACCTTCTTTCTGCTATTTATTTCTACTATATTTTTGATTCGCCAATTTAGCCAAAAAAAAAAAAAAAAAAAAGCTACCACCAACGAAACTCACTGTGATAACCATTACAATGGGAAATCATAAGGGCCGGCAGGCAATGAAAACAGTAAGCTTTTCCCTGAACACAGCAAAACTCACCACTTAATAGTTTCTATTTTATTGAAGAAGAACCCTAATGATGGCTTTGCAGATACAAGTAAAATCTGACCTTCACATACGTTAAATAATTTGTAGTTTCTTTTTTGGACATTTCTTTGTTGTCAGCTCTTACCAGATGTAATCACAGAATGGAAATAACATCTGTCTTTTAATCCACCTTAAAAAGTTAAGTTATTGAAGTCCTTGTCTTTGTTATAATATTGAAAATTTTCTTTCTGATGAAAGGTTTTTTTTTTTACAAGCAGAAATGTTACATTTTTATATCGAATTTTTTTTGCATGTGTGTTTTTAAAGTTACTTTCTCTTCACAGAATTTATGAGAATTCAGTTGCTTCTTTTCACGTTCCTATTTTTAATGGTTAACTCTTTAATATACCTGAGATTGTTTTGATGTCATGTGCAGTCATACGTTAATTTTTTAAATCAGTCTAATTGTGGATTATTGTATTCTCCCAGGATGTCTATTCTTCTGCCAATAAGAATGTAACCCCTTTGCATACTGCCTAATAAATTACATGTTCATAAGACATAGACACCCATGCCCATTCATGTATATGTCAAGGAGAGGAGATTGCCTTATATGCAGTATGCTTTATATCCTGTGCATTCTGTTCATCTTGATTAGTAAGCAGCGCTTTAGAATGCTTTATTTTTTCAATGCTTTTGTATATCCTAAAAAGGAAATAATTTTCTTCATCTTCTCCTATTCAGTGACCTTCTCCATGTACTAATAATATGCGATACAAAAATAAATAATATGCATCTCTGCTTCCAGGTAGCTTACAGTTTTCCAGGAGATTCAAGCCCTCAGACAGTGATTTCTCTGACTGAGATGAACTTAACACAGGGAGTAGAAAGAGATGATTGATTTGTTCTAGCAGAGAAAGAAAATAATAGAATTTGAATCTAAAATTATTTTTTATCTCATTTTTTACATTTTCAGTTTTTATCTTTGTTGTATAACATGTAAATGTTAGTTCAGTATAATAATCTATAAGTACATATACTTAATATTAGTGGTGTACGCTCAAAAGTTTTCACTGTCAGAGCACAGGATCATTACAGTTTAGTCAGCACTGTGCTAACATAAACCTAAATAATACCATGCTCTGATGAGTGGTATTGTGGCAGACCATGAGGTGCTGTGGGAACGCAAATCTGGCCAAGTTTGCCAGAAAATGAGAGGCATTTCGTGAAGAGCAGGTGATGCAGTCAAGGTGATCTTTTTCATCATTGAGCATTTGTCAGCGAATCATAAACTTTTATTTATTGTGATTATCATATCAAATAAGTTTGGTAATCATTATTTAAAGTTACAATTTCTGGTGTGCAAGATTGCTTTCCCTGACATGAATACATTGTGTCATTGTTATGAATGTATCCATCCATTGGGGGAGGATTTTATCACAGACTTGACATAGACTTCCACTTACGATTACTCAGTAGCCTCCTTAAACATCAGGACTAAAGGAATAACCTTACATTTTAGATTACATTATTGAAATCCAATAACCAATTTGTTGATAAATAAACACTCTTAAAATTTTAGGTCTTTTGTTCAGTAATGGCTACAGTAATAAAAATGTGCCAAACTGTGTTTGTCATTTTAAGGCCATTATTTCTCAAAAAGAATGGTTTATGCTTTAGCTGCCATTTTAATTAAGCTTGTTAAAAATGAAATGGCCTAAGGATAAACACTGTAAACTCCACGCGGGCAGGGCCACTGTTGTATCATGCCTTCGCCAGTGTGCTGATGAGACCAGGACCTGGCAGATGTGCTTGGTGGACCTAATGAACAACCGCCTGAAGAATGACGTGAAGGGGGAGGAGATTGCCACCACTACCATTGGCTGCTAATTCGAAACTACTGTGATGGCATAGAGCTTATTTTAGATATATCTGTGATTCATTATTCTTTTGTCACACTTCAGCTTGCCAATTCTGTAACTCCTTGGGATATCTTGCTGAGCTTAATTGCAGCTGCCACTCATGATCTGGATCATCCAGGTGTTAATCAACCTTTCCTTATTAAAACTAACCATTACTTGGCAACTTTATACAAGGTTAGTGCAATTTTATCATCAGGATTTTTTATTTTTGCATTCTAGAAAATGTTCATATTTTGAAGAAATGAAAGTAATGAAAATAAATTCTCAATGAATGTTAGAATTTTAACCAGATTAATATTGCTAACAGTATTGTTAGTAATGATATGTCCAGAAAGAGACGTATCATTAAGTAACTGAGAAACGTCCTTTGTTGTAGAATACCTCAGTACTGGAAAATCACCACTGGAGATCTGCAGTGGGCTTATTGAGAGAATCAGGCTTATTCTCACATCTGCCATTAGAAAGCAGGTAGGTTGGATTAAGACAAATTTAATTTGTTACTGGTTATAGAAGTTAAGTTGGCAAAGTAATTTTATAAAGTTTTAAAAATTGTTATGTTCAGGTTTTCCACAGTTTTCAGTGTTTGTCAAATTTAGTAAATTAAATACAATTTTAGTAATTTAGAGCTATCCTACTATATAGTCGGTAACATTTTAATGGATAGTTATTTTTATGAAAGACTATTCCATGGGTTTGAATACTATAAAATTTACTCCAAATACACAATGGCTCAGCCATAGTTTACTATTTAGTTACATAAATAGATATTACATATTTCCATACTCAGCTGAATAAAACCTTAAGGTCTACGTATAAAGGTAAATTGGATGGGATGTAAACATTCTATTATATTAAATAGATTCATTAAAATCTGTTCCCAGAAGTTTTCAAAACCGAAAAGAAAGTAAAGAGAGTGCCTTATATCCTCAATAGCATAATCCTGGAGTCACACTTCTGTAGCTATAGGATACAACAATGAATTTAAGAAACCCTAATATTTTAGAAAAAAAAAAATAAGTGGGCTATTTTAGAACCTAATAAAAAGCATTAATGTGAATAAGGCTAACATGATGGTGATGGTTTACAAAATCTCACGTCATTGCCGTAGTGTGGTCCACACACAAGCTTTTTAGTAATGTTGCACTGAGGGAAAATGCACGTCAGCAAACCTTGAAAGTGGATCGAAGCCATCCACGTCAGGAAAAGTGGTGAGGCATAAAAATATGTTTGAGTATTAAAATTTAAGTTCCACTTGCTGTTCTCTGGTTTCCCTTTCATAATTTAAAACAACTATATAAAAAACTGTTTTGTGTAATGACCGTGAGAAAAAAGCTGGACTTTATTTTTTATTTTTTTAAATCTTTATTCACGGATACCATTTGGAGTATGACAATACTTCTGGTAAGTAAAATCATTTTTTGCTGTAGTACAAATACAAAAATTGCTTAAACACACTGTATATGTAAATTACGGGTTCTTAAAATTAAGAGATTAAAATGTTTGCTTCATTATTCCCTTTTTAAAAACCATGTTTTTCATTTGATGATTAACCCTGTTGAGTTCTCAGATTTAATAAAAATGGAAATAAGGAATACTACCTAATAGCATTATTTAATGTTTTCTTCATTTAGGATTTGTTTTATTTAACATTCAATATTGTGAGTCTTTTTATCTATTTGACAGCTCTTTACTGATCATTATACAGAGATAGTGTTTGCTGTGACCCATTAAAACAAAAGGCAAGAATTTTTTTTAAGTATATTTATCTTGTTAATTGATCTGAGGCAGTTTTATAAGTGATGTATGTATTTGCTGTTTATATTAACATGTTACCTTTTTCCTTCCAGAAAAGTTGGATATTCATTTATGGATATTCATTTACAGATAACTGATTGGTTCTTGAGTTTAACCTTGAAAACACAGTTGAATCTAAACTTTATTAAGTTGCTCAGGGGAATTGCAACAGGCATCTTAGTCAAAATGTCTGTAGGAGTAAACTGTTGAATGGGCCATTATTCTTTCTATTTGAATCTTCCTTCTGCCTTCAGATCTCAGGCACCGAAAAGCAAACCAAAGCTGTTTACCCTCAGCACGAGAGTTTTCCAGGAAAGAATCCCAGCAAGGAACTTTCTCAAACAACATACCAATGTTATGTTGATTTTTTTTTTAAAGCAAATAATACCACCTTGGCTGGCAAAGTAAAGACTCTCCTTTTGAAATGTTTGCATATTGGTATTTTCCTACAAACTCTCTTGGTTTTAGTTTTATTTTAATGGCTTTTTTTGAAGCATTCTATAAAACTCATTTTTTTTGTGTGATAAATTTTAAATGGAATGATAATTGGCTATTTTAGGGTTCTATAAAGCCTTCCGATTATTATGGTTAAGAAAAAAAATCAAGAAGTAAATAGTTAATTGAAAGTCTTATATTTTCTCTTTATATTTCTCTAATTCCAGGCAACAAATGGAGACACAGATAGGTGCTCTGATACTAGCCACAGACATTAGTCGCCAGAATGAGTATCTGTCTTTGTTTAGGTCCCATTTGGATAGAGGTGATTTATGCCTCGAAGACACCAGACATAGACATTTGGTTTTACAGGTAAAATGGGGCTTGGAAACATTCTATTTCTAGGATAAATTATGTGACTGTCAAACTAAAAAATGAATATTCTAGTGTAGTTTTTCAGAATGGTTAAATCTTGAGGGCAAGCTAAAGAATTTCCTTCAATTAGCGTACACCCCTTCCAGAAGGAGATCACTGGTGAATCTGCTACCTAGGAAGGCATCATCGCTTACGTGTTTTTCATACTCAAGATTTCTGATGAAAACAATTTTTACAAGATTAGGGTACCAATTAAGAAATGGCATTTTATTCTCATAAATTCTTACATCTAAAAATAGGAGAATTGTATTTCTGGCTTATTTATTTATATTTACGGTTAATCCAGTCCTTGCACTTGGTTCTTTGGTATTATTGTCAAGTGTGTATATATCTTAAAACAATATTAATGTTTTGTTTGCTAGATGGCTTTGAAGTGTGCTGATATTTGTAACCCATGTCGGACGTGGGAATTAAGCAAGCAGTGGAGTGAAAAAGTAACGGAGGAATTCTTCCATCAAGGCAGGTTACAGTATTGAGTGATAATTAATCTATCCAGTTCATTTTTTTAACATTATAAGAATAAAATAACTCAATAATTTATATGGGTCTAGCAGTAGAGTCTTGCTATTTTTAGTAACAATTCACAATAGATATACATATAATCAATACTCTACAAATTAAGCATCTGTTTTGAAAATTAGAAGTCCTCTTTTGGAATGATCAGATGTATTTATGCATTTATGAGTATAGATTAGGTTGGGAATTTTGCTGTACAGAAAGATTTCCCTGAACTTTCTTTATCTTTGTCATGTGTGGAGGGCCATATGAACGTGTAAAACTTTTGTGTGTGTAATTTAAAACCCAGATCCAGGAATCTATTTCATGAACCTTCCTTTCAGGTTGTATGTTAATGTGTTATAAATTACAGTCTTAGGGTAACACTTTGCATTTAAATAAAAATATCAGCTTGACAATCTCTTCTATGTGTGAATAACTTAAAATTTTAAAAAGAACTAATTGCGAAGCTTTCCTCTCATGAGGATTAAGTATGTTTTTCCTAAGAAATGCACAGGTATGTTCAAGCCTTTAATTATATATTTAACCAATAGATATTCTTCATATTAATACTTCTCTTTTTTTAATTTATAGGAGATATAGAAAAAAAGTATCATTTGGGTGTGAGTCCACTTTGCGATCGTCACACTGAATCTATTGCCAACATCCAGATTGGTAACTATACATATTTAGATATAGCTGATTAGAAAAATGCCACTGTTTTTATCAAGAAGGGAAATATATTTGAAATATAAAATATTAAAATTGTGCTCATTTCTATTTTTAAAAATAATTTAAGAAATTTTACCCTTGTTTTCCCTTGTTATGGCTCTTCTAATTCTCATTTAATTTTAGGATGTAAAAAGCATATTTTTGCAGAACAGGCAGCAGCAATAATTTGTTTCTGTACTTATGTAAATAAGAATCCATTATTCGCCCATGTGGAAGCTTCTTTTGCATCATTTGGGACTGCCATTTAAAAAAGGATAGGTAAACAAAGAAATGACAGAAATAAAATAAAATAAAAATGGATAGGTGGTGACCCACTGAGCCTGATCATAATACATAGACCAGCTTCTGCCACTGCCTTTCTGGACTCTTACCACTGCCTGTTGATTAAATCTAACTCTTCAACATCCTAGACAGGCCCTTATAATCTAGCTTCAAATGCTGTGCAGCCATCTTGCCTCAACCTCCCTCTCACTTGCCTACAGCATCTCGGGACGCTTCTGAGTTTCCCAAGTCCACGCTGTTCTTTCACTCTTTGTACCTCGCCAGTGATTTCCATGTGCCTCATAGAGTTCTTTTTCTTGAAGAGCCAGCTCAAATGTCACTTTCTCCAGAAGCTGCTCTCCACTCGCTTTAGGCAGAGTCAGTCGCTTTTCTTCTAGATTCCAAAGTGCCTGATCCACTTGGTTGTGGATTCCTGGAGCCTAGCACCACACTGGAAGCAGGAGGCCCTTGAGAACTGTGTGCTGAGTGAACTAATAACGGTATTATAGAAAGCAAAATTAAAATGTCCTGTGACTGAAGTATGTGTAGCTTGTTGCAGAAGTTCACAGGAAGGTTGACCAGGATTGAGTGTGTTGGGCTTTGGGTATAAAGGAGGGGGATTCTGCGGGGGCAGTAGCTCAATAAGGAATAGAGGGAGGAGTGTAATTTTGGTACCTGGTGTTGAATAGGGCCTTTGAGAATCAGACTGAACACAGTGAAATATGTGCCCAAAGTTCAGAAAGATGAGGTTTCCAGAAACTCAGAAAGTAGCACAATATGTGGCATCATACTCAGAAAGGAAGACCATGCCATGGGGCCAGAAATTCAGAAACGTAATTCTTACATTGTGATTGCAATGGATACTCGTGGAAGAAAGTGGGTAGTGGCCGATTTGACTTCAGAGTGACAGGTAGAGAAGGGAAGAGCGTGTAGAACTGTGGCCAGACTTTAGGAGTGTGAGGGATGCTGAATCTCCCAGAGATCTCATACTGGCCAGGAATGCTGAGGGTTGCAGATGCTTTTCTTTTGGGAGGATAGTAAAACAGTTTAGAACCAGATATGCTTTATCCTGATTCTCAAGTAGAATAATCTTCAAATGCAAAAGAATACATTAGAAATGGACAAAAGTGGCCAGGAGCGGTGGCTCATAACTGTAATATCAGCACTTTGGGAGGCTGAGGTGGGCTGATCGCTTGAGGTTAGGAGTTCGAGACCAGCCTGGCCAAAATAGTGAAACTCATGTTTCTACTAAAAATACAAAAATTATCTGGGTGTGATGGCCACTTGGGAGGCTGAGGTAGGAAAATCACTTGAACCTGGGAGGCAGAGGTTGCAGTGAGCTGATATTGTGCCACTGCATTCCAGCCTGGGCGACAGAATGAAACTCCATCACTCCATCTCAAAAAAAAATGGACAAAAAGAGAATTGAATCAAAGATAGGTGAATGGGTAGTCAAATCAGTTACTTTGAATATTAAATGTCTTTTTATCTGAGTAAACTACCCCCTTGCTTAATGGGAGAACTTGCAAATGAGATTTAAGAATTGTAATTTTTATAAGTTAACAGAAGCTAGATCCCTTTCACTGTTCATCTCAAGCTATTGATCTTGTCAGTGTTGTACAGATCTAGGATGGGTTGTCAGGGATAAGGTCACTGATCTGATGGTGATTGTTGACATCTGCTGACTCCACACAACAACCCTAGGGGACCGGCGCTTTGAGCATCTTTATTTTCAGAATAACTGTTAACTGCCCACTTCATGCAGTTAACAGGTGTTGGTGTTGGGCTTCAAATCCAGCTCTTTCTGACATCAAATCTCAACCTCTTAACAACTCACCAAGCAGTGATTACTACTTCCCAGCATAGGGGCAGTATGTACAAGTCATGTTGAACTAATACAGTTTCTTTCTTTGATAGGAATACTAATTTTGTTGAACAAGAAAATATCATGTACTGGATAAGAGTAAGGCATTTGACAAGGTGTCCTGTGAAATCTGTGAAGATAAAGTAGAGGCTTGTGGGGCTAGTACAATTAAATGGATTCACAAATGGTTGAACAGCTGTGTTCGAGGTACTAATTAACAGAGTCCTGCCCTCCGAGAGAGAGGCTGGTCCATGGCCCTGGTCTGTTCATTTTTATCAGGTATTTAAGACCTAAAAGAAATTTTAGGTTAACATAGAGCCAGAAGTGATAGCTAATTTATTGACTGTTGGAGGTAAGATCCCCAAGGATCTCAACCAGTTGGAACAGTGAGAGGGATGAAATAAGATGAATGGTGTGAAACCTGTAATAATAAGGGCCATGTGGGTAGATAACTCCAGTGGCTCATGACTTTGTGGCACGTAAGAAAGACAGGGCTTTTGGTGGCTGGCTCAACATGACACTGTAGTGTGAAGATGGCTGCCAGAAAGCCGCTGTGTGCTTTGACTGTAATGACACTTTTCTCTGTTTGTTATCTCTTTCTCCTCACCAGAACATAAGCTCCTTGAGGGCAGGGATCTTGTCTGTCTTATTCACTGCTGTATACCCAGCCACTGCGGCATAGTGCCGGGGACATAGTAGGTTCTTGGTAAATATGTGTGGAGGGAACGGATCAATGAAAGAAAGAAAGCCTTATTGTACATAATTAATATTTCAGATACCATAATTATGTACAGTTAAAAAATTCAGCCATCAGACCATATATAGCTTTCCTGATTAAAAGTAGTGGATGCTGGTTGCTTTAATTCTGGTGAGACTCTTATGTTGGATAAATGGAACCTATGTTGTCTGTGGTCCACATGGTCTTTTGCTGCAACGAGAGTCTTGGATATGAAGAAAACTTTAAAGCAGTGATAGAATCTGAATGTATATTTTCCCCATTCTTAACAGATCAAAATGTGAGAAAGATGTTCTTTGTTCCCAGTATATAATATGATTTGATTGACAGCTATTTTCTAGAGGTCTTCTTTTGCCCTTGTGTTAAGATACTACTTAGTATTAAGTCAGATCTAATGTGCAGTGGAGTGCTGTATAACCTAAAGATGCAACAATCCTGAAATCACTCATTTTCCTTTTCTGACTGTGAATTAAGGGAGATTATATGAATTGTTTATAAAATAGGTCTCTGGTGCACATTTGGTGTTCACTTTAATGATTTTTTTTCACTAACCCCAACCTGTTATTTTTAGACTGACTCTTATCATAAGTTTTGCCTTTATAAATTCTGAGTTAAATAAAATGACCAATTGTAATCATGACCAGGCATGAAGAAGATTCCATCCCTGAGGGGTAAAGCAGCAGACTACTGCCAGCTCCACTTCAGTTCAGGCCACATCACCCTCAGTCCTGAAGGAGATCCCTTCTCAGCCTCCAGTTGTTGCACTGCAACTCTGCCTCGAATTGGGTTGTACCCGAGTATCCTCGGAGTTTATATGGCCAGTGTATTTTTCCTTAAGTGGAAGAATGTAGTTGTGCCACCGAGAAGGATAACTGGAAAAGATTGGATATATTTGTCAGTTCACTTTTACTTAAATTTCCATTGAGTTACTTAAGAAATCAGTTCTTCAAAGTGGATATGTACATTACAGACTGTCACCTACACACACACAGGAATCTTGAAAAAAAAGATCTGGGTAATACTGGAGTAGGATGTAGGAAGGTTGACATTGTATAGATGATGTTTTAAAGATAGAGTTTCAGCATATATGTTAATAACTTTTTCTCCTTTTTATTTTCTCAAGGTTTTATGACTTACCTAGTGGAGCCTTTATTTACAGAATGGGCCAGGTTTTCCAATACAAGGCTATCCCAGACAATGCTTGGACATGTGGGGCTGAATAAAGCCAGCTGGAAGGGACTGCAGAGAGAACAGTCCAGCAGTGAGGACACTGATGCTGCATTCGAGTTGAACTCACAGTTATTACCTCAGGAAAATCGGTTATCATAACCCCCAGAACCAGTGGGACAAACTGCCTCCTGGAGGTTTTTAGAAATGTGAAATGGGGTCTTGAGGTGAGAGAACTTACTCTTGACTGCCAAGGTTTCCAAGTGAGTGATGCCAGCCAGCATTATTTATTTCCAAGATTTCCTCTGTTGGATCATTTGAACCTACTTGTTAATTGTAAGACCCGAACGTATAGCAATATGAATTTGGCTTTCATGTGAAACCTTGAATATGCAAAGCCCAGCAGGAGAGAATCCGAAAGGAGTAACAAAGGAAGTTTTGATATGTGCCACAACTTTTTCAAAGCATCTAATCTTCAAAACGTGAAACTTGAATTGTTCAGCAGCAATCTCTTGGAATTTAACCAGTCTGATGCAACAATGTGTATCTTGTACCTTCCACTAAGTTCTCTCTGAGAAAATGGAAATGTGAAGTGCCCAGCCTCTGCTGCCTCTGGCAAGACAATGTTTACAAATCAACTCTGAAAATATTGGTTCTAAATTGCCTTGGAGCATGATTGTGAAGGAACCACTCAAACAAATTTAAAGATCAAACTTTAGACTGCAGCTCTTTCCCCCTGGTTTGCCTTTTTTCTTCTTTGGATGCCACCAAAGCCTCCCATTTGCTATAGTTTTATTTCATGCACTGGAAACTGAGCATTTCTCATAGAGTACCGCCAAGCTTTCACTCCAGTGCTGTTTGGCAATGCAATTTTTTTTAACAATTCGTTTTTAATTTGGGGTGGGAGGGGAAGAACACCAATGTCCTAGCTGTATTATGATTCTGCAGTGAAGACATTGCATGTTGTTTTCACTACTGTACACTTGACCTGCACATGCGAGAAAAAGGTGGAATGTTTAAAACACCATAATCAGCTCAGGGTATTTGCCAATCTGAAATAAAAGTGGGATGGGGAAGTGTGTCCTTCAGATCAAGGGTACTAAAGTCCCTTTCGCTGCAGTGAGTGAGAGGTATGTTGTGTGTGAATGTATGGATGTGTGTTTGCGTGCATGTTTGTGCATGTGTGACTGTGCATGTTATGTTTCTCCATGTGGGCAAAGATTTGAAATGTAAGCTTTTATTTATTATTTTAGAATGTGACATAATGAGCAGCCACACTCGGGGGAGGGGAAGGTTGGTAGGTAAGCTGTAACAGATTGCTCCAGTTGCCTTAAACTATGCACATAGCTAAGTGACCAAACTTCTTGTTTCGATTTGAAAAAAGTGCATTGTTTTCTTGTCCCTCCCTTTGATGAAACGTTACCCTTTGACGGGCCTTTTGATGTGAACAGATGTTTTCTAGGACAAACTATAAGGACTAATTTTAAACTTCAAACATTCCACTTTTGTAATTTGTTTTAAATTGTTTTATGTATAGTAAGCACAACTGTAATCTAGTTTTAAGAGAAACCGGTGCTTTCTTTTAGTTCATTTGTATTTCCCTTGTTACTGTAAAAGACTGTTTATTAATTGTTTACAGTTTGTTGCAACAGCCATTTTCTTGGGAGAAAGCTTGAGTGTAAAGCCATTTGTAAAAGGCTTTGCCATACTCATTTTAATATGTGCCTGTTGCTGTTAACTTTTGATGAATAAAAACCTATCTTTTCATATTTTTATCTTTGACATTTACCTTATAACTCAATCCTTTGGAAAACACAATGCTAAATTACAAGGAAATCAAAGTTAGCTTCTTGCATTCATCCCTCAGATGTTTACTCAGTCTGAGCTTATCTACTAATGACTCACCTTGCAAGTGCCAGCTAGGGCTGTTCGGAGTCCTGACTAACACAGGGGAGAGGTCAGCTTTGAGCCAGGCCTTTTGTTCCCACAATGGTGAACTGCATAAGACATCAGCAACTCTTGCAAGTACTAAAATACTAGTTGTATTTATTTCTATCAATCACTGGCCTTTTTAAAGTGATAAGAAAAGGCCACTCCATTCTACTTGATTTATATCAATGTAGAAAAGGTACCACTGTGCCATTCCTATAACTTCCCAGGTCCAACTCATTAGAAGGGATATGGTGCAAACTTCTAAATCAAACACATTAACATATTATTTGTACAGAAGAGTGTTGATATCCAATAGAAACAGAATCCAAGCCACATAATTTTCGGTTTTCTAGTAGCCACTTTTAGGAAACATGGAATTAATTTTAGTAACATCTATTCCAATACATCCAAAATATTGTATCATTTTAAAATGTCAGTATAAAAACAATGAGATGTTTTTACATTCTTTTGGGGGTACTAAGTCTTTGAAATCCAGTATATATTGTGTACTTACAGCACATCTCAATTTGGACTAGTCCTGTCTCAGGCACCCAATATCCACATGTGGCCAGTGGCTACCATATTGGACAGTGTGGGTATAGAGGTCTGAGGGTAGTAGAGGAATACGATCAGCTGGGCACTCTCGTGAGATGGCCATACCTTGGCCAATATTTAATGTGTACAGAAAGTCTGATAACTCATAGACCCTTAAAAACTCAGGCCCAGTGTTTCAGTACATAGAGAATGGAACTATCATGGCAAACCCACATTAACCAAGCTCACAGTAACTATTTTTTTAAAACACTATCAATATTTTCATTTATAATGAGAAATGTAACTATCAATTATTCTCTCCCTTTAGGCAAATCTTCCTGGGAAGCCAAATTATGACCAGCTGGTGAGCATGGATTCTGAGCAAGGGAAGCAAGTTGCCTTGTGCACCCATGTCCCTTTGGGTGCACAGAAGACCCATGTCTTCTGTGACATTCGTGTTTGTGGACCAGGGTACCCTCTTCCCCTGGAAGGTACTAGAGATTCTCTGCCAATAGTTGCTTCTCTACATCAGCTTCTGATTGGCACATGCATTAAATAACATCATTACCTCAAGCCTTGTTTCAGTTGAGCTCACCTGGGCTCCATTCTTACTGTATACATGATTGCTTCTGCTCTGATCCATTGTTTGTCTTATAGTTTGAAACTGAAAAGATCATCCTATTTACACATTCTCAGGGGAACCGTGGGTGTGGCTCCCATTTCCTGCTTACACATATAATAAACCTATTGAAAAGTTGTTTTATTATGTATATGTGGGAATCACCTTCTATAGCCCTACATTTTTTTTTTTTTTTTTTTTTTTTTTTTTGAGACAGGGTCTCGCTGCTAACAAGGCTGGAGTGCGGTGGCATGATCACTGCAGCCTCCACCTCCTGGGCTCAAGCGATCCTCCCACCTCAGCCTCCTGAGTGCCACCACACTGCCCAGCTAATTTTTTTTTTTTTTTTTTTTTTTGAGACGTAGTCTTGCTCTGTCGCCCAGGCTGGAGTGCAGTGCCGTGGTGATCATGGCTCACTGCAAGCTCTGCCTCCCAGGTTCACGCCATTCTCCTGCCTCAGTCTCCCCAGTCCCTGGGACTACAGGCACCCACCACCACGCCCTGCTAATTTTTTTGTACTTTTAGTAGAGTTAGGGTTTCACCACGTTAGCCAGGATGGTCTCAATCTCCTGACCTTGTGATCTGCCCACCTTGGCCTCCCATAGTGCTGGGATTACAGGTGTGAGCCACCATGCCCAGCCAGCTAATTTTTTAAAAACATTTTTGTGGCCGGGCACAGTGGCTCACACCTGTAATCCCAGCACTTTGGGAGGCTGAGGTCGGTGGATCACCTGAGGTCAGGAGTTCAAGACCAGTCTGGCCAACATAGTGAAACCCCGTCTCTACTAAAAATACAACAACTAGCTGGGTGTGGTGGCGCATTCCTGTAATCCCAGCTACTCGGGAGGCTGAGGCAGGAGAATCGTTTGAACCCAGGTGGCAGAGGTTGCAAGGAGCCGAGATTGTGCTACTGCACTCCAGCCTAGGTGACAGAGAAAGACTCCATCTCAAAAAAAAAAAACTTTTTTGTAGAGACAGGGTCTCACTTTGTTGGCTTGGCTGGTCTTGAACTCTTGGGCTCAAGCAGTCCTGCCACCGTGGCCTCCCAAAGTGCTGGGATTACAGGTGTGAGACACTGCATCAGGCCTATAGCTCTACTTAAATAGGACCTATATTACTGGAATTTTTTTTTCTAGAAAAATTTTAGGAAACAGTTAAATATTTAAAAGATTACTTTTTTAAAAAAGTAAGTAAATAGAACAGAATGCAAAATGTATTTTACATGGGAGACTAAACATTTTCACACACATGCCCACCCTTCAGGCCTCTTGGCTTAACATTTCAGGGGCTGAGGGAGTCTCTGCTCTAGGAGTAAAAGGTCCTTGGAGAGAAAATTTTGACAAGTCCTAACTTTAAAAAAGAAAAACAAATTGGTTCCTGGTCAATATTTGTACTCACTTTAAATGTGATGGTTTGTAATGATACTCTTTGTATAAAAGTAAAAATCATATTTTATGTCCTTTGCAAACAAATATATTTGTACCTGAGGTACAGATTAGAGGTGCTAGTGATTCCTTGAAGATTCTGAAAATGATCTTTTTTTCCAAAATGCTTTCTTGGTTTTTATTAAACTTTCTATTTCCTTAAAATTCTCACATCAGGTATTTCCAGTGTTTTCAAGCATGTATAAATATTTTAATGTATAAATGTTGTTTAAAATCCCCTAGATCGGTAGTATCTCCTGATTGAGAAAATACACAGTGACCAATAGCTAATAGGAATTCAGTATTGCTTTCAAAGAAATGTGCATATTAATCACTGTAGCATCGGCATACGTTTGAAACACGGAGCAGTATACGTCTGTGCAAGAATTAGCAGCTGTTCCTTGCTAATAATGACTTGTGTCATCTGGAAGGCCCCCAAGAGCCCATGGTCTACAAGTGGAATGACCACCACTTGGGAGTGAGCTGATGGAGAGCACCTAGCAGGTATCCTCCATCTTCCTGGTTCCTATGCTCAGCATAGGGCTGGTGTACATTGGGCCATTAATAAATGTTTGTTGAACAAATTAATTTTGAATTAATGTGTTCCCTTTTTAGCTATCAATTTGTTACTAAGAGATTATGTTGAAACTCTTCCGTCTATACTGGAGTCATGTGGTAAGCAGTATCCAAGTTTCTGTTGTGTGCAGAAGATGGCACTAGATATAATAAAGGGGGTATTAAAAATTACAAACCTTGGATTCTGTTCTCAACATGTCTGGGTGACAGAATAATAAGTGCAGCATGTTATATAATATGGCGGGTTTGTGTATGGTATAAGTAGTGTTGGGTTGTTTAGGAGAATGTAGGGTTTCATTCGGGTAATGATAAAAATGACACCATATCTAGTAATTCTTGTATTTTTAAGATTGTTGGCTGGGTGTGGTGGCTCACATCCATAATCCCAGCTCTTTGAGGCGGACAGATCACCTGACGTCAGGAGTTCGAGACCAGCCTGGCCAACATGGCGAAACCCCATCTCTACTAAAAAAAAAATACAAAAATTAGCCGGGCACGGTGGTGTGCGCCTGTAATCCCAGCTACCGGAGAGGCAGAGGCAGGAAAATCACTTGAACCCAAGAGGCAGAGGTTACAATGAGCTGAGATTGTGCCACTGCACTCCAGCCTGGGCGACAGAGTAAGACTGTTTCAAAAAATAGTTAACATCTATGACCGATAAAGTTACTTAGTCTTCAAATTTGATTCTAAAATAGTTTTAAATGTACAATATGCTACTTTAGGTAAAATACTTTCCTCAATTACATATTTTAGTCTTATACCTACACGTCCTAACTTGTCCTGAAACCCACCTTAAAGTCTGATAGGATGGTGGGGGAAAGAGAGAAACACTTTTTTTGTTTTTGTTTGTGTGTGTGTGTGTGTTTGAGATGGAGTCTTTGTTGCCCAGGCTAGAGTGGAGTGGTGTGATCTTGGCTCACTGCAACCTCCACCTTCCGGGTTCAAGCAGTTCTCCTGTCTTAGCCTCCCGAGTAGTTGGGATTACAGGTGTGCACCACCATGCCTGGCTAATTTTTGTATTTTTAGTACAGACAGGGTTTCACCATGTTGGCCAGGCTGGCCTTGAACTCCTGACCTCAGGTGATCCACCTGCCTCAGCCTCCCAAAGTGCTGGGATTACAGTGTGAGCCACCGCACCCGGCCGCTCCTGTTTTTAATATTAGATTTCTTGGCTGTAATTTAAAATTGAAGCACAGTGATGTAATTGGTTTACTGAAGCTTTCCACTGGTCCCATCAATAAATCTTTGCCAAGACATTCCATCTTGTATTACAACACCTATCTTTAAGCTGTACATTTATTTACATGACATTTCTGAACACAGATTTGAAGTATTTCTTTATTGTTGAGCCACGTCCTGTAAAGAAGCAGGAGACTGTAATGATTTTCCAAGTTCCCTTAACTTAGTTGAAATTAGTAAAAGTTACAGATCTAAAGATGAACTTTTTGAAGGAAATGTTAGAAAGGATAGTGCTTGCCTTAGTCCACTCAGGCTGTTAAAACAAAGAACCAGGAACTGGGTGACTTATAAACAACAGTTATTTCTCACAGTTCTTGAGGCTAGAAATCTGAGATCCAGGTGCTGGAATGGTCAGTTCTGGTGAGCACTGTCTTTACAGCTTGTCAGACCTAGGTTTGGGTCCTTAGGCAGGTTACCTAATCTTCTGAGTGGCTCCCTAACCTATAACATGTCTGTTCCTTAAAGTAAAATTAACTATTGACATATGGTAAGTGCTAAATCAAAGGTCACTATGGCTATTAGTTGATTTCTTGATAATTTCTACTTACTTATATAAACGCATGGATACAATTGTACCTCATGATATCTTTATTTGAGCTCCTGGCACTGATTCACTCTAGAGGCTTCCTGCTCAAATTCATGAGGGAGAACCTGATTGGAACAGCTCATCAGGGCTGTGTCCTGGGTTACAGAGCAGTCCCTGCATTATCAGGCATGCCCCTTGCAGAAGGGAAGGCAGGGGTTGGGGGGATCTGGACAGCCCAGCCCCCCATGGTCAGTGCCTTATGCACTTCTCTCCCCTTGTACTCACGCTAGTATTTCAGAATGATTTCCAACCATGCTCTAGTTGTATCCTTTTTCACCCTTAAAATGATACCTAGTTTCCACAACACAGTACCTGGGGAATACACCTTCTTTCACCTTTCGATAAAAAGCGTATTTGGCTAATGAAGAGGGGTGACCATTAGGAAACATTAACAGAATGTTTTTATACCTCTGGTTAAAATCTTGTTTTGAAGAGTCTGGCCTTTCTCCCCAAATCAAGGCTTTTCCAGTTGGGTTATGAAGGACTGCCCTGGGATAAACATTTGGTATGAACAGGAAGCACTGTTTGAACTGTCTTAACATGTACCCTCCTGAAAATGTCTAAAGGGCACTTGTGTTCTACTCTGCCCTTATCGAAGGAGCCCTCTGTGACCTTAACCCTCTGGCTAGAGAATGTATCAGAGAAGTTCCAGCTTTAGGAACATTAAGGCTTCTAGACCATATGAACTGGACTAAGGATAATAATAGTCTTGGAGGGAAGTGTGCAAAAGTTCTAGATCCTTAACTTGGTTATGCCATTTTTATTATCCCATCCTTACAGGATCGCTACCAAGACCAAGGAAGAGCTAGATTGTTTATATGGTTTACATGGCAAGGCTAAGAATCCTAACAATAGGATCAATAGGGTAGCAGAGAAGAATGCAAAATCTCTAGGATGAGAAAGGGAAAGAGGACACAGAAATAGAACCCTACTGCAATTGAAACCAAGTGTCATTCTGTCTGGCAACCCCAGCGCTGACTTTGTTGGGCAAACTCCTGAAAGTTTAAACTTCTGTCTGCCAGATTCTATCCCACAGAGAGAACTTCTGTTTCTGGGGAAGTTATCAGAACTATGGTTTTTCCAAAGTAAGTATTTGTTTCTGCTAGTTATTACCATGTGTATTCCTCTTCACCAGAGACACAGACACATAGGCATTCCTAATATAGACAGAAGACACAAGTCTTATGCAGAAGGGCCTGGCACTGGGGAAACCACCAGAACTAAAGACTGCAAGTCCTACCCCTCCTACACCAAGCCTGCACAAGCAAGTGCATAGGACGATGCCTTTCACAGGTGCCAGGGACCACCAGAGAAATCATTCTATTGGAAACTACAGAGACCCTGTGTAAAATAATGCAAAAGTAAAGATAACTTATTTAACGGGGGATCATGTAAAGCTCCAAGTCCAGTGTTCTCTGACTCAGATCTTCTCATTCTGTCTCATATGCTCTCTCTCTCTCTATATATATATATATAGATGGAGAGTCCCTCAATCAGAACTCAGACAAAACATAGGAAAGTTAGTTACCTTTCTTTCTCATACCTAGCTGAGGTATGAGGTATAACTATTCTTAAGGTCTTTCTTTTACTTCAGGTGTTGTGTTGGTGTTGGGTGAAAGAACTAGAAACTGAATGAGGTGGGTGTGGAAGAAGCTGGGAAGACAAATTTCACCAATCTCAGAAGTAGATTATGGGTTTGAGAACCCTGAGACTACTCGGATACCTCATGACTGTCCTGTTTGTTTTAATGCTGAGATCCCTTTATATGAGAAAAAGTGAATGAGAGGTGATTTTAAGAGCTTATTTTAAGGCATATAATTCCACTTGAAAAATGCAGAAAGAAAATTATTCTAAAGAAGCTGCATGTGCAAAAGAATCTTACCTATTGTGAAAAAGGAAAAGAAAATGGAGGCACTATGATCCAAGGAAAATAAAACAGTTTGCTTTATTTTAAAACAGTAACTTCCTTATATGGGGGCACTGTCCAAAATTCAATACTGATACAAAAATATGTTTCTTAGGAGGTCAAAATATGTTTCAGGTGAATTTTCTGAATTTTGCTAAAGAGAATTTTAAACCACATAAAACAAACAGGTGAATGAGAGGTGAACATGAACATGTGTAACATAAGCCACAGTACAAATTTAAACAATAACCAAGCCATATCATTACCCCAAATCATTTTTGTTAATATTTAGGAGAATGCATATATTTTCAAGAACTTTTAAAAGTGAATCTCTACTCCCATCTCCTAATATTCCCAGGAAGTATAACTTTCTTCTTTTACTAGATTTAAATATTCCAAATATTTACTCCTGGTAGGATACTCTGGCATTAACTATAGCTGAGTGTATCAGAAATAGAAAAATCATGAAGATTTATAAAGCATTTAAAAAATAATCATTTATAACAAGTCCTTAAAAGCCCCAGATGAAAAAGGCAGTTCTCTACTTCTAATAACACCTATGGTTTATGTTGTGTAATATAATTAAAACAGCATTCTGACCAATGATAATTTACAGGAAATTCATTTGCCAAGTCAATGTTTCATTAAAGTTAATATTTTGGCTTATATTAAAAAAATTTAACTCTATTAACTTAGCAAAGTCATCTTTATGATGCCATTTAATAAACTGAAAGGAAATAAGATGGTACATTCTGAGTTTTTACTTAATAAGAAATTTAATTCAATAATTTGATTCATCACTACTGGAAAACTACATCTTTCTTCCCTGTCAGTACTGGATGGCAATGACGTGAAAGCAGCTTTCCTGGTTCTCAACTTCCCTTCAATGGGAAGCATTATGGAATTTCAGCAGTGAACATCATCTGGTTCCTATTCAAACCCCAGCTCCAAGAAAATGTGAGAGAGAATCTAAGATACAAGTTCTGTTCAAGGCAAGAAGTTTCCAATCTCAAATATTTCATGCCAACAACTTATGTTATACCAGCTGTTCCATCACTGAATGCTAAATGATCACTGAAAACAAACGAAGATAACAATGCCCTCATTGCCATCATTCATTACTAATTTTACATAAACTGTTTATGTCTAAAAATATGCATATAAAACACTTACACAGATAAATTAGTGTTAAGAATTTAAAATGTGCAGTAACATCCACAAATGTCCGTTTTGTGTTGTGAAATCTATAGAATTGTTTTCAAAACTGGAAATCTGAACGCCCTGGCCACATATTAGAAACATGTCAGAACACACGTTGTGGAGAACACCAAAGCTGACCATCTCACAAAAGCAAAACCAAACTTAGTGCTTTCATTATTGCTTAATCCTCTAATTAGCCTGAAAAGGAGACCACTGAATACTAAAGTCAGGTATTTACTAAACAGTGTTGATTTCTACTAGCAAACTTGGCCCTCACAAATCAACAGGGGAACCAGGAGTCTTTCGCAGCTCATTGTCTATTAGGAGTCTGATACATTTTCAATTAAAGCCTTCATTTTTCCTGTTGGCTTCAACATGTGTGGCCCAAACTAGAAACAAACAAAAAGTATAAATAAAGATACTGGTTCAAGTAACAGTAATGATACGCCCCTACCTCCCAATCATGGATTAGAGGGCTGGGTATGTTCTGCATGAAAAACCAAGCAACTACTGGGAATATTAAAACCTTTACAAATTGACAGGTTGTTATGAACACAGAACATTATCAACAGAATGAAAGGTAAAGAAGTAGCCAAACTGCTTCCTATAAATGAAAACTACAACCGTCTTGGCAGTACCCTGCTTTTGTTAAATTTTACTTCTCTTAGTAAAGAGAGAAAGTACAAAGTTTCCTTTCCAATGTCTTAAGAAGTTTCAAAGGTGCTGGAATTTCTGAGATGCCTGCCTCTCTGGAATAGATAAGCACACACGCCCCAGGACAGTAATGTTAATAAAGGGAATGTATCAATTATTATGTGAGAGCTTCCATGAAATGTACTCAGTCTCCACCTTTGACATGGTACACATCCTCCAAGGCCCACATCAAATCTCACCCTCTTCAGAAGACTTTCACAGGGTGCCCTGAGAGAAAATGATCTCACTTTACTCTGAATTTCTATATCACAAAATATACATTGTTACTATACTGAATCTCACTTCACTATGCTTAAATAAAAATATAACCCTGCACAGAAAATGTAACACTGGAGATTACTTAGTAGTGAGTTCAGGGGTTAACTTTGGCTTTCTTCTTTCTGCTCTTCTACAAGTTTCAAATTTCCAAATGAACAACTATTATTTTCATAGTTAGAAAAGTAAAAGTGTAAATGCTAAGCAAAGATGTCATCCTTTTCCCAACCAGCCGTGATCTACTTGTAAGGCAGGGACCAAATCCTGTATCACCTCCCTTTGGAACTTACAGATGACACAGGTGAATCACTTGCAAAATGCAAGTGCTTGGCAATGGGATGGGTTTCTACGTAACAGGAAAGAAATCTGGGCAAATAACTCACCAACACTCTCTCTGAGGTGGCCTCTGATTCAGACTTTGGAACTCCTTTTTCAACTTCATCTTGGCTATCACTTCGATACCGATAAGCAAATTTCTTTTTCAGAGCCTCTGCTATGAGGGCAGCAGGGTCAGTAGCATCCACTGGCTTGGGCTTCACATCTTGCTCTGACCTTAGAGAAGTGAACACAAACCAAGGGGACAGGTCAATACACTGGCCATCCTCAGGGAAGTACTTTGTCAACCTTTTGCCTGACAGCACCTCTCCAGCATCATAGCTACCCATAGAGACCTAATAAATACTGCTAGCATTGAGATGGAAGCCTAGAGCTAATGCTCAACAAAAGCACACAGGAGTCCAATAAAGGGCCATGTAATGTGTCTGCAGAACATGGACTCTACTCTCCTTCAGGGCAAATAAGAGTTCCCTCTTCCATGCGTGTCTAGTGACTATGCTAGTGGTACACAGCCTGCCTTTATTGAATTAGTGAATGCCCACTGAGCAACCGCAGTGAAGACTTTACATGAAAAGGCCGATATTTCAATAAAATGGGAAAACTAAAAACATCACCTGGGAAATGTTAGCTTATTTTGCTAATCTCTTAGCTACTGTGTTTAGAAGCCACTGGGGCTCATCTTTTTTTTTAAACTAAAAACTTAAATATTCATGGCAGTCATGTTATAAACAAAATTCCTCAAGAAGCCTGGTACTTTGGTTTCACAAGACAAACAAATGGGGAAGAAAGAACGTGAATGTATCCTCACCTCTTCACTGACCGAAGTTTTACACTGTTCATATCTTTAAGGATCTCTAGCATATTTGGCATGTCAGGTTTCTTTAGACTGTTCTTAACCAAAGTCTTTCCAGCATTGGCTCTTTTCTCTCTTCGTTCTTTAATCAGATCAACAGCAGATATACTTTTGTGGAGCCCCAGTGGAGGGGCAGGTGGGGGTGGTAGGGGAGGCGGAGGGGGTGGTGGTATGGTACCAAATGTGGTAGAATCTAAGTCATCTACAAACAAAGGAAAACAAACTTAATCCTGCTGGTATTAAGCAAAGAAAATATCAGTTTTTAAAAGCAAAATGATGTTAAAGATTTCTGTACCCCTAAAAACAATATCCTTAAAGTCTCAGTTATGTAAGAAGAAAGACAGTTTCAGTTACTTCTTGAGAAATGCCTGAATCTCAGCCACTGTATCATTCAATCCAAAACTATCCAGATGGAAAATTTCCATTTAATTCAACAGAGGTGTTTTTGTGATATCAAACGTTCAAGTTTGACTGTAGCACAGTTTGGAATCACTTTTAACAGAAATATAAAACAAAGTACTGCAAAAACAAGTCTATCTTCATTACATACAGTTTGACAATTTAGTACTATTTTAATGATTTGAGAAAACTCTGACAAATTTGTGACTCATTTTAAGCACATTTTCATATCAGACTTACTAAGCATTAAAAGCCTGCACTGGGCTGGGCTCAATGGCTCACACCTGTAATCCCAGCACTTTAGGAGGCCAAGGCAGGCAGATCATTTGAGCTCAGGAGTTCAAGACCAGCCTGAGCAACACAGTGAAACCCTGTCTCTAAAACAAGAAGTAACTAAGAGTTACGGAAATGAAGTAAGGACCTAAAAATCCTCTTTCTGCATAACTGGAGGTTAGAAAGTTGTTTATTGGGTGAACTAGTTTGATTGAGGAGGTGTTGATGTAAAAGATTTTTACTCAAAAGTTTCAGCTTATAAATAGAACTTCAAAATTATCTATTTATGGTAGCACTTTCCCAGTCGGCCAGAAGAGGGAGGTAAAGCAAAAGGAAAAATCAATTTGACAAGAAAAAGGTAGGACTGGAGGATTTTAGCAAGTTACATGCATAAGCACAGTCCAGCATCAGCGCCCAGAGTGCCTCCACCCCCACCCACCTCTGCCGTGCCCAGGTCAAATGAGGTTTCCATGCTGGATTACGTTAAACTCCAGAAGCATAAGCCAAGTGGCTCAGAGGCAGGGTAATTAATTGTCCTTACCCAACAGAGCTGGTTAATACTGAGTCTTGCCAGGCCTTAGAAATAACAATAGGAAAATAACCACTACTTGCCAATAGGTTAGTGGGCTAGGATTTCAAGGCTACAGTTTCCTCCCCAATGTGAGAATGTCACACTAATAAACCCAATGGTGTTAGACCAGAAGACTTGAATTCAGGTTCTACTCTGTGCAAAAGGAAGAAGAATAACTATTAAATAGCTGCTGTGTGTTAAAGGCATTTTATATACTTTCCACACTTATTCTCACAATAACTCAGTAACATAGGTACTGTTATCCCCATTTTAGAGCAGTAAAGGTAGGTGAGATGTCAAGTGCTTGCATCAAGACATGCAGGTGGTAAACACCACTCAGTCCAACACGTACCACACAGAAACCCAGGCTCCTTTCACTAAGTAGATAGCAACCCACGGCATTACCTCATGTCTGATATGGTTGGTGCCATTATCCTAGACAACTAAGTTTCCCATTAGAAAGGAAAGCATCCACTATGTAGCAATTCAGCTGTATGAATTTCAGTGTTTTCCAAAGGATACTTCCTAGTCATCTTCTCTGACAGCACCAAGATTGTTCAAAATGAACACCATCTAAACCTGACCTGGTTGTTTTGGACTATGCAAAAAGGACTGACACCTGGTTTTTTTGTTTGTTGTTTTGTTTTGAGACGAAGTCTTGCTCTGTCGCCAGGCTGGAGTGCAGTGGCATGATCTTGGCTCACTTGGTTTTCCACCTCCCGGGTTCAAGAGATTCTCCTGCCTCAGGCTCCCAAGTAGCTGGGACTATAGGCACGTGCCACCATGCCCAGCTAATTTTTATATTTTTAGTAGAGACGGGGTTTCACCATGTTGGCCAGGATGGTCTCGATCTCCTGACCTCGTGATCTGCCTCCCTCAGCCTCCCAAAGTGCTGGGATTACAGGCATGAGCCACCGCACCCGGCTGACACCTGGTTTTCTAAGAACCCCAATAGCTGTTACTTACTAATTAATTTAAAAGTAAGTAGCATTCTCCTAACTTCTAGTTTGCAAGTTAAAACTAACAAATGTAGGACTTACAGACCTGCAATGAGATTTTGCTGCTCCTGCTGGGTCACAATCTTGGCAATCTGAGCTCTGAGAGCAGCAAGTTCATTTTCAAGAGCACAAATCTTCTGCAGTGCTTCGTCATTTGCCAGTGCTGGGGTCTTCAGCTGAGGCTCTTCTTGAGACAAGTCTGGTAAGGAAATCTGTCTGCTTGGGGCCTTCTCAAAGAAAAGAAGGTCATCCTGAAGAGGTGGCCTTGATCTGACCTCTGTCCTGCAAGGAAGACAGAAGATGGGCTGTCACAGGCTTTGTAAGAGAATGTGAAACACCATCCTCACCTGACAGTGTATCCGCATTAACACCCAAGAACCTCTTTTCAGACTGATCTTACATAAGTCCCTTCATGTAAAGACAAAAACAGCAAAGCATTTGTCAACCTTATGTAGCTACATACCACAGCTGGGGTTCTTGCTGCCATCATTTTTCTTAGTCAATCTCTACATACTATGCACAAACCAACTCCATCAAGAGGCATCACAGATTTTAGCAAAGTTTTTGCTAATTGACGTTTTCTTTTGATTTGAACTAAGAAGCTTTTTATGCCCTTCAAAGTGGTAAGCTAATTACTAGTTATGTCTGACAACAAAATCAAATCAGTAATCCATCAGCCTTTCCCCAGGGTCCTGGCATCTACATATTAATGTCAGTGTTTTCCATGTATGATAGAATACATCAAATTGCAAGACACATGATAACACTGTGGACAAAATACAGCATCAAAAGCTAAAAGGAGAAAAAGGAATCATTATCACTGAACCTATGCAGCAGCTATATTAGATGGTCTTATTTGGGTTAAAAAAAATTTTATGTGTAGCACCCGAGGTAGCTCCAAATGAAGTTGAGGTTGAGAAAAAATTTGTATTTCTTTTCAATTGTCAATTTATATACTTATCCATTTCCTCTTATTTTCTACAATGAAGTTTTCCCAGCCTGCATCCCCCTGTAAGCCCTTTTCTATCTTAAATTCTTTCCTTCCAGAAAAAAATCGTAGTCTCACTTTTCCCTTATACCTGCACCCTTCAAAAATCTGTGTCCTCAAAAAACTCCTGCATACTGTCTCGACGTTATAGTCATTTAGAACCCTATAATACCAAAAGAACTCTCCACACAAGGACAGGAAGTAATTACATTTATAGTTCCCAAATCTAGATGAAACTATCTTGAGAGCAGTAAATGCAAGGCCCTAGTGCTGCATCATTTGGGAAAAGGCTCTTTTGTTTGAAAGCTGCTGAAAGAGATGGGGAACTGACATTAAATGTAACCTCTGTTGTCAGACATGAGGCTGGAGTCTTTCCTTTCTGTCATCACATCTAATCTGAACGCCATGGGGCAGACGCTATTATTTTATTGCTGAGGATACAGACTCAGTATCACGTAGCTAGTGTGCGGAAGACTCAGTACTGAAACTGAGATTTACGAAGTTTTTTCATGCTATTAGTTACAAATTTTCTATGAAAAATATATTAGTGTGACTTAACACTAATTCAAAAACTTAATATTTTTTGAAATATCCATAACCTGGATATGGATACACTGTAAGGAAGAAATCTGCCCATTTCCAGTCAAAGACTTTAACCACATTAGTTTAACACTACTTGACAACACTGGGAATGGTTGAATGATTTCACCAGGATTGCCCTCTTCGGCATACTCAAGACTGCATGGGAAAAGAATGAAGATATGCCTTGACTTCGGGGTTTTAAAGATAAGAAAAGAGCCCACAACTGACTTCCTTCTCCTCACTTTCAATCAACATTAACACATCGTGCTCAAATGGTTTCACACAGATTCCTTTGAAAATCTCATTTTCCCAGGTAATTGATCAGACACACTTCTCATAAAATTCGGCTCATACAGTTTCAGAAGTCACGGCCCTAAGGTGAAGAATCTCTGACTGGCCCTGCTACAAGCCTATACTAAAAGGCAAGCGAACGCCAAAATCTAAGTAACCCTCACCCAGGGCATGGACCACGTGCTAATTAAGCCTTGCTCCGGTGCACAGCATGCACTGGGACACAGATTGCCAGCTGCTTCCTCCAACAAGCATGTTTCCTTTCTCTTTTGTAAAAATTACCACCAAAAAAAGGAGTAGAAAGAAAGAAATCCTTATTTTAGGGAAGCAATGTGCCAGCTTAAGGATGACATTTCCCAGTTTCCCTTGCAGTTTTGTGTGGCCATGGGACTTCGTGTGGCTAACAAGATTGTAGGCAGAATGTTGATGAGGCATCTAGGAGGCCACTTGAAGGGAGGTGACTCAATGGCAAAGTCACTTCCACTTTAGCCCCAGTTCCCCTTCCTCATGCTGAGAGTCTTGAGTGCAAGGTGATGTTTTAGAGTCACACAGGGCCAGAAGCTAACAAGGATATGGAAGCCAATGCTACAGATGGCAGAGCCTAGCTGGTCCCTGATGATGCTGTAGGGCCACTATCAGCTCTAGCCCACCTAACCTTAGATGTTGCTGATTTGAGAGAAATAAACTATCTTGAGAGAAAAATATAAACTCCCATTGTGTTTAAGGCACCATTCTTTTGGGCTTCTCTTTCAGCTTCAAACACAATCATAACTGTTAGGACATTTCAACATTAAATTCCACTTTAGTTTTCCTTTAAATGGATATTGGTGTTTTATTTTTGCTTGACAGCTGTGAAAATTCTTCTTCATTCTACCTTGTGTTTTGAAAAGGGGAATCCTGGCATGCTTAGGTTTTGGTATTATGCACTGAATTCGGGTATTTTTCTTCATACCTAATTTTTTATGCCATATTAATTAAATTACCATACATAAAGGAAGCTTGCAAACTGCTTTTTGCCTGACACACTTTTATTAAACAAAAAGATCTGGAGTATAAATATCCTTGCTCTAGGCTTGGCACGGTGGCTCACACCTGTAATCCTACCACTTTGGGAGGCTGAGGCAGGAGGATCACTTGAGCCCAGGAGTTTGAGACCAGCCTGGGTGACATGGCAAAACCCCTTCTCTACAAAGAAATACAAAAATTAGCTGGGCATGGAGCCTGTAGTCCCAGCTACTAGGGAGACTGGGATGGTAGGGATTGATTGAGCCCGGGAGGTTAAGGCTGCAATGAACCGTGATTGCACCACTGCACTCCAGCTTGGGCAAGACAGCAAGACCCTGCCTCAGAACAGTACAATACTAAATGTCCTCGCTCTTACCTAGCAACTATAATATCAACTTTTTAAATTTGGAATATTTGTGGGATAGGGAAATGTTTGGCTCACAAGGCTTCAATTACTGTTTCCTTTTGTAGCCCCAACAATGAGAAAAAACAATTTTTTTTTTTTTTTTTTTTTTTTAGTACAGGAAGATTAGGCTGGGCACAGTGGCTTACAACTCTAATTCCAGCACTTTGGGAGGCCGAGGTGGAAGGATTGCTTGAGTCCAGGAGTTCAAGATCAGCCTGGGTAACAAGGCAAGACCCCATCTCTGCAAAAAAATTTAAAAACTAGCCAGGTGTGGTGGTCTCAGCTACTCAGGAGGCTGCGGCAAGAGAACTGATTGAGGAGGTTGAGGCTGCAGTGAGCTGTATTTAGGTTACTGCACTCCAGCCTGGGCGACAGGGTGAGACCTCATATCGGGGGGAAAAAAAAAGCAGTACAGGAAGATTAAGCAAAGGAAAAAACTCCCATGAAGAACAGTACCAATGCTCTGATAAAATATATCAATCAATATACTGAAAGATATGTTATAGAAGTTATAGATTAGATGTATGTGCCTAATCAACCTACAATAAGGAAAATACTTTTAATAAGTCATTAAAACTTTGGCTCTTTGTTGATACAACTGGCTAAATTCTGATTTCTACCTCTCCTTCAAAGAGTAGCGCAAATAATTTTGCTAAATAGTTCTATACAACAAATACATTAAGTTACAAGTAAATAAAAATTAGTCAGTTTATTGAATGAACCATTAAGGGGGTAGGGAGCATTTATATTTACATTAAATTACATTTAACATCATAATATATTCTTAATATGCTTCTTCATATATATTCTTGGTAATGTTTTGGGTTTAATAAAACTGAACAATAATGTTTTTTTTAAAACTACTTCTTGAAAGAACTAAAGGAAATGCAGGTAGGTAGGATAGCAGGAGTGATAAAATTCTAGTCTTAAAACCAGATCTATGCAAAATGTAGCATTCTCAAATAAATGTAGAAATAAAGTAGCATACTTATTCAAAACTGTAGTGCAGAAAGAAGGAACAGGAGTAGTAACTGTGAGTTTAGAGGAAGAGACCAATCAGATGCAGTGTTCTTAGGACAGAGGACATGCTCCACAGCCATGCGTGTCAGGGATGAGGGGTACCTGGAAGTGACAACGAATGGAAGTGGAACTGAGAAGAGAGAAGAACAGAACCTGTGGAGAAGTATGTATCTCTAGACCCCTGCCGTCTTCGCATTTCCGCAAAGCAAAAGTTTGCTTTGTTTGTCAAACCTACCTGAAAGAATGAATATATTCATATCTATGAATGGAAATAAGGATGATTGTTTTCATATTATGTAGAGGATTCATGGAGCCTATATACAGAAAATAAATGTTGGATACCAGAACCTTTGTTGCTGATAAATGAAAAATGACATTATAGTACTGTTTATTTAAAAACTAGTGGTCACATCAGTAAAGATTATATCCTCCCTCCCCTAAAATTCTCCTAGACATTACAGGATCTAAAAGTATTAAATGCTTACAAGTTTGCTTTAAAATGTTATCATTCAAGTAAGCCAGTCTTCAAATTCTATGAACATTTACCCTTCAATAATCTTGTTCCAGAATTGGAACAAGATAATATGACACACTAGATTAAGATAGCAATTGCAAGGCATATTTGAACAGCTTACTTTCTTTAAAATATCTTCAAGGCAAAATAAACTGTAAGAGAAAATTAATAAGTATTAAGCAGAAACTACAGTGTTTTTTTAAAAAAAAGGATTAACTTTATATATCTCCCCATAGCTTGCATGATGAATTTTTATCTTTTTGCTTTTTTTACTGAAAATAAAGGACAAATTACTCTTTAATCTTGAACACTATTGTGCCAGGGTAAGAGCAAAAAAGTTTAGGACCTTTGACAAAACAATTTAATTAACAGTGAAGAACTGTACTTTATACTACTTTTCTATCTTTAATTATATAATTCAGCATTTCCTTATGTGAAATACTTTAATATTTATGGGCTCAAACATAGTAATTATAGGACCTATGAAGGTTTAAGAGCCCAGATAGGGTCTCCCTATGTTGCCCAGGCTGGTATAACTCCGCGGCTCAAAGGATCCTCCAGCTCTGGCCTCCCAAAGTACTTGAATTACGAGCATGAGCCACCGAGCCCTGAGTTATTTTTTAAGACAGTCAACAAACCGTTCATTCTTAAAACCAATGTGTTTTGCCACCCTTAAGAACAGAGGGCTATTAAGAACTAGATTACAAAGACAGAATAAATCCAAAATAAGAGATAGACTCTTGCAAGAATTTTTGTAATTCAGAGAAATTTTAAGAAATAAAAGCAAATACAAAAACAAAAATAACAAAGAGGCCAGGTGGGGTGACTCACGCCTGTAATCCCAGCACTTTGGGAGCCCGAGGTGGGTGGATCACCTGAGGTCAGGAGTTAAAGACCAGCCTGGGCCAACAGGGTGCAACCCTGTCTCTACTAAAAATACAAGAATTAGCCGAGTATGGTGGCAGGCACCTGTAATCCCAGCTACTTGTGAGGCCGAGGTACAAGAATCACTTGAACCTGGGAGGCGGCCGTTGCAGTGAGCCGAGATCACACCACTGCACTCCAGCTTGGATGACAATGCAAGACTCCATCTCAAAAAAAAAATAAACAAATAAATAACAGAGACATCAAGCATGGATGTACCAAAAACAGAAGATAAACAGCCAAAGGGTGATGTTTCTCTTTTTTTGACACAGGATCTTGCTCTGTTACCCACACTGCCAACTTCTGGGGTCAAGTGATCCTCCTGCCTCCGCTTCCTGAGTAGCTAGGACTACAGGTGCGTGCCACCCATGCCTGGCTAATTTTTTTCTTTTTTTTAAGAGACAGGGTCTCACAATGTTGCCAAGGCTGGTCATGAACTCCTGGCCTCAAGCCTCCCAAAGTGTTGGGATTATATTATGCAGGCCTGATATTTCTTCCTTTCCTTTCCTTTTTTTTTTTTTTTCATTACCTTAAACTTTTAACAGTTAACTGATGTTTCTTAAAACCATTTTCCGGATTCCAATTTCTGCTAGTGAGATTTCTACTGGTTTCGTTCATTTGTTTTGGTTATATTTTGTTTATATTGGGTCCAAAATTCCCTAAGGCACACAGGTTCTTACTCAGAATAACACTACACTGAATTATCTAGCTCTCTTTTTTCCTTGTTACTGTCAAGGGAAGCCACTTTTGTAGCACAATTTACATAAATGCAAAGGCCTTTTTAGCTCCATCACCCATATTGAAGAACCCTAAGTTAAATATAATACACCTCTGGGGTCCTGTCCCCTCATCTCATAGTGAAGGGAAACTCAAAATCTGACACAGTTTTAAATTAGATGTGCCCTATTCCCAAAATGATTTCTACTGACCCTCCCTCATCTTTTTAGTTTACAGAACAACCTAGAAATGTAAAAAAACACACTCTATTGTCCTAGAATCCAGGGAGAAAAAACTGGCAATTTAGTTTCCTTAAATATAAAGTTGGGTAGAAAATTAATAATCTGAGGCAGGTGGATCACTTGAGGTCAGGAGTTCAAGACCAGCCTGGCCAACATGGTGAAACCCCATCTCTACTAAAAGTACAAAGATTAGCTGGGTGTGTTGGCGGGCGCCTGTAATACCAGCTACTTGGGAGGCTGAGGCAAGAGAATCGCTTGAACCTGGGAGCGGAGGTTGCAGTGAGCCAAGATCATGCCACTGCATTCCAGCCTAGGCAACACAGCAAGACTGTCTCAAAAAAAAAAAAAAAAGAAAAAAGAAACAAAGAAAAGAAAACTAACCATCTTTTCAAAGTGGGCAAGTGGCTGGATAAAGACAACCAGAATGGGAAATCATTTTGACAGAGGAAGCAATCCATGAGAAATCTACAGTGGGAACGGGCAGGAGTGTTGTAGGCTACAGACCCAGAAAACTAGTGGGATTCCCTCATTAGCTGTTTTAGGCTCTGTTCAACACAACCCTTCTGCTGTTTTATATTTCAGAAGTTGGATCTTCCTAAAAGTGGTATTTAACAAAAATAATCTTTCTTCCTTGAATATACTATTTTAATAACATATGTTTATCAGTTCATGTCTAGTGTCAAGTAATGAAGAATAAAATAGAAACCAGTAACATCTGCAGATTGATGTGCTGTGAGTAGGAAACCTTGCTTGCTCTGATCCACCGAGTCTCCTGGCCTACTCTTGCACCTCTGGCACTGTGGAGCCAGCCTGCTTGCTTGTTAAGTATTTCCTATAGACTCTTGCCACTCTGTCACCCTCTAAGAGGATGGGGATCTTCCCTGAGACTCCTTAAAAAACAGCACATTCCATCTTATACTTAATGCTGACACTTGAAAAATTAAGCTGGATATCATCACCTCAGTCTCACTTTATTCACTATCCTTATATTACAGACTTTTAGAAATATGTTTATCTTCCTCATTAGATTGCAAGCATCCTAGGATAAGGAAAACAGCTATCCAAAACATTTTTAAGCCCTATGAACCTATAAATTTTTATTTAGTAAATGGGCTTGATATTGTATGTGACACTCTACAGAAGAACTGGATACAATTAGAAATTAATATATTAATATAGAATGAACAAATTAAACTTGAAATATTTCAAAACTCCTTAGCTGCTCTTCTACTTCGGAAGCAATCAAACGCTTGATGACAATGTCTACGATGTCAGCTAAAGGCCTCAGAGATTATAGTCTTTAATTTCATCATACAGTACAAATGTTATACTGTATGTTTATCCAAAGACTTATAAACCAAAAAGTATCTGAGACAGGTCTCAAACAATTTAGAAGTTTATTTTACCAAGGTTAAAGACGTGCACCTGGGAGACAGATCAGTGCCTTTCTCCAAAGATGATTTTGAGGGCTTCAATATTTAAAGGAGAAAGGGCAGATATTAGAGAAAGAGGAAGAAATTTTTAAAAGGTGGGGGTAGATAAGAGACAAAAGTTTACATTCTTTTAAGTCTCTGATCAGCTGTTCACATGTGAGGGGCAGTAGAGGAATAGTCACTTATGCATTCCTCTAGCTCAGTGAATCTGCATTTTTACATAAAATAAACATAGGGCAGACGAAGCAATCAGATATGCATTTGTCTCAGGTGAGCAGAGGGATAACTTTTGAGTTCTGTCCTTTTCCAATACCTGGGAAGAAAAGCTATCAATTCACATTGTCAGAGTCAAATTTAGCAGAACTGTTTTAGGGTAAGGATCTCGGGGCCCACAAGGAATTTCCTAGTAGGCAAATTGTAAGAGAGGTATGTAGCTTTTTTATAATGTAGCTATCTTACATAGCTACAGAGGCAGCTTTGCTCTGATGCAAAGCTTTGGGAGGCAGGTTTGCCTGATGCAGTTCCCAGCTTGACTTTTCCCTTTGGCTTAGTGATTTGGGAGTCCCAAGGTTTATTTTCCTTTCACAGACTGTACATTCTCCTTAGAATACTACTATGAAAGAGAACACATTATCTAAGATGAGATTATCAGTTACATTGATAACTGATCATCAGTTATCAGGATGTCAATGCTTCTGTTAATTAAAAAGGAAATGAAAATGTGTACAGAAAAGAGAAAAAACGAGGCCTTACTTTCTGCATGCCACTGTACTAATAGTTTTCTCGTTATTTAAAATTCTCTTCTCAAAGTAGAATACTTCTATTTCACAGAAATATGCTGCCCTTTTTTTTGTTTTCTTTTTTTTTTTTTGAAGACAGGTCTCGATCCATCGCTGAGGCTGGAGTGCAATGGTGCATTCATGGTTCACTGCAGCCTTGACCTCCCAGGCTCAAGCAATCCTACCACCTCAGACCCTCAGGTAGCAAGGACAACAGGTGTGCACCACCACACCCAGCTAATTTTGGTATTTTTTGTAGAGATGGGGTTTTGCCATGTTGCCCAGGCTCGTCTTGAACTCCTGGGGTCAAGCAACCCACCCACCTCGACCTCCCAAAGTGCTGGGATTATAAGCATGAGCCACTGCACTCGGCCTGTACTTCTAGTTTATAAATAAAAATCTCAAGTTCAGTGCATTTGAAAAAAATCATTTCTATAATAACCAATTATGAAAGACTCATATGTATCCTGTTTTCCTGGAGACATAATAATATGACATTATAAATAATTGTTACAGAAATGTCATCAACATAAATTTCAAGGAAGAAATAATATATTGAAGAGCTTCAGCTTTCATACAAATATAAATATGAGAGGCAGAAAAACAAACTGCAACATATGAACAGTCTTAAATAGAATTTGTTTCTATAGGGACTTAAACTGTAAGTTATAAACACAGAAGGGTAGGTCCCATTCGGGGAAGATGGCAGAGAGCAGGCAGGACTAACTTGCGGCTCCCACTTGGACAAACAGAGCAGTGTGTAGAGATCCACATGGTGAACTTTTGCTCCAAAAACTACTGCAGGAACATACCAGGAAAGCCAGAGAATCCACAGACACTTTGAAGGAGGTGGATTGCAGCTACAGGCTCCGTGGGAAAGCTGAGGAACTCCAAAGACAAAGGAATTAATTGCTTGGGAGCTTTATGGCCCTGCCCAATGCCTGAGATGCTGGTGTGGTTGCAGAGAAGGGGAATAGTTATACACTGCTGGTGGGAATGTAAATTAGCTCAGCCACTGTGGAAAGGAACATGAAGATTTCTCAGAGAACTTAAAAGAGAACTATTGTTTGACCCAGCAATCCCTCTATTGGGTATATACCCAAAGGAAAATAAATCATTCTACCAAAAGGACACAAGCACACGTGTTCATCGCAGCACTATTCACAACAGCACAGACATGGAGCCAACCTAAATGTCCATCAGTGGTAGACTGGATAAAGAAAATGTGGTAGATAGACCCCATGGAATACTACACAGTCACAAAAAACAAGGAGATCATTCTTTTGCAGCAACATGGATGGAGCTGGAAGCCATTGTCCTAAGCAAACTCACACAGGAACAGAAAATCAAATACCACATGTTCTCGCTTATAAGTGAGAGCTAAACACTGAGTGCACATGGACAAAAAGAAGAGAACAGCTGGGTGCGGTGGCTCACGCCTGTAATCCCAGCACTTTGGGAGGCCAAGGCGGGTGACCACCTGATGTCAGGAGTTCGAGACCAGCCTGACCAACATGGTGAAACCCCGTCTCTACTAAAAATTCAAAAATTAGGTGGGTGTGGTGTGCACACCTGTAATCCCAGCTGCTTGGGAGGCTGAGGCATGAAAATCGCTTGAACCCAGGAGGTGCAGGTTGCAGTGAGCCAAGATCATGCCATTGCACTCCAGCCTGGGCAACAAGAGTGAAACTCCGTCTCAAAAAGAAAAAGAAGGGAACAACACACTCCAGGGCCTACTTGAGAGTGAAGGGTAAGGATCAAAAAACTACCTGTTGAGTCCTATGCTTATTACCTGAGTGATGAAATAATCTGTACAACAAACACCCATAACATGCAATTTACCCATGTAACTAACCAGCACATGTATCCCTGAACCTAAAAGTTTTTTGTTAATTCCATTTTTAAAAAATTTGGAGTTTGGAACACTTCTGGATTTTGGATTTTCAAATTAGGGCTGCTCAACCTGTATGAAAAAATTAACTTGAAAAGAATCACGAATTTAAGGCTCGGCACAGTGGCTCACACCTGTAATCCCAGCACTTTGAGAGGCTAAGGTGGGCGGATCGCTTGAGCTCAGGAGTTTGAGAACAGCCTGGGCAACATAGCGAAAACCCATCTTTACGAAAAACAGCCAGGCATGGTGGCATACATCTGTAACCCCAGCTACTTAGGAGGTTAAGGTGAGAGGATCGCTTGAGCCCAGGAGGCAGAGGTTACAGTGAGCTATGATCGTGCCGCTGCACTCCAGCCTGGGTGACAGAGCCAGATCCTTCTGAAGAAAAAAAAAAAAAAAAAACATGGACTCAAATGTAAAATATAAAACTATAAACCTCTTAGGGAAAAAGAAGTCTCAGGATCTAGGGCTAGGCTCTTAGATTTGACGCCAAAAGCATGATCAATAAAAAATAAATAAATTAGACTTCATCAAAATGGAAAACTTTTGCTCTATGAAAGACCCCATTAAATGTATGAAAAGACAAGCCACAGAGTAGGAGAAAATATTTATAAACCATATATGTGACAAGGATTCATATCTAGAATATATAAAGAAATCTCAAAAATATCCAGTTAGAAAATAAGCAAAAGACACGATACATTTTACCTGAAAGAACATACAGATGGCATAAGAAGGTGTTTAACATCATTAGCTATTAAGGAAATAATGCATAGAAACTGAATTAGCCATATACTGCCAGAGGGATATAAAATAGGCTCTAGAAAACAGTTTGTCAGTTTCTTGAAAAACTAAGTAACTACTATTTGACCCAGCAACTGCACTCACGGACATTTATCCCAGAAAAACGAAAACTTATAGTCAGTCACTCAAAAACCTATACACAAATGTTTATATACTAACTTTCTTTAACAGCCAAAAACTGGAATCAACCTAGATGTCCATCAATTACCGCATGATTAAACAAACTGTAATACATCCATACCAATGACTACTACTGAGCAATTACAAAGGATCAAGCTCTTGATGCACACAACAATTTAGATGAATAGCCAGAGAATAATGCTGAGTTTAAAAAGCCAGTCCCGCCCCCTTCAATAGCTCAGCTGGTAGTGGAGGACTGTAGGTGCACGCCCACGGCCATCGTTAGGTGCTGGTTCGATTCTGACTTGGAGAGACACCTTTGTTTGGCCAGGCGCGGTGGCTCACGCCTGTAATCCCAGCACTTAGGGAGGCTGAGGCGGGCAGATAACCTGAGGTCAGGAGTTCGAGACTAGCCTGGCCAACATGGTGAAACCCCGTCTCTACTAAAAATACAAAAATTAGCCAGGCATGGAGGCAGGCGCCTGTAATCCCAGCTACGTGGGAGGCTGAGGCAGAAGAATCACTTAAACCTAGAAGGCGGAGGTTGCAGTGAGCCGACATCACACTACTGCACTCCAGCCTGGGTGACAGAGTGAGTGTCTCTGTCTCAAAAAAAAAAAAAAAAAAAAAAAGCCAGTCTCAAAGGTTACATATTGGCCAGGCACAGTGGCTAACACCTTTAATCCTAGCACTTTGGGAAGCCGAGGCAGATGAGTTACTTGAGGTCAGGAGTTCAAGACCAGCCTGGACAGCATGGTGAAATCCCGTATCCACTAAAAATACAAAAATTAGCCAGGTATGGTGGCACATACCTGCAACCCCAGCTACTTGGGAGGCTGAGGCAAGATAATTGCTTAAACCCAGGCGGCGGAGGTTGCAGTAAGCCAAGACTGCATCCCCGCACTCCAGCCTGGGTGACAGAGTGAGACTCTGTCTCAAAAAAAAAAAAAAGTTACATATTACATGATTTAATGTATGTAACATTCTTTAAATGATAAAATAGTTAAAATGAACAGATTAGTAGTTGCTAGTCATTAAGAAGGAGTTGAGGTTGGGGATGGAAGAGAAGTATGCGTGGCCATAACAGGGCAACTGGAGGATCTCTGTAGTATGGAAATGTCCTGCATCTTGACTTATCAACATCAATACCCCGCTGTGATATTGTACTACAGTTTTGCAGGATGTTACCATTGAAGGAGACTGAGTGAAAAGCATGGGGAATTTCTCTGTATTGTTTCTTATAAATATGCAAGTGAAGAATCTACAATTATCTCAAAATAAAAAGTTTAAATAAAATAAACATCTTAAAAAAGAAAGGCTCTTTACCTGCGAATCCTGCAATCCCTGTGTTTATCTACTGCTATGTCGTTATTTCTACTCATCATTCAAATCAAATTCCTTCTTTGCTCTTGGATTATTTTATTCTTGTTTTATCCAGCTAATACTACTCAAATGAAATTACTCTTGCTAAATAAAGTCAATGATAATCTTCCAACTGAAAAACAAAATTGAAACTTGCTAGTTTTTCTATTTCCCTAGCCTCTAACTATTTGACACTGATCACTACTCCTCTTCCATAAAAACTGGGAGGTGGGGGTCACAGGGAGCCCAGATCGCACCACTGCACTCCAGCCTCACTTGAGCAACCGAGTAAGGCTCCGTCTCAAAAAAAAAAAAAAAAAAAAAAATTGTTTTACCATCCTTATAATTATCCTAGATGGAAACCTGAGAATTTAGGATAACTAGACTCTGACTGCATAGGCTCCTCCTTCCTTAATCTCCATATCTAGTAAGTTTCTATGTCATTTTAATTCTTATGAATCTCACTTGGCTTTGAACCTCTTCTGCCAGTTTCTTAATTCAGTTAAATTCTGATCATCTCCTAGTTGGTCTATTTCTTGGTCTGGCTCTTTTCTATTCTTCATACTGTTTACACGTTGATTTTACTAGTGCTCAAATTTCTTCCATGGTTCCACACTGCTTTCAGGTTCTATATTGCTTTCCACAAACGTGAACTTTTCTATGTTTCTTAGTGTCACGTGTAAGACCTTTAAACCTCTACCTACTTCTCATCCTCATCTCCTACAGCTTATCCTTCTTTTCTGCTCTCTAGTCTCATTGAGCCATCTGGCAGTTCCCAAACATGCCACAATGTCTCCTGGTTTTATTTAAACAAGTTCTTTACTCTTCTAGGAATACCAGCCTTCCATTTACTTGGCTCCCACTCAGCCCTCATGATGGAGCTCTAGCGTTTCCTCCTGAGAAGTCTTGCTGAACATCTCTCACCCTGCAGTGACCATCTGTAATTACTTTGTAGACTTTACAGTATCGATTTCCTTCTTAATCTCCTTTTGACTCAAAATTTTCAGGAAACATTCTCCAATTACACAAATTCTCTACTATGATCCAGACTGATCCCTTTGCCCCAATGAGACTATTATACCTACTGTACTTATCTAAAAATTAATGATCATTGTTTCTGGTCTCTGAATGTAAACTGCTGAAGGACAAAGAATTCTGTCAACGAGGACTTAGGACATAATTATATGTCTCTAAAAACTTTATAAATACTAGCCAAGTCTTGAAAATGAACAGACTAGCCTAGGCAACATGGTGAAAACTCATCTCTACAAAAAAAATAAAAAATAGGCTAGGCAGGCGTGGTGGCTCATGTCTGTAATCCCAGCACTTCAGGAGGCCAAGGCAGGTGGATCATCTGAGGTCAGGAGATCAAGACCAGCCTGGCTAACATGGCAAAACCCCGTCTCTACTAAAAATACAAAAATTAGCTGGGCGTGGTGGTGCATGCCTGTAGCCCCAGCTACTCAGGAAGCTGAGGCAGGAGAATAGCTTGAACCTGTGAGGTGGAGGTTGCAATGAGCCGAGATCACGCCACTGCACTGGAGTGTGGGTGACAGAACAACTCTATCTAAAAAAAAAAAAAAAAAAAAAAAAGAATTAGCCAGGGTTGGTGGTGCATGCCTGTAATCCCAGCTACTAGGGAGGCTGAGGTGGGAGAATCACATGAGCCTGGGAGGTCAAGGCTGAAGTGAAGCAAGATCACACCACTGCACTCCAGCCTGAAAAACAGAACAAGACCCAATCTCAGAAAAAAAGGAAAATAAACAGAAAAGAAGACTGTTCAAGAAAAAGAAGAGGGTGCATTACTAGAGATAAAATTAGGCTATTAAAAATAAGTACTGCAAATAATATCATTTTTTAAAAAAATAGATACTGCATCTCAGTTCTGACAGCCTTCCAAACTAACCTTAGTCTTGCTGAACACTCTCCTTCTTCTTTGGCTACCCATCCAACATCAGCAAAAGACGCCACTGCATCCTCTCCTGGGTGGCTGGGACTCCATTCTGTTGCATGGCTGTTAATCTATAAGTTATAAATAGGGAAAGTTCTTCACCAAAGATGGCACCAAAATGTTAGAGTAAATTTTTTTTACTCACCTAAAGGAAAATCGTCAGCTCTGGTGTTAAAAACACGAGTGGTTTCTAACTCTTCCACTGAAGGTCTCCATCATTAATAGTCATAATCATGTTGTTGCCTAATAGTATATGACAATCTCAGAAGTATAATTTAACTTTATTCAGTTTTCACAAGTTGATTTTTTTTTTTTTTTTTTTTTTTTTTTTTTTTTTAGATGAAGTCTAGCTCTGTCGCCCAGGCTGGAGTCCAGTGGCTCTATCTTTGGCTTACTGCAACCTCCGCCTCCTGGGTTCAAGCGATTCTTCTGCCTCAGCCTCCTGAGTAGCTGGGACTACAGGCACGTGCCACCATGCCCAGCTAATTTTTGTATTTTTAGTAGAGACGAGGTTTCACCATGTTGACCAGGCAGGTCTCAAACTCCTGACCTCAGGTTATCTGCCCGCCTCAGCCTCCCAAAGTGCTGGGATTACAGATGTGAGCCACTGTGCCTGGCCTATAAGTTGATTTTTTAAAAAACTATTCTAGGAAATTAAGAAAAATTTTACAATCTAAGCATGAGAAACCACTTTTTTCTAAAGAGATTTTAAAAGGAATGTGTAAGCAGAGGGGGTATAAGAACAAGCAAACCAAGAGGTGGAGGTTGCGGTGAGCCGAGATCGTGCCGCTATACTCCAGCCTGGGTGACAGAGCAAGACTCCGTCTCGGGGGTAAAAAAAAAAAAACAAAAAAAAGAACAAGCAAAAGACCAATTTGAGCTAAATCCAGGAATATTTTTAAATGGCTACTATATAGCTGTTTTGTTCAATGTTTTTATATATGTATATATTATAATGTTGAAAATGTTTTTTAAAACTCCTTAAATCCCCTAAATTTTAAGTAAAACTATTAAAGAACAAAAGAACAAACAGCAGAACAGAATTCTCTACCTAAGCGTAACATAGATGCAAACAGAATGTTTTGAAATAAATACAAAAAAAAGCCAGGTGCGGTGGTTCCTGCCTGCAGTCCCAGTACTTTGGGAGGCCAAGGCAGGCAGATCACTTGAGGTCAGGAGTTCGAAACCAGCTTGGCCAACATGGTGAAACCCCATCTCTACTGAAAATACAAAAAAATTAGCCAGGCGTGGTGGCACAAACCTGTAATCCTAGCTACTCAGGAGGCTGAGGTGGGAGGATTACTTGAACCCGGGAGGTGGCAGTTGTAGTGAGCCGAGATTGCACCACTGACTCCAGCCTAGGTGACGGTGAGACGGTTTCAAAAAGAAAAAGAAAAAAAAAGAAAAGACAAGCAGGATATCTTGAAATTTATCTTGAAAAGCAAGAAAGATAACTGAGTTAAATTTAGATTTTGTTATACATATAATAATGCCTGAGTCAAAAAGTCAACGAATAATAATTTTTAAATAAAGTTATCAGATTAATACTTCCTAAAAGTGTGAGTGAGGTTTAAATAAAAAAAAAAAACAATCAATCCACACTTTTTAATTAAGGAAAAAATGAAAAGGCCAAAGAGATTTAGTCATTAATATGTTTATCAAAAAGGTTACCCTTGGGACTCATGCATTGTTCAAACCTCCTCAATGCCATCATTGCCAAGTCAAACTTTTGGAAGATATACTTAAATAATGCCTCTTCCTTAAACACAAAATGTATCATGCGACACATAATACTAACATTGTTGAAAGTTTAAAATATCTTTAAAGTAATATTATGAATAAAACTTTAAACATATCAGCTGTTGGTATGTGTACTCTTCTGGTATAATTATCTAATCAACTTAATAAAGTAGCTTTAAAAATAACATTTTAAGGGCCGGGCGTGGTGGCAGGCGCCTGTAACCTGAGCCACTAGGGAGGCTGAGGCACGAGAATCACTTCAACCTGGGAGGTGGAGGTTGCTGCAGTGAGCTGAGATCGTGCCACTGCAATCAAGCCTGGGCAATAGAGCAAGACTCGGTCACAAAAAAAAAAAAAACAAAATCCAAAAACATATTAACAATAAAGTACTAAGAACATCGAGTATCTAAAGAATCTTAAATTTAGCCAGGTGCGGTGGCTCATGCCTGTAATCCCGACACTTTGGGAGGACAAGATGGCAGATGGCTTGAGGCCCCAGGAGCTTGAGATCAGCCTGGGCAACATGGCGAAACACCTGTCTCTACTAAAAATACAAAATAATTAGCTAGGCATGGTGGCATGCGCCTGTAGTCACAGCTACTCGGGAGGCTGAGGTGGGAGAATCATTTGAACCCAGGAGGCAGAGGCTGCAGTGAACTGTGATCGTACCACCACACTCCAGCCTGGGCAACAGAGTGAGACTCTGCCTCAAAAAATAGAAATTTTAAAATCTTGCCTTCCAGAAAAACAAAAACAAATAAACCTAATAATGAAATTATGATAAAAAGGCTTTCAAAATACTAATTTGCATGTAGTGGAAGTAATTTGTAGTCAGATGAGGAAAAAAGCATAAACTTCAGTAAGTAAATTCTCAAGGTATAAGATCAAAGGGAAGATTTTTGTACTTCTCCCTGTGTAGTTCAGAAACTTATCCAAACAGATATTCAGCAAATGGGTATCTCATACAACTTAAATAACACAACTGGGTATCATATTTGATCTCAAGAGTTGAGAAATCAGGTAATGTTCTGTTCCTACCCATTATTGAAAACAGAATGGTATCCTGATATTCCCATAACACTGTAATAAGGAGATTCTAAGTGGGTTATATGGCTATCCTTCAGCAGGAAGGTTCCCCAAGCCCTGTGAGGCTCCTAGCAGAGATGGTATTTAATGGGCTGTTTTGTACAAGTGTTAGACAAATCCTAAGACTAAAATCTGAATGGTGCCTTCCTAAGGTGCTATTTCATGAGATGATCAATGTGATCATGACCCTTTGTTTAGAAATAAAAATTCTGTTCCAATATAATGACTAGTTGCTAGAAAGTTCGGTATATTTAAGACAAAGACTTCTTACTTTCCTACAGAAGTTACAAAAATAGCTGTTTTCTTCTAAAACATCTATAAAAGGAAACAAAGTGTGGGGAGGAGGGAAGAAAAAAAGAAAAACAACAAAAAAACAAAGTACTACTTTTCTTTTTTGTTGTTGTTGAGACCAGGTCTTACTCTTGTCACTCAGGTTGGAGTGCAGTGGTACCATCTCGGCTCACTGCAACCTCCTGCCTCCCAAGTTCAAGAGATTCACCGTCAGCCTCCAGAATTACTGGCACACACCACCACACCTGGCTCATTTTTTGTATTTTTGGTAGAGATGGGGGGTATCGCCATGTTGCCCAGGCTGTTCTCAAATTCCTGGGCTCGGGGGATCCACCCGCCTCAGCCTCCCAAAGTGCTGGGATTATAGGCATGCACCACCACGCCCAGCCAGTACTACTTTTCTAAGAATACATATTCAAAGAAATATAAGTTAACTCATTTTCAGGATATCATAAATAGTAATTAAGGATTAAACACATCTCTCAATTTTACATCTATAAAATTCAATAATGCCTCCATAAAATTAGTATGTTAAACATAAAATGCCAGCTTTTGCACAAACTTTAAAAGAACAAAACAACAAGATATAACAAACTATTCCACGTACTTAATTTGGATCTTACTTAAGCCTTAATTATGCAAATGATACCATGTCCATAATACGTGCTCAATAAGATGAAAATGTTAATGATGCTCTCAAGAACCAATTCCAAAACTGGTAAGATGTATGTCATTTCTACTTGACATCCTGTCCCACCAAACAAAATAGTTTTGGCATTTAAGTCAAACTCATTCAAAAGACAAAATAAAACCAGAAAAAAATCTTCTTTATAAAAGGCCGTTTCAGGTGTTGGTGAGGGAAGCATTCATTGAGTGACAAAGGCATGGGACGCAAAGGACAATTTCCAGGACAATGCACTTAGTAAAGACAAGTCAAGGTGAAGTCAGCCCTGGCAAGGACTGACAGTAAGAAATTCTTGGAAATACGATTTAGACATCACGACATGCATAGGTGACTGATGGGAAGTCTGAGAAAGAAAAGGACAACTTACTGAAGGTTCCCAGCAAGGTCCTGTCCTACTACAGCTATTGTTAGTGGAAAAAGAAAAAAAAAGTGAAGAGATAGAAATTTTTTTTCAAAATCACATTTCATTCAGAGCAAAAATTCAATAATAACACTAAATTACCCAAAATTCAGTTTTATTTTAGAAATCTTACTGAAGCAACTTTAATTTAAAATATTCTGATAATGTAATATACCAAAAAAACCAGTTCATTTAATAAAGTGCATATTAGTAAAATACAAATGTTGTACAACAGTAGAAAAGCTTAGAATAAAAACGTTAGAAGTACTAACTTTGTCCTCTTTTGACTTCATAAAATAAACACAACAGTACTGGGAACTAGGATTCTCTGCAAAGGGCATAATAGTAAATACACTCATTCTAGTTTACTACCATTTGTTTATAGTCAAATGCATAACATACACAGATTGTCTGTTTGTTTGTTTGTTTGTTTGTTTTTGAGACCAAGTCTTGTTCTGTTGCCCAGGCCGGAGTGCAGTGGTGCAATCTCAGTTCACTGTAACCTCCACCTCCCAGGTTCAAGCAATTCTCCTGCCTCAGCCTCCTGAGTAGCTGGGATTACAGGCACCCACCACCATGCCTGGCTAATTTTTGTGTTTTTAGTAGAGACGGGGTTTCACCATGTTGACCAGGGTGGTCTTGAACTCCTGACCTCAAGTGATCCACCCGCCTCAGCCTCCCAAAGTGCTGGGATTACAGGTGTGAGCCACCACACCCAGCCCACATATACATATTCTTAATAGCAACATAGTAAAATGATAATCTCTAGCTTTTTACCTATGTAGATTCAATTATTTCTCTTTTTTCTACCAGTTGCTTCCATGCTAAGAAAAACTAAAAGCAGGCCGGGTGCGGTGGCTCACGCCTGTAATCCCAGCACTTTGGGAGCCCGAGGCAGGCGGATCACGAGGTCAGGAGATCGAGACCATCCTGGCTAACACAGTGAAACCCTGTCTCTACTAAAAATACAAAAAATTAGCTGGGCGTGGTGGCAGGCGCCTGTAGTCCCAGCTACTCGGGAGGCTGAGGCAGGAGAACAGCATGAACCCGGGAGGCAGAGCTTGCAGTAAGCCAAGATCGCACCACTGCACTCCAGCCTGGGCGACAGAGCAAGACTCCGTCTCAAAAAAAAGAAAAGAAAAACTAAAACCAGAATTTCTGGGGGTTTTTTTGTTTGCTTGTTTCAGATGAAATCTCACTGTCACCCAGGCTGGAGTGCAGTGGTGTGATCTCGGCTCACTGCAACCTCACCCTCCTGGGTTCAAGCAATTCTCCTGCATCAGCCTCCCAAGTAGCTGGGATTATAGGTACCTGCCACCACACCCAGCTAATTTTTGTATTTTTAATAGAGTTGAGGTTTCACCATGTTGGGCAGCTGGTCTCAAACTCCTGACCTCAAGTAATCCACCTGCCTCAGCCTTCCAAAGTGCTGGATTATAGGTGTGAGCCACCATGCCCGGCCTTTTTTTTTTTTTTTTGAGACGGAGTCTTGCCCTGTCGCCCAGGCTGGAGTGCAATGGCACAATATCAGCTCACTGCAACCTCTGTCTCCCAGGTTCAAGCGATTCTCCTGACTCAGCCTCCCAAGTAGCTGGGATTACAGGCACATGCCATCACGCCCAGGTAATTTTTGTATTTTTAATAGAGACAGAGCTTCACCATGTTGGCCATGTTGGTCTTGAACTCCCAACCTCAGGTGATTCACCTGCCTTGGCCTCCCAAAGTGCTGGGATTATAGGTGTGGGCCACCTCGCCTAGCCGAACTTCTGTATTTTAATACAGTATAGTGACATACAGTGACACCATCAACTTGCCAGGTGATATACCTGTGTAAAGAACAATAGTCTGAAAGACAGAACACTAAATTCAATATTCTAGCCCAGACTCAGTCACTACTATTTCTGAATGTGATTACTTTTTAAAAATGTATTCTGGCTGGGCGTGGTGGCTCACGCCTGTAATCCCAGCACTTTGGGAGGCTGAGGCGGGCGGATCACAAGGTCAGGAGATCGAGACCATCCTGGCTAACATGGTGAAATCCCATCTCTACTAAAAGTACAAAAAATTAGCTGGGCATGGTGGCGGGTGCCTGTAGTCCCAGCTACTTGGGAGGCTGAGGCAGGAGAATGGCGTGAGCCTGGGAGGCAGAGCTTGCAGTGAGCCAAGATTGCGCCACTGCACTCCAGCCTGGGTGACAAGTGACACTCCATCTCAAAAAAAAAAAAAAAAGTATTCTTTAAAATTACAAAGTTGTATATATTTATTATGTTTGAAATATGTGCAGTGGTTCAACTGAATTGGATTACCTCCAATTCAATTTTTTCTGGTGAAAACACTTAAAATCTACTCTCTCAGTGATTTTCAATATACAATACATTGCTGTTAACTATAGTCACCATGTTGTAAATGTCTCTCTTGCATGGTCACTATTTTAAGTGAACATTTATTAAAAGTTTCCATCCATACCACACTTAGAACAGTAGAAGGCAAGAAAACAAAGCCACCAGGGGGAGGAAAATGTGTGTATTTCTGAAAATAATCTTTAAGGGTAAGCAGCAGTATCCTTGTGGAAACACAAGTTTTTAAGAGATCAACTGCCTGAGATGAATAAAATGGCCACAGACATTTGTTGGTTACTTTTCTTTTTTTTTTTTTTTTTTTTTTTTTGAGATGGAGTCTTGCTCTGTCACCCAGGCTGGAGTGCAGTGGTGTGATCTTGGCTCACTACAACCTCCAGTTCCCAGGTTCAAGCAATTCTCCCTGCCTCAGCCTCCTAAGTAGCTGGGATGACAGGAACTTGCCACCACGCTCGGCTAATTTTTGTACTTTTAGTAGAGACGAGGTTTCACCACGGTGGCCAAGCTGGTCTCAAATTCCTGACCTCAGGTGATCCACCCGCCTTGGCCTCCCAAAGTGCTGAGATTATAGGTATGAGCCACTGTGCCCAGCCATACTCAGTTAGTCTCAAAACTACCATTTCACAATGCCTTCTTTTTTTTTTTTTGAGACGGAGTCTCGCTCTTTCGCCCAGGCTAGAGTGCGGTAGCATGATCTCGGCTCACTGCAACCTCCGCCTCCCAGGTTCAAGTGATTCTCCTGCCTCAGCTTCCTGAGTAGCTGGGATTACAGGCACTTGCTATCATGCCCGGCTAATTTTTGTATTTTTAGTAGAGACGGGGTTTCACCACATTGGACAGGCTGGTCTTGAACTCCTGACCTCAGGTGATCTGCCCGCCTCGGCCTCCCAAAGTGCTGGGATTACAGGTGTGAGCCACCGTGCTGGGCTCCACAATGCCAAAATTTATAAAACGTACTATTTGTTGCTGGATTCAGTAATCTTTAAGGGCCAACTGACTATAAAATTATAGCTAAAAATAAAAAACGAACATCATATACAGTATGACATCACATGCTAGCATATTCCAAATTATCTAGTAGTTATTGAAACACAGGGTTAAATTTAACAGTTATTTTATATATTAATCCAGGTATGCATCTTCAGACAGCTCAGATGTTCAAAGATCAGTATACCATACGACTAAGTCTCCCACTTTAATAGTTCCTAACTGACTGGAACCTTCTCTTGGTTCCTCAAACAACTTCTATCTGGCCTTAGGATGTCTACACATGCTATTCTGTCTGCACACCATGACTCCCTCAACCTCTACTTGTGTCCTCAACCCTGCAGAGCAGGCTCTTTGTAATCCTTAATTATCATTCCTTTAGAGAGGCCTTCCCTGAGAACTCCTGATCTTCTCCCCCATGCTATACTACTTCATACTATAAGGCATTTATTACAAATGATAATTATACCTTTATTAGCATATTTTTTTAAATATCTCTCCCACTGAATCATATAACCAATAAGGGCAGACATACATGCTGTTTCTTCACCACTCAATACCAACACCTAGCATAAAGTATGAATTTCAAGTTTACTTGCTATATAAAGATGTGCCATAACAAATGGCCATTTTACTTCCAGATTTAATCACCATGTGTGAGCTTTAGTAGGAATCTCATTCATTACTTTTTTGGTTAATGAACAGTCCTTTTCCACCACCAATTCCAAAAAACCACTCTTTGCAATCCAAGAAAATAGCTTGGGTTAGGTTTACCAGAGAGAAAAATGTGAAATTACCCAAGAGAGCTGGTATTCAAACTACTATAACCACAGAGCCAAGTCCCCAACCCAGGTTATTCTGAAGTGCCTCACTTGGTAGTACTGAGGATCACATTTTTGGGGGTATTTTGCCTTAAGGTTTTTTTTTTTTTTAATGTAGTAATACCCCAATATACTACACTTACATTCTATGCTTCTCTTTAACTCATACAACTTAAAATACATTAAAATGTACCCCAAAAGTGCTTTAGTGAATACTTACAATTGCCAAAAGATAATATGTCACTGTTTAAATGTGTTGGTAAAGACAAACTTTCTGTAGCAAAATACTAGAACAAAACTATGTCTAAGGTCCTCAACTTTAGCTGCATAGGATCCTGAAAAGGTTTTAAAAAACAAATGCATGAAATTCAGATTTAGTAAGCTATTAAACAGGACCTGTATTTCTTTAAAAGCTCCCTAAGAATTTTAGTACAGAGGTAGGGAAGCATATAGAGCCACACTGGAGGATGAGGCCTGATCATGGTTTTTTTTTTTTTTTTTTTTTTTTTTTTTTTAAACGCTCCTGATGATTTATACGCATCCAGTGTTAAGAACCACTACAGGCAGGGCACGGTGGCTCATGCCTGTAATACCAGCCAGACCAGCCTGGAGAACATGTTGAAACCCCATCTCTACTAAACATACAAAATTAGCCAGGTGTGGTGGCGCATGCCTGTAATCCCAGCTACTTGGGAGGCTAAGGCAGGAGAATCGCTTGAACCCGGGAGGTGGAGGTTGCCGTGAGCTGAGACCACGCCATTGCACTCCAACCTGGGCAACAAGATCGAAACTCCAGCTCAAAAAAATAAATAAAAAATAAATAAATTAGCTAGGTGTGGTGGTGCGTGCCTGCAATCCCAGCTACTCAGGAGGCTGAGACAGAGAATCAATTGAACCCGGGAGACAGAGGTTGCAGTGAGCTAAGATTGAGCCACTGCACTCCAGCCTGGGTGTCAGAGCAAGACTCTGTCTCAAAAGAAAAAAACAACACTGCAGATTAAAACCTCTGCATCCCACTCCTCCTTATCCCCCAGAGTTTACTGCTTTTACAAGCCCCTCCATGAACTGAATTTTCTTTTGATGTCATGAATCTAGAAACTAGGGGACAACAAAGGGCCTGTTCTCCTAGTGTGTCTTAATCTAGTTTGTATCTCCACAAGGAAAACGATATCCAAATACACAAAATGCTTATGGCCACAAGTGTGCAGGTGTGCTGAAATGCACATATGTGAAAGGTAGAAAAGGGCCAGGGGAAGTTAGCTTTCTTCAACCAAAGTAAATGTGAAGGGTCTAGAGATCCTGTTTTGAGTATAAAGTAGCCAATTCATTCCTAGAGGCTAACTGAAGTACAGGAGAAGTAATAAAACCTATGAGGTTATAGGAAGGTCTTCAATAACACAGCAAAGAAACATGTATTGGGTGTCTTTTATAGGGCTTTCTACATGTATCACCTCATTTTATTGCCAGCACAATAGTCATTGTGCCCATTAATTGGATGAAGGTGTAACTAAATGTGTTGGTATGTGTTCTGATTTGCGACTCTATAAAATATACAGAAATCCAATCTGTAAAAAAAGGAGTTAAATTATTTATTACTATTATTTTACTTTTCCATAAGTTATTGGGGTACAGGTGGCATTTGGTTATGTAAGTTCTTTAGTGGTGATTTGTGAGATCCGGGTGCACCCATCACGCAAGCAGTATACCCTACACCATATATGTCGCCTTTTATCCCTCGCCCCCCTCCCAAAGGAATTAAATTAGAAAACCAAATAAGATAATTAGTTCTGTAACTATGAAGTGGCAATAATGATAATAGCAAAACCACTACTAGCAGCAGTACTTTTTGCTGTGCATTCACTATGTATGAGTAATTATGCTCAGGACTTCACATGGATAATCTCATCTAATGTTCAAAACACAAAGGAATATGCCTGTACGGCCTATCATTTATATAAGAGTCTTACTTGACCAAAGATACATGGGTTAGCTAGTACAGGGAGGAGATGCTGTGATCTAGAAGGAATATATTGAGGTCTAAGATTTCAAAGGTGAAACGGTTTCAAGGCTGACAGGGTTGAGCTGTTGCCAGTGATGCAAGTACTAGGAAAGGAATGAATGTGAAAGTCAACAAAAGTAGAGGAAGCAAAGAAAAATGACGCTGCATTTCACATGGGTTCTCCAAAAGACAGCGAAACCACCGAGGACAATGGGAAGACTGGTTTTGACTACCTAACTTTACTTTCTGAATTTACTGTATGACTGTTCTGTTCTCAGTTTAATCCACTTCAACTTGGATATGGTCTCAGTATAATGATGTCCACTTGCCCTGTGCCCCATATAGACTCCCAGTCTCAGACTTTCAATAATAATATTTACCCACACTAGACTCCCAGATAGCCTGGATATATTCCACATCAATTAGCCCCTAAATGAGCTATAAAAATAGGGGGAAAAAAATGCATTTTCAATTTTCTTACTCAAAACTGCATCCTCTATACATTTTGAAGACTACATCTTTTATATTTCTGATAAACAAAGAAGCAATGGAGATACAGAAGGATGATAGCATATGTAAACATTTAAGCAGCAGACAAAATACTTTTTATTTTTATTTTTTTGAGACAGAGTTTCACTCTTATTGCCCAGGTTGGAGTGCATTGGCGCGATCTTGGCTCACAGCAACCTCCAACTTCTAGGTTCAAGCCATCCTCCTGCCTCAGCCTCCTGAGTAGCTGGGATTACAGGCGCCTGCCACCATGCCCAGCTAATTTTGTATTTTTAGTAGATATGGGGTTTCTCCATGTTGGCCAGGCTGGTCTCGAACTCCCGACCTCAGGTGATCCACTCACCTCAGCCTCCCAAAGTGCTGGGATTGTAGGCGTGGGCCACCAGACGACATACTTTAACACCGATGTTGAATTTAAAAAGACTCAGTATGGGCCAGGTGCGGTGGCTCACGCCTGTAATCCCAGCACTTTGGGAGGCTGAGGCAGACGGATCACCTGTGGTCGGGGGTTCGAGACCAACCTGGCCAACGCAGAGAAACCCCATCTCTACTAAAAATACAAAATTAGCCAGGCTTGGTGGCACATGCCTGTAATCCCAGCTACTCAGGAGGCTGAGGCAGGAGAACTGCTTGAAGCCAGGAGGCAGAGGTTGCAGTGAGCCGAGATTGTGCCACTGCACTCCAGCCTAGGCAACAAGAGTGAAACTCTGTCTCAAACAAACAAACAAAAAAAAAGACTCAGTATACCTGGAAATAAAAATCTATAACTATAAACAAATGGCTTCTGTCTGTCACTACAGTCTCAAGTAGGTCATCAATGTTTCTCATACCTTACTTTTCTCCTTATGTTAATCCATTTCTTTTCAAATGCAGTTCAAATTAGTTAAATCTAATACTCTTTTTCTGCTCATACCCTTTTAAAAGACTGATAACATCAAGAATTCTCCCAAGTAAATGTACTTGACTGTAGTACTTCAGCCCATTGACTGTCAAGGCAGACTTGGGGGTTGCAATCAGAAAACATTAGATACCTCCACATCTCTAGCTATATGAATGCAAATGCTGAAGCACATTTTCCTGGAACTAGGAGGGAGGTAAGATAGTTAACTAGAAAGAAATTGATGGAATTGAACAATCAGAAAAAAGTTTATAAACCTTAGTTAACATAATAGCTATTTGAAGGAAACTGGCAAATAAGCAGCAGTTCATGTCTAAATGAACTGAATTCTTGGAAAGTACTTGAGAGACTTACTACTGCAGATTTCTTCATTTTGATTATCAAAAAGAAAAAAAGGCAGCCGGGTGCGGTGGCTCACGCCTGTAATCTCAGCACTTAGGGAGGCAGAGATGTGCAGATCACCTGAGGTCAGGAGTTTGAGACCAGCCTGGCCAACATGGTGAAACCCATCTCTCCTAAAAGTACAAAAATTAGCCAGGCGTGGTGGCAGGCGCCTGTAATCCCAGCTACTCAGGAGGCTGAGGCAGGAGAATGGCTTGAACCCAGAAGGCAGAGATTGCAGTGAGCCAAGATCACACCACTGCACTCCAGCCTGGATGACAAGAGCGAGACTCCATCTCAAAAAAAATAAATAAATAAATAAGGCTTTGCATGTTTGACTTCATGAGTTTAAAAAAAAAAAAAAAAAAAAGCCTATACTGTAATAAAAAATTACTTCTTGGAAAGCTCCAATCTGTCAATTTCTTTTTTTTTTTTTTTTTGAGACAGAGTCTCGCTCTGTCACCCAGGCTGGAGTGCAGTGGCGTGATCTCAGCTCACTGCAACCTCCGCCTCCCAGGTTCAAGTGATTCTCCTGCCTCAGCCTCCTGGGTAGCTGGGATTTCAAGTGTGTGTCACAACACCTGGCTAATTTTTGTATTTTTAGTAGAGACGGGGTTTTACCATGTTGATCAGTCTGGTCTTGAACTCCTGACTGCCTCAGCCTCCTAAAGTGCTGGGATTACAGGACTGAGCCACCACGCCCAGCTCCAGTCTGTCCATTTCTAGACTGACGCACAAAGGTTTAGCCAGTCAATCTGTGAGCAGGATTATAAACACAGCAATGAACAACCTTGTCAGTCAACCTGAATAAATGCTAATTTCTACCACACACGCCAACCTGAATAAATGCTAATTTCTACCACTTATTTAGAAACCAATTTTCCAGGAGACTGAGGCAGGAGAATCACTTGAACCTGGGAGGTGGAGGTTGCAGTGAACCGAGATTGCGCCACTGCACTCCAGCCTGGGCAACGGGGCAAGACTCTGTCTCCAAAACAAAAAAAGAAAAAGAAACAGATTTCACCTCCATTTACCAGGAGGAGTGATTTAAGAACATGACATGTTATCAAACGGGTACATGTGGGCACTTCTGAATTTCTGAATGATGAGTTAAATACATCTGCCACATCACCACGTTAATCTATTATTTAAAAGTGGCAGAGATATCTGTTGAATTTTATATTATTCAATGTTGAACTGAAATGTTGTTACATTACGGTTGTAAAGAATTACTAAAAAAAAGAACAAAGTTGTCTGATAAATGTCTAATACTATAATAACAATAAGAAACAAGGCCAGGCACAGTGGCTCACACCTGTAATCCCAGCACTTTGGAAGGCTGAGACGGGCAATCACAAGGTCAAGAGATCAAGACCATCCTGGCCAACATGGTGAAACCCCATCTCTACTAAAAACACAAAAATTAGCTGCGCATGGTGGTGTGCGCCTGTAGTCCCAGCTACTCAGAAGGCTGAGGCAGGAGAAGTGCTTGAACCTAGGAGGCAGAGATTGCAGTGAGCTGAGATCCTGCCACTGCACTCCAGCCTGGCAACAGGCGAGATTCCATCTCAAAAAAAAAAAAAAAAAAAACAAAAAGAAACAAACAAACAAAAGCACAAATCAAGGAAAATAGCAATATCTCCAAGCAAAGAGTAGAGTTGCTCCAGATTTGGTGCTAAAAGAGAATACTGTACTAAGACCTTCAAAAGTTCTAAGACTAAGACTTTCAAATGTTCTCCTGATTCACGGGTTGACTATCACCTCACTGAGAAAACCACAATTACCTTTTTGTCTTGACGCTGTCATTGCCAAGGCAATGGATCCTATAATTAATGCTGAGCGTGAAACCAATGACAGGGAAAGCAACTTACATGGCATCCACAGAGATCTAAAAATAAAGCAGGGGAACAGAGTGGCTATCCAAAGAGGGAGGTATAATTACAGAAGAAAAATAATGGTGGTACATGAAGCACCTGAAATAATATAAAGCCTATGTTTGAGGTCACCTAGGAATTAACAACTGCTTAGCTTATTATATGCTCCTAAATCTTCACATATGCATCCTTAAGAAGGATAAATATCTTAAAAATCTCAATCAATTCACAGAGAAACTAAAATTAGAAAGGCTTTACTGTGGTTTTTAATCCTCTTTTATTGTATTGACAGTGGCATCAATTGGTGAAAAGTCTCAAAAATAAAATACTTTTAAAACCATCTTGCCTATTTTTATTTCTAATGTACATATTAATAAAATACTTAAAATATATAAAATATAGTACCTGAAACTGAACTCTCGGACACTGAATCAGAGACAAATTAGTACCAATTTTCCTTACGATACTTCGAGATGAACCATATGGCTTCCTAGACCAAAGTACCTGAGGAAGTTGGAAAAACCGAAAGCTTAATTACAAGATGTACAGAACTGTTAAGACAAAGCATTAGACAATTATTTGTATGACATGCCAACACATTAATTATAGGATCAGAATGCTCTAAATGTTATGGCAAATAAGCTAATGTTTTTCAATCCAAAAATAATGTATAGATATATAGATAGATAAGATAGATATTATTAATTCAAAAAAGTTTAATGTAAGGTATTATATAAAAATATAAACTAGCCAGTAATTTTTAAATACTATACTTACAGTAAAAATTTTATTTTCATCAGGTTTTCATACTATTCTGCAACAGAAACACTATTTTATCTCTTCTGCTATATTTTTAGTTTTAGAATTTTGATATACATAATTTTTCTTAAATATATGTTACTTTTGTTGTAATACACTTTTCAAAACAATCCCAAATTAGTACAAAGTTCAGAATCTGAATGTGTACCATGCAGGGTGCTCCATGTTGTTTGCTGCACAAGAATGCTTGGCCAAGGATAAGCAAAGGCTGAAATCCAGGCATATTGCTCTTGGGAGGCCTACTCCCCAAAGGAAAGGTAAGAAATTTCATCTCAGCAGAATTTCTCAGATGAAATCGTAATAAAACAGGACATTATATGCTATGCTTAAAGACAAAAACGAACCCTCAAAGCAAAAAAAAAAAAAAAAAAAGCACACGTGTTGAATGTTAGGTAAATCATTACAAATTGTACCTTGAAACTTCTCCCCAAGTATATGATCTCTCTTTAAAGGAAAAACTATCCATCTGTTTTGAGTGCTACACTTGAAAGCCTGGACAGAATAAGTAAAGAAAGGTAGCAGGCTACTAAAAGCAATTTTAAAAGAAAAGAGTAAGAATTATATGACTATTATACTTAATTCATCAAACTTTAACATTTAATTATATAAGCCTGGGTGCAGTGGCTCCCACCGGTAATCCCAGCACTTTGGGACACCGAAATGGGCAGATCACCTGAGGCCAGGAGTTCAAGACCAGCCTGGCCAACATGGCGAAACCCCATCTCTACTAAAAATACAAAAATTAACCAGGCATGGTGGTACACACCTGTAATCCCAGCTACTTGGGAGGCTAAGGCATGAGAACTGCTTGAACCCAGGAGGCGGAGGTTGCAGTGAGCCAAGATCACACCACTGCACTCCAGCCTGGGTGACAAAGCGAGACCTCGTCTCAAAAATAAAACAAAACAAAAAACTCAAAAAACAATTATATCCTAAAGACTAAACAGAACCAAATCAGCTGAGTATGAATTCTGGAGAAATGGATACTACCCCTTTTTTAAGATCAATCTGTGATCATTCTACTTTAAAGAATGAAATTACCCCAATATAAACAGCATAACCAAACAACTGTTCACTGTAAACAGTGGAGGCTCCAAAACCTAACTCAAACTAGACCCTTAGATAAAAGCATATACCACTTATAAAACGAGCACAGAAACTATCTGATTTCTTAAATTTTAGCAATCAAGTCTAATTCAAGGATAACAGTATGAGTCAGTGTGGGGTTCAGGGCTGGGCACAGTAGCTCACATCTGTAATCTCAGTGCTTTGGGGAGGCTGAGGTAGGAGGATCATTTGAGGCCAGAAGTTTGAGACCAGCCTGGGGTCTTTTTGTGAGACCCCCGTCTCTACAAAAAATTGGAAAATTAGCCAAGCGTGGTGATGCATGCTGTCGTCCTAGCTACAGGAGAGTCTAAAGCAGGAAGGTCCCTTGAGCCCAGGAGTTCCAGGCTGCAGTGAGTTAGGATTGCACCACTGCACTCCAGCCTAAGCAACAGAGTGAGACCATGTCCCCCCCGCCCCCCACCCCCTGAGAAAAAAACCAACAAAGTGGAAATCATAGAAGGATATATAATACCCCTGGCATCTGCCATAGCTTTCATATAATTTTTATCACATATTTTCCAAGGTTTCACTGAATCTTACCTAGAAGAGTTCCAAAAAGTACTTATAACCTATACTGACTCCAATAACCAACAAAAATGATAGCTTTTGCTTCAGAAATGTAAATAAAAAGGATGGCAAAGATTAGAAAACTGGTAAGTAGAAAGGAAGATAACAATATTAAAATATGAATAGTATACAAAGAATTTTAAGAAGCAAAGTTACTCTGAAGCTTAGAAGAAAACATCATTCACATCAGTAATCATACAGGATTATGACACAAGTAGTCTTAATAACATGTGAGGACTAAGGGAAAGGAAAACATCTGACTAGAGAAAAATGGGAAGCCTCGCAGTTCTACAGTGTCAACATCAGACTACCCACCAAAAAAAGAACAAACACGGGCAAATAATTCTAAGACAGTATTTAAGCAAACTCTTTACCTTACTATTATTATTATTTATTTTTGAGATGGAGTTTCACTCTTTTGCCCAGGCTGGAGTGAAGTGGAGCAATCTTGGCTCCCTGCAACCTCCGCCCCCCCACCCCCCCCGCAGGTTCAAGCGATTCTCCTGCCTCAGCCTCTTGAGTAGCTGAGATTACAGTAGCTGGGATTACAAGTGAATGCCACCACGCCCGGCTAATTTTTTTGTATTTTTAGTAGAGATGGGGTTTCACCATGCTGGCCACGCTGGTCCCGAACTCTTGACCTCAGGTGATCCACCTGCCTCAGCCTCCCAAAGTGCTAGGATTACAGGCATGCACCACCGCACATGGCCCTATCTTACACATTTTAATAGATCCTGTTCTTCTACAAATAAATCCATAGGGCAAAAGTAATTATACCAGCCATTCTATTTAGTCACAAGTCAAAATTCTCCTATGACGTAGTATAAGTGGAATGCTATTTGTGCATCACAATGTGACAATTAGACAGTCTAAAGTGAATCTTTCTCCCCTCCATCAAGCAAAGGTCTTGCCTGGAGATGAAGAGGACAAAAAGCTCACAAAGAAAAATTTAGAAAGGATTTGCCAAGGTCAGGAACTAATGTTTCTGCCAGCTTTTAGCATTCTTCACTATGCATGTTGCAGGGCGAAATGTCAACTATTTTGTTTCCATCTGTTTAATATCAGAAAAATACTAGGTGCCTTCAGCAAGAGAAGTGGCCAATAATTCAGCTTTTTTTTTTTTTTTTTTAGACAGAGTCTCGCTCTGTCACCCAGGCTGGAGTGCAGTGGTGCGATCTCGGCTCACTGAAACTTCCACCTCCTGGGTTAGAGCAATTCTGTCTAGCTAGAATTATAGGCAGTTGCCACCATGCCCAGCTAATTTTTGTATTTTTAGTAGAGACGGGGTTTCACGATGTTGGCCAGGCTGGTTTCGAACTCCTGACCTCAGGTGATCTAATCATCTCAGCCTCCCAAAGTGCTGGGATTACAGGCATGAGCCACAACGCCCAGCCGATTCAGCTTTTAATTATAAGGAATAAGTCGATTATTTAGGTATCTTCTACAAAGTTAAAGGAAGGAAAAGAACAGATTGCTTTATGTGATTATTTTTTCAAGCATACACAGTAGACTAACATAATGTGTTCTTTTGCTATTTGTCAATTACATAGTACTTAGCACCAATAAATATCAAATAAGGGTCTGTGTAAACTAATGACTGAAATATTTAGAATGAAGAGCCATAACTTATTGGATGGTAGGAAAAAGTGAGGGGAAAGAATAGCTAATTTCCAGGAACTCTAAAACTAGGTCTGACTACTTTTCTATTTTTTTCTATTCAGCCCTCATAGAGGAGGAGAAATTGTAAATGGCTGTGCAGAAACAGTGAACAGATGGTACTAAAAAGTCACCATCTGTGCATTGGGAGGCTGTATGACCCAAGTGCATCTCCTACCGTAACTTGTGGCTGAACTATGTCTTGTCAATATGCTAGTTTAGAGAAGGAAAGACTTCCTCTAAAGACAAACTGTCATTAATATTTCTTTAGATGTAAGAGAGAAGGCAGGGAGAAGAAGATGGTCATAAAATAATCCAATTTCTTTTTTTTTTTTGAGACAGAGTCTCCCTCTGTTGCCAGGCTGGAGTGCAGTGGCATGATCTCAGCTCACTGCAACCTCTGCCTCCTGGGTTCAAGCAATTCTCCTGCCTCAGCCTCCCCAGTAGTTGGGACTACAGGCACGTGCCACCACACCCAGCTAATTTTTCTATTTTTAGTAGAGATAGGGTTTCACCATGTTGGCCAGGATGGTCTCGATCTCCTGACCTCATGATCCACCCACCTCAGCCTCCCAAAGCGCTGAGATTACAGGCGTGAGCCACCATGCCTGGCAAGATAATCCAATTTCATTTAGAAAATAAGACAATCCAATGCCATTAAGAAATAGCTGGCCGGGCGTGGTGGCTCACACCTGTAATCCCAGCATTTTGGGAGGCCGAGGCAGGCGGGTCACCAGCTCAGGAGTTCAAGACCAGCCTGGGTAACATGGTGAAACTCCGTCTCTACTAAAAATACAAAATTAGCCAGGTGTGGTGGCACGTGCCTGTAATCCCAGCTACTCAGGAGGCTAAGGCAGGAGAATAGCTTAAACCTGGGAGGCAGAGGTTGCGGTGAGCCGAGATGGTGCCACTGCACTCCAGCCTGGGACAGAGCAAGACTCTGTCTCAAAAAAAAAAAAAAAAAAAAAAGAAACAGCTAAACAGGGCCAGGCGCGGTGGCTCATGCCTGTAATCCCAGCACTTTGGGAGGCCAAGGCGGGTGGATCATCTGAGGTCAGGAGTTAGAGACCAGCCTGGCCAACGTGGCGAAACCCCGTCTCTACTAAAATATAAAAACTTAGCCAGGCGTGGTGGCACGCGCCTGTAGTCCCAGCTACTCAGGAGGCTTGAGGCAGAATTGCTTGAACTGGGAGGCAGAGGTTGCAGTGAGCAAGATCGCGCCACTGCACTCCAGCCTGGGTGGCAGAGCGAGACTCTGTCTCAAAAAAAAAAAAGAGAGAAATAGCTAAACAGAAAAACCATGCTTTATCTATGAAAACTGCTTTTAAATAATCTAACAGTGAATCTGTGTGTGTGTGTGTGTGTGTGCGCGCGCACATGCATGTCTGTGTCTAGTAATGACAGTCCATAACATTTAGCAACAGTGTTTGAAAGTGATGACAGCAAGGAGGAGGATGACAACAGGAAAGTAGTTTGTTCTTTTTTAACATTGTGAAATGCTATTGTAGAAAGTGTTGACATGTGAGGCTGGAATCTGAAGCTGTCATCTGTCTCATCCATGATGACTGCACTCAAGCTGTATGTGGTAATTCATTTATTATAGACTAGTTTAATGTACATTATTATTTGAGGGCAACTTGTAGCAGGAAAAACTATAAATTTAACTCTAAGAAAAATATGTTTTTCTGGCTGGGTGCGGTGGCTCACGCCTGTAATCCCAGCACTTTGGGAGGCCGAAGAAGGTGGATCACTTGAGGTCAGGACTTTGAGACTAGCCTGGCCAACATGGTGAAACCCTGTCTTTACTAAAAATACAAAAATTAGCCAGGGGTGATGGCAGGCACCTGTAATCTCAGCTACTCAGGAGTCTGAGGCAGGAGAATCACTTGAACCTGGGAAGCAGAGGCCACAGTGAGCCAAGAACGCGCCACTGCACTCCAGCCTGGGACACAACAAGATTTCGTCTCAAAGAACAAACAAAAAAAATAAAATATGTTTTTCAAGACAAACTATGTGATATTAATGCATTAATGCAGAGGTTCATGTATCCCTAAAATTACACACAAAATTGTGTATGTGTTACTTTTCTGGGAAGAGCATCCATACTGTTAATCAGATCTTTAAAAAGTTGGGACCCAACAAAATGTAAATTCTTAATTCTCAGGGAGCTAAGGGAAAATTGAAAGTGTGTGTTGGGAACCGGGAAGGAGTGAAAATGGGAAGATGAAATTCTGTAACAATTTTTAAATCCTTAACCAAAGATTAACACTTCCCTCAGTTCTCTTCTTCCTTACATTCCTCCTCCAAAGCACCAAAAGAAAACCAGAGTACAATAATACAAATTATTATAGATACTTGCTATAGTAACTTTTCTTCCAATATAAAATACTGAAATTAATCAGAATCACATTATCTTCACACTATTCTTACTTCCTGCAATTTAAAAACATTTTTGCTTAGGGACGTAAAAAGTTTGGAGATATGTGAGCATGTGGTTTTAAATTCAAACAAATGTTGAGGGAAAATAAAAGACAGTAAAGAGAAAACAGGCCATTGTAGCATATAGGCCTGGCTTTAAAATTAGCCTCTACCAATTTACTGCCTGTATAAAGCTAGCCAAATTATTCACCTCTCTATGCTTCTGTTTTCTCACCTATAAAATGGAGATATTATCTACTTCACAAGCCTATGAGCATTAAATGAGTTAAGGTATTTATAATGGTTTTTGTTTTGTTTTGCTTTTGAGACGGAGTCTTGCTCTGTCACCCAGGCTGGAGCGCAGTGGCGTGATCCCGTCTCACTGCAACCTCTGCCTCCCGAGTTCAAGCCGGATTCTCCTGCCTCAGCCTCCCGAGTAGCTGGGACTATGGGCATGTGCTACCATGCCCAATTAATTTTTATATTTTTAGTAGAGACAGGGTTTCACTATGTTGGTCAGGCTGGTCTTGAACTCCTAACCTTAGGTGATCCGCCCGCCTAAGCCTCCCAAAGTGCTGGAATTACAGGTGTGAGCCACTGCACCAGGCCATATATAATGTTTTTAATAAACATTAACAGTCATCTTTCCCTTCTAAGGGTAGCAAAGTACACTGAAAAGAGAAAGGATTTTGGAATCAGAATTGGGTTCACATTATAGTTCTACTACTTAGGTAACTTTGGTCAAGGCAGTTAAACACTCTGAACCTCAGGTTTCTCATCTGTAAAGTGCATTGTTCTATTGAACATAGGCAATTTATGTAAAAGCACTGGCCACAGTAAGCACTGGCATAGTAAGCCAAGCAGGGATGGTTATTACAGTAATATTAGCGTGCAGAGTCAAAGACAATGAGCCAATCACCACTGGCTGTTCTAATGGGAAAAATGAAACAAAACAAAATCTGACCTAAAAGCTTGCAATTTCTTCTTTTTATTTTTTATTTTTTGAAGCAAGGTCTCACTCTTATAGTATACGCTGGAGTGCAGTGGCATGATCTCAGTTGACTGCAATCTCCGCCTCCCAGGGTCAAGTGATTCTCCCACCGCAGCCTACCAAGTAGCTGGGACTACAGGCATACACCACCATGCCCGGCTAATTTTTGTAATTTTTGTAGAGATCCCGTCTCACTGTATTGCCCAGGCTGGCTTCAAACTCCTGAACTCCAGCGATCCTCCCACCTTAGCCTCCCAAAGTGCTGGGATTACAGGCATGAACCACCGTGCCAGCCTTTTTTTCTTTAAAAAAAAAAAAAAAAAAGATAAAATAAAGGATGAAGGTAGTTTTCACTCTTGGAATGCTTTCAAGTACAGTATCAAATTCATTTAAAAGGACGGATGCAGTGACTCACGCCTGTAATCTCAGAACTTTGGGAGGCCAACGTGGGTGGATCACCTGAGGTCAGGCGTTCGAGACCAGCCTGGCCAACATGGTGAAACCCCATCCCTACTAAAGATACAAAAGTAGCCAGGCATGCATTTCACTTTCCTGCAATTTGGAGATATTGTTCTTTTTACAAATTTAAGGTTTGTGGCAATCTTGTGTCAAGCCAAGTGTACTGGCACCATTTCTCCAACAGCATGTGCTCACTTCATGTCTGTGTCATGTTTTGATGATTCACACAATATTTCAAACTTACGCATTACTATTTTTTTTTTTTGAGATGGAGTCTTGCTCTGTTGCCCAGGCTGGAGTGCAGTGGCACAATCTCGGCTCACTGCAAACTCCGCCTCCTGGGTTCAATCGATTCTCCTGCCTCAGCCTCCCGAGTAGCTGGGACTACAGGCACCCGCCACCACGCCCGGCTAATTTTTGTATTTTTAGTAGAGATGGGGTTTCACCATATTGGCCAGTCTGGTCTTGAACTCCTGACCTTGTGATCCGCCTGCCTCGGCCTCCCAAAGTGCTGGGATTACAGGCGTGAGCCACGGCACCTGGCCTATTTTTTTTTTTTTTTTAATTATACTTTAAGTTCTGGGATACATGTGCAGAACGTACAGGTTAAATAGGTATACATGTGCCATGGTGGTTTGCTGCACCCATCAACCCGTCATCCAGGTTTTAAGCCCCACATGCATCAGGACAACACATGCATTGTCCTAATGCTCCCCCTCCCCTTGCCCCCCACCGCCCTACAGGCTAGGCCCTGCCTTATGCATTCTTATTATATCTATTATGGTGATCTATGATCAGTGATCTTTGATGTTATTTGTTACTACTTTAATTGTTTTGGGGTGCCATGAACTGAGCACATGTAAGATGGCAAACTTAATCGATATATGTTATGTGTGTGTGTGTGTGTGTTTTTTTTTTTTTTTTTTTTAATTTTTTGAGACGGAGTCTCGCTCTGTGGCCCAGGCTGGAGTGCAGTGGCGCAATCTCGGCTCACTGCAAGCTCCGCCTCCCGGGTTCACGCCATTGTCCTGCCTCAGCCTCTCCGAGTAGCTGGGACTACAGGCGCCCGCCACCACGCCCAGCTAATTTTTTGTATTTTTAATAGAGACGGGGTTTCACCGTGGTCTCGATCTCCTGACCTCGTGATCCGCCCGCCTCGGCCTCCCAAAGTGCTGGGATTACAAGCGTGAGCCACCGCGCCCGGCCGTTATGTGTGTTTTGACTGTTCTACCCACCAGCTATTCCGCAATCTCAGACCTCCCTATTCTGAGTCAAAACAACACTGGAATTAGGCCAGTTTAACCCTACAATGATCTCCAAGTGTTCAAGCGAAAAGAAGCATTGCATGTCTCTCACTTTAAATCAAAAGTTAGAAAGTATTAAGCTTAGTGAAGAAGGCATGTTCAAAGTCCAGACAGGCTGAAAACTAGGTCTCTGGCCCAAATAGTTAGCCGAGTTGTGAATGCAAAGGAAAAGTTCTTGAAGGAAATTTGAAGTGCTACTACAGTGAACACATGAATGATAAGAAAGCAAGAAGGCCTTATTTCTGATATAGAGAAAATAAATATCAAACCAGCCACAACATTCCCTTAAGTCAAAGCCTAATCCAGAGCAAGGTTATAATTCTCCTCAATTCTGTGAAGGCTGAGAGAAGCAAGGAACCTACAAAAGAAAAGTTGAAGCTAGCAGAAGTTGGTTAATGAGGCATAAGGAAAAAACCATCTCCATAACATAAAAGTGCAAGATGAAGAAGCATCAAGTGCCAACATGGTGAAACCCCGACTCTACTAAAAACATAAAAAAATTAGCCTGGTGTGATGGCGCACACCTGTAATCTAGCTACTTGGGAGGCTGAGGCAGGAGAATCACCTGAACCCAGAAGGCAGAGGTTACAATGAGCCAAGACTGCATCACTGTACTCCAGCCTGGGTGACAGAGTGAGACTGTCTCAAAGAAAAAAAAAAAATTGATTCACTGTATTTCAGTATGACTTTATTGTGGTGATCTGAAATGAAACTCATATCTCCAAGGTATGCCTGTATATATCAGATCAATGGGAAAATACATGTTAATCACTGAAAGGTAGAGCTAAGAAAGCTTCTTTTATTTTCTGGTGCCCAAATATAAAATCTTGAAAGATTCCTTTGTATTTTTATTCTTAGGCAACAAGCTAAAAAATACTGGAAATTAGTTAACCCCAAAAGATCACATTGCTGTATGTTAGAAGAAAATTTGTTTTTATATGAATTTTCAGCTGATTAAAGTTGATGATTATATGCTAGCTTCAATAAGTTAAAAACAGATCTTGCTAATCCGCCATTAGTAGGAAGGACTCTCAGTTGTAATTACAATATTTTGAGCAAGTTAATCCTCCTTTAGCTGGTCCATTCTTTGATGAAAGGCACCCATTTTCCAGCTTAAAGTGAACAAGCTAAATAAAGCGTGCTATCTGTGCCTGAAACAGAATTCTGCACTTTGGCCTCAATTAGCACTACTCATATTGACCTATCTTGGGGTGGGAGGCTAGTAACAGCAAAAATGTAAGAAACTATTACTGAATGTACCTACACTGTACAAGCCACTGTGCTAGATGCTTTACATACACTGTCATTTAATCCACAGGTAACAATTCTTATAGCAGTAGCAATTCTTATAGCTACTTTGCAGACGAAGGCAATAACTGACAGAGACAAATTTCAAATTCAAGTGTGTTTAAATCCAGAACCCACAATCTTACCATTAAACTATACTTCTTACTAAAATTACAATAAATAGAAATTATAAAGCTTTGGTTTTTGGAAATCATAAATAACAAAAACTTCCCTTCCTTGTGCAAGCAAGAGAAAAAGAAACTTTTGCTGTCATTACTAAAATGTCAATCCACACTATGATAAAACTGAGCTAAGTGAAGTTTTTTTGTTTGTTTTTTTTAAAGATAGGGTCTTGCTCTATTGCTCAGGCTGGAGTACAGTGGCACAATCTCAGCTTACTGCAACCTCTGCCTCTCAGGCTCAAGCAATCCTCCTACCTCAGCCTCCCGAATTGCTGGGACTAGAGGTATGTGCCACCATGCCTAGCTAAATTTTTTAAATTTTTTGTAGAGACAGGGTATCACTATATTGCCCAGGATGGTCTTGAATTCCTAGGCTCCAGCCATCCTCCTGCCTCCGTCTCCCAAAGTGCTGGGATTACAGGCCTGAGCACTGCGCCTGGCCACTAAGTGAAGTTTAAAACATAGGAACATATATCTGAAAGATATGAAAATACCAATTAATTTACAAGTCATTTTCCTATTGCTTATCCTCAAGCTAATAATCCCAAAATTATGCAGCTATAAACAAAGATAATTTTATTTGGTTCTCTACTTTTTAATCTCCGAAGAAAACAGACGTAACCTTGGAAGTTGGGGAGATTCAAAGTTCAGGCACAAAAACAAAAAAGTAAAAGTGCACTAAAAAGTATACCCATACTCTGCCAGGCACAGTGGTTCACATCTATAATCCCAGCACTCTGGGAGGCCAGGGTGGGCAGTCAGTTCAAGACCAGCCCAGCCAACATAGTGGAACCCCATCTCTACTAAAAAATACAAAAATTAGCTGGCTGTGGTGGTGTGAGCCTGTAATCCCAGCTACTTGGGGAGCTGAGGCAGGAGAATCATTTGAACCTGGGAGGCAGAGGTTGCAGTGAGCCGAGATTGCTCCACTCTACTCCAGCCTGGGCAATAGAGCAAGACTTCCTGTCCAAAAAAAAAAAAAAGTATACCCATATTCAAATTATGTAACCTGCCTGTATCTTCAATAAATAAAATTCAATTCTATGTCATAGCCATGAAAAAAATGAATTTGAAAATGTAAAACAAAATATTCTACAAAATGTGCTTGACACAATGCTCTAAGAATTTATAGGTCTAAACAAACTTTATATATCAGTAGAAAATACTTATAAAAAAATGTCAAGGTAAAAACTAACATCTCTAGCACAGAACAATCATTATAGTAACTTTTTTCTTTCAATAGTTGTTATTTTTAAGAGACATGACTTACCTTTTAAACAACTGTGTTGTTTAAACACATTATAACAGCATTCAATGTTAATGATTCTACAACATTAAGAGCGCTGTCAAGTGTTGGCCAAGCGTATTTTATGCAATGACTTTTCTGCTTATTTAAGCCTTTTCCTCACTAATAACAAATATATTGCTCTTAATGGTCACATGAATACTGGTAAGTTTTCAATGTAACCCAGAAAGTTACTTCCTTACTTCAGATGCTGAGAAAAGATTCACTTCTATGATTTAAATAGAAAGCAAATTAAACAGTACATAAACATATTGAATTCAAGATGTTGGTCATATATAGATTTATTTCATTTTCTCAGAAAAAATTCTTAAAATATCTAAATGTCGGGATTTAAAAAATGAATTTTGAGCACTCACCGATTGCATGCTTACTCCAACTTGTTGAAAAACCATCCTAATTAGGCGCTTAATCCAGCCAAGCATTTATATGGCAAAGTCTCCCCAAATTTGCATTTCAAGTACTTCTTCAGGCTTACATAGCAGCACATGGTCCATAAAACACACTGAAAATTTAAAATGCAAATACTAAAATGAAATCATTATTATTTAGAATTTGTACTGTCTACATGTCTCACAGAGCAAGCCTAAAACATTTTTAAAACTTCATGTGCAGCCTGACCAACATGGAGAAACCCCATCTCTACTAAAAATACAAAATTAGCCGGGCGTGGCGGTGCATGCCTGTAATCCCAGCTACTTGGGAAGCCGAGGCAGGAGAATCGCTTGAACCCGGGAGGCGGAGGTTGCAGTGAGCCAAGATTGCGCCATTGTACTCCAGCCTGGGTGACAGAGTGAGACTCCGTCTCAAAATAAAAAAAAAACTTCATGTGTAATTTAAGAGAAAACAAGATTTGCTTGTGATCAGCTTGCTTAAAGTAACTGTAACAGTATAAGGTGTTTTGTTTTCTTTTGTTAGTATTTTTTTCAGTCAGTGTTCTTAGCTGGAAGCAATAAAAACCTAGTTTGGCTAATTTAAGTAAAAAATACATTTATGAAAAGATATCTGGTGGATAATAATCTTCAGAGAAACCAATTTATAGGCTACACAACCAAGGACGTTCAAAACTGTAGCAGACTTGGCCCTGGGAAAACACCACTGCATTTGTTACTACCACCACAGACCGGGTCCACACGGTTCCTCCTTTTCCATGTCCCCAGCTCCAAAGATGCTGTCTGTACTGGTGCATTTGCTAGACCAAGTCCACAGCTCACGTGTCATAGCAAAAGGGAGGCTGACAAAGCAAGTACTTGGCTATTGTAACAAGCAGGTTAAGCTTCCCACCAAAAATCATAAAAGAATGAATTCCAGAAATACAGAACAGAAATTCAGATGCTGAAAGGCCAAAACCAATGAATAAAGTCTTTTAATATTCACTAGCACCATAACCCCTGCCCTTCATTCTCTGCCCCACTCCCCATCAATATACTGTATATCTGACAGAATTACAATGTTAACTTGCATGGTATAGACGAGTTTACTGGAAGTGTTGGTCTCTAACAAGATAAGAGAGTTTGCACCAGAATACGAATCAATACACTGCTCTCTCATCAATAAAATCTTGCTTAAGGCATGGTGGTTCACATCTGTAATCCCAGCACTTTGGGATGCCAAGGGAAGCAGATTGCTTGAGGTCAGGAGTTTGAGACCAGCCTGGCCAACATGATGAAACCCCAACTCTACTAAAAATACAAAAGTTAGCTGGGCGTGGTGGCAGGAACCTGTAATCCCAGCTACTTGGGAGGCTGGGGCAGGAGAATCGCTTGAACCCAGGAGGCGGAGGTTGCAAATAGCGCCACTGCACTCCAACTGGGCAACAGAGCGAGACTCCATCTTAAAAAAAAAAAAAAAAGAAAAGAATAAAGAAAGAAAAAAGAAAAACAAAAAAAAAAGAAAATCTTCCTTAAAGGCTGGGTGCGGTGGCTCATGCCTGTAATCCCAGCATTTTGGGGGGCTGAGGCAGGCAGATCACTTGAGGTCAGGAGTTTGAGACCAGCCTGGCCAACATAGTAAAATCCCATCTCTATTAAAAGTACAAAAAAAAAAAAAATTAGCTGGGTGTGGTGGAGCACTCGTGTAATCCCAGCTACTCAGGAGGCTGAGGCAGGAAAATCACTTGATCCCAGGAGGTGGGGGTTGCAGTGAGCTGAGATCACGCCACTACACTCTAGCCTGGGTGACAGAGCAAGACTCCCTCTCAAAAAAAAAAAAAAAAGAAAAAATCTTGCTCAAAAAGTCAGCTAAACGAAACAGTATGCTGTATGCTATAGTTGACTTACATAATGATGTAAGCCCTTTATCTCATCATGACCAGAAACAGTTTGTGGTCTACATTTTGAGAAGAACTTTATAGATAACGACAGAATAGGAAGAAAAAGTTAAGGTGCCACAAATATGCCAAGTGCTAGGTGAAAATAAACTGAAAAGAGCTGGGCGCTAATGAAAGGAGGAGGATGAGCATTATGGCTAAAAATGAACAGCAGTGGGGGAAGACAGGATGGAATATAATAGGGTGTGAGTTCATATGAGAATCTGAGCTAAAAGCTTATATTGAGTGAAAGGGAAAAAGAAACAGAAATCCTATTAGACAAACCTTGAACCTAGGTAGAAGAGTTTGACTCAATATGGTAGAATAGTTATTTTAGAAAGTTTGCTGAATTTGGCCGGTGTGGTGGCTCACACTTGTAATTCCAACACTTTGGAGGCCAAGGCAGGAAGATCGCCTGAAGTCAAGAGTTCAAGACCAGCCTGGCCAACATGGTGAAACTCCATCTCTACTAAAAATACAAAAATCAGCTGGGCGTGGTGGCATACACCTGTCATCCCAGCTACTTGGGAGGCTGAGGCAGGAAAATCGCTTGAACCCAGAATGCAGAGGTTATAGTGAGCTGAGATCATGCCACCGAACTCCAGCCTGGGCAACAAGAGCATAACTCCATCTCAAAAAAAAGAAAAAAGAAGAAAGTTTGCTGAATTCACCAAAGTTTACATTAAGTATTATTTTTTAATCCTTCGAAAAGCTGTAAAAAAATATATATATACACATTTTGCTCTATAGAAAATTTTAACATGATGGAAAGTTCTAACTTTCCTTTTATTTTTTGAGACGGAGTTTCGCTCGTCACCCAGGCTGGAGTACAATGGTGCAATCTTGGCTCACTGCAACCTTTGCCTCCTGGGTTCAAGCAATTCTCCTGCCTCAGCTTCCCAAGTGGCTGGGAGTACAGGCATGCATCACCATGCCCGGGTAATTTTGTATTTTAGTAGAGACAGGGTTTCACCATGTTGGTCAGGCTGGTTGTAATCTCCTGACCTCACCTCAGGCGATCCACCACCTCAGCCTCCCAAAGTGCTGGGATTAAGGTGTGAGCCACCGCGCCCGGCCGGAAAGTTCTAACTTTCTAATATGTTCTTCACTTACCTTTATAAGTATAATTCTATCAGACATACAGTATGTATATCTGGGTATGGGAAGTGGGGCACAGAGTGAATGGGAGGGATTATGGTGCCAGGGAGTGTAGAAGAACTTTTGATATATATTTGAATTAGTGAAATAATGCTTTTGGTCTCCTTTATTTATTGGTGTTCCAAACAAGAGCCCTTAGCTAAAATGTCCAAACACCACTAAATTATATTAATAACAAGCTAACTTCACGGAACACTTTTTATGTACCTGGGATTATCAGGAACATTTTTATGCTTATTAAGTCATTACATATAAAGTCTCAATTATCACAAACCACCTTATTAAGGTAGATATCAAATTATCTTCTATTTATAGAGGGGCAAACTAAAGCATAGTTAGTATAACTTGAGTACGGGTCACATGTTTATAAGTGGCAAAGTTAGGACTCAAACTAGATGTTTCTGTAAGTCTGTGCTTTTATCCACTACACCATGCAACTAAACAAAAAGGGAGTAGTTTGAAAAACCTATTCGAAATTTTGAATGTTTTGTTTTTGTTTTTGTTTTGAGACAGAGTCTCACTCCATCACCCAGGCTGGACTGCAGTGGCACGATCTCAGCTCAGTGCAACCTCTGCATCCCAGGTTCAAGTGATTCTCGTGCCTCAGCCTCCTGAGTAGCTGGGATTACAGGCATGCGCCACCACACCCAGCTAATTATTGTATTTTTAGTAGAGATGGGGTTTCACCATGTTGGCCAGGCTGGTCTCGAACTCCTGACCTCAGGTGATCCACCCACCTTGGCCTCCCAAAGTGCTGGGATTACAAGCCTGAGGCACTATGCCCAGCTGGGTGTTTTCTATTTTAATTTTTTCATATTGTGATTACACTCAACTTTCAACACGTTTATATTCTAAAGCTAATGACATAAAATATTGAAGTATGAAGGCTCTGGACTTGAGTTTGTACCCTCGTTGTGCCACCTACTAAATGGTAAGTATTAACAAGTTATCTCTAGATAGGAACAGTACTCACAGAGTTGTAGGAATTAATAGAGATAATGCATAAGCCATTTTAGTAAAAAATACTAAAAAAGTAGGTTAATACTAACAGGAATGGAAAAGAATAGATGAATTCAAGATGCCAATAAAAGAATTAACCAAACTTGGTAAAATAGCTGGCTAAAGCTGGGTGTGACGTTGCATGCCTGAAGTCCCAGCTACTCAGGAAGTTGAGGGAGGAGGGTCCCTTGAGCTCAGGAGTTAAGAGTCAACAAAGCAAGACCCCATCTCTTTTTAAAACAACAACAAATGTAAAGTGGCTGGCTAGCGCAATAAGGAAGAAGAGAAAAATCAAATTACTCTAAGGTTTTGATTGAAGATAAGAGAAATTATGGCTTTCATATAAGGAAATGCTGGAGAGTAAAGCTCTTTAATGAAGGTGAGTCTAAGATGACAGAAGTGTATCTAGATGAAACTATGTAGTAGAGTGCTAAGCACTGGCAGGAATATATATTTATTGATTACTAAAAAAGGTCTGTGACTATATCTTTGATCAGGCAGATATATTTTAATGTTACTAGGATCTATTATCAGTTTTATAAATGAATCCTCTGAGAGCCAATGGTGAATAAAAAGAGCAAAGGACCAAAAATGATGTCAAAGCTGGAAATGACTGGCAAAAAAACAGGCAAGGAGAAAGGATGGTTTTATGTGGAGTTTGAAAACCTATCATTAAAGCCCAGGCATGGTGGCTCATGCCTGTAATCCCAGCACTTTGGGAGGCTGAAGCGGGCAGATTACGAGGTCAAGAGATTGAGACCATCCTGGCTAACATGGTGAAAGCCCATCTCTACTAAAAATACAAAAATTAGCTGGGCGTGGTGGCACATATCTGTAGTCCCAGCTACTTGGGAGGCTGAGGCAGGAGAATGGCTTGAACCCGGGAGGCAGAGGTTGCAGCAAGCCGGGATCACGCCACTTTACTCTGGCCTGGTGACAGAGCAAGACTCCGTCTCAAAAAAAAAAAAAAAAAAAAAATTTTTTTTAAAACATGAAAAACTAAAATGTCAAATAGTTCTTTGGCCGGGCACGGTGGCTCACACCTGTAATCCCGGCACTTTTGGAGGCCGAGGGTGGGCAGATCACCTAAGGTTAGGAGTTCAAGACTAGCCTGGCCAACATGGCAAAATCCCGTCTCTACTAAAAATACAAAAAATAACTGGGCATGGTGCTGTGTGCCTGTAATCCTAGCTACTTGGGAGGCTGAGGCAGGAGAATAGCTTGAATGCGGGAGGCAAAAGTTGCAATGGGCTGAGGTTGTGCCACTGTACTCCAGCCTGGGAGACAGAGCGAACTCCATCTCTAAAAAAAAAAAAAAAAAAAATGAAAAAAGGAAAACTTATCATTTTTATTTAAATTGAGGCATAACCTACACAGAAAAATATACACATAAGTGACCAGCAAATTTTTATATATGTATATACCTTTGTAACCACCACCTAGATCTAGACAGAAAACAGTTTAAGAACTGAGTCAATATCCACGCCTTGCCTGTCTAACTACCACTATTCTAACAATTGCAAACATATATTAGTTGTGCCTTCTGACTTCTATAACTTAACACGGTGAGATTCATTCATGTTGTTTACGAATTACAGTTCTTTTTCATTGCTGTAAAGTATTTCATTATATTATTGTAACACAATTCATGTACTCATCTGTCTGTTTTTAGCTATTACAAATAAGAGTGCTGAGATAATTCTTACACAAAGATAGCAAGGTACACGTAAATGCTCATTTCTCTTGAGCATTCTCTTGAGTACCCAGGTGTAAAACTGTTAGATCATAGGATATATATAGTTTTAATAGAAACTGCCTAACATGGCCAGGTGCAATGGCTCACGTCTGTAATCCTTACACTTTGGAAAGCTGAGGTGGGAGGATTACTTGAGGTCAGGAGTTCAAGACCAGCCTGGCCAACATGACGAAACCCTGTCTCTACTAAAAATACAAAAATTAGCCAGGTGTGATGGTGCATGTCTGCAATCCCAGCTACTCCAGGAGAATCGTCTGAACCCAGGAGGCGGAGGTTGTTGCAGTGAGCGGAGGTCATGCCACTGCACTCCAGTCTGGGTGACAGAGTGAGGCTCCGTCTCAAAAAAAAAAAAAAAAAAGAAATAAAAAAAAAGAAGGAAGAAGGGACGGGAAGGGAGGGAAGGGGAAGGGGAAGGGGAAGGGGAAGGGGAAGGGGAGGGGAGGGGAGGGGAAAGGGAGGGGAGGGGAGGGGAAGGGGAGGGGAAGGGGAGGGGAGAGGAGAGGAGGGGAGGGGAGGGGAAGGGGAGGGGAGGGGAGGGGAAGGGGAGGGGGGAAGGGAGGGAAGGGAAGGGGAGGGGAGGGGAGGGGAGGGGGAAAGAAACTGCCTAACATTTCCCAAGGTTATTGGACCAATTACATTCCCACAAGTAATTAAGAGAGCTCCAGGTACTCTACATCTTTGTCAGTAATAATTGGTATTGTTAGTACTTTTTTAATTTTAGCAATTCTATGGTTTTCTTCACATTTTGGGGGTATTTTGATATCTTATTTTGTGAAGTATCTGTTTAAGTCTTTTGCTCTGTTTTTTTGTTTTGTTTTGTTTTTGAGACGGACTCTTGCTCTGTTGCCCAGGCTGGAGTACAGTGGTGTGATCTCAGCTCACTGCATTCTCCACCTCTTGAGTTCAAGCGATTCTCCCACCTCAGCCTCCCAAGTAGCTGGGACTGCAGGCACATGCCACCATGCCTGGCTAATTTTGGTATTTTTAGTAAAGATGGGGTTTTGCCATGTTGGCCAGGCTGGTCTTGAACTCCTGACCTCAAGTGATCCTCCCGCCTTGGCTTCCCAAAGTGCTGGGATTACAAGTGTGAGCCACCGCGCCTGGCCTTTTGCTCATTTTTTAAAACAGAGTTTATTTATGTATTTACGTATTTATTTTTGAGACAGGGTCTCGCTCTGTCACCCAGGCTGAAGTGCAGTGCCAGGATCTTAGCTCACTGCAACCCCCTTCCCAGGTTCAAGCGATTCTCGTGCCTCTTGAGTAGCTGGGATTACAGGCACGCACCACAGCACCCAGCTAATTTTTGTATTTTTAGTAGAGACAAGGCTTCACCATGTTGGCCAGGCTGGCCAGGAACTCCTGGCTTTAAGTGATACACCCCCTCAGCCTCCCAAAGTGCTGGGGTTACAGGCTAAAACAGAGTTTATTTTTTACAGCAGTTTAAATGTACAGCAAAATTGAGTAGAAAGTACAGATTTCTTAATTGGGCAGTCTTCCCACTATCAATATCCCACACAAGAGTGGTGCATTTATTCCAATGGATGAACCTACAGTGACACATCATCATCTAAAGTCCACAGTTTACCTAACAGTACACTTTCAGTACTGTACATTCTGCGGGTTAAGGAAATGAATAATGATATGTATCCACCATTATTATATCATACAGAATAGTTTCGCTGCCCTAAAAATCCTGTGTTCCACCTATTAATTTACCCTCCTTCCCAACCCCTGGCATCTCTGATAGTTTTATTGTCTCCATAGTTTTTGCCTTTTCCAGAATGTCATGAAGTTGGAATCACACAGTATATAGCCTTTTCAGAATGGCTTCTTTCACCTAGTAATATGCAAAGGTTCCTCCATGTATTCTCATGGTTGATAGCTTATGTCTTTTTAGTGTAGAATAACATTCCATTTTATGGAGATACCACAGTTTATTCCTTCCCCTGCTGGAGAACACCTTGGTTGCTTCCACATTTTGATAAACTATGAATAAAGCTGCTCTAAACATCTCTGCACAAGTTTTACTCCTTTTTTAAACAGTGTATTTAGTCAGGGTTCTCCAGAGAGAACCAACAAAATATAGATACATAGAAACAGATTTATTATGAGGGACTGGCTCATGCAATTATGGAGGCTAGAAAGTCCCACAATCTGCCGTGTGCAAGCTGGAGGCCAACAGAGCTAATAGTGTTAAATCTCAGTCTGATGAGAAGGCCTGAGGGAGGGCCTGAGGGATATCCCAGCTCAAGCTGAGTACAAATTTGCTCTTTGTCTTTTATTCTATTCAGGCCCTCAAGGGATTTGTGATGCCTTTATTCAGTCTATATATTCAAATGCTAATCTCTTCCAGAAACACCCTCACAAATACACAGCAGTAGTGACGTTTTACCAGCTATCTGGGCATCCCTCAGACCAGTCTAGTTGATATATAAAATTAACCACCACAGATGGGTTTTTTTGTGGGTGTGTCTTTTTTTTTTTTTTTTTTTTTTTTTTTTTTTGAGACAGAGTTTCACTCCTGTTGCCCAGGCTGGAGTACAATGGCACAATCTCAGCTCACCACAACCTCCACCTCCTGGGTTCAAGAGATTCTCCTGCCTCAGCCTCCCAAGTAGCTGGGATTACAGGCATGTGCCACCACGCCCAGCTAATTTTTTGTATTTTTAGTAGAGATGGGGTTTGGCCATGTTGGTCAGGCTGGTCTTGAACTCCCGACTTCAGGTGATCCACCAGCCTCAGCCTCCCAAAGTGCTGGATTACAGGCGTGAGACACCATGCCTGGCCCACAGATGGTTTTTTTAAATTATTATTTGAAAAATCAGCCTTATTTGCCAGGAAAAGATGTTTGTTAAGTCTAGGCTAGAGACAAAGAGTACAGAGCACTAGCTAGAAAAAAACAGATGAAATGAGTTAAATCATATAGAGTAAGAAGGGAAGACTGAAAGCTCAGGAAATATTAATACTTGTAGAACAAACAGAAAAAAATAAAAGACACCGTAAGAGACAATGAATCAGTTTATCTTCAAAGGTTTAGCCTGTTAACTTCCTTGTCCTTTGTTCTCAAACTCAACTTTCTTTTTCTACATGTCTCCTTGCCCCTAGTTACTGTAAACAGCCTACCCCCTTCCTGTCAGATCTAATCAATAACTCACATCTGTTCCCTTGGTTACCTGCACCATTGTTCCCCCGAAACTGCACATCTCATCACTGTACCTCATGTCCCCCTTCCCTTCCATATTTAGAAAAATATTTGCAAGTAGCCAATCGGGTCAGCTCAGATTGTGTGGTCCGACCCCAGCCTATGGGGGAGTGACACAGAGGTAAGGGCTACGTGTCAGGGATAAAAAAAATAAAATAAAATAAAATAAAAACCTCCTCTCTGTTCGGTGATCTTGATTGTCATCTTTTGTGATCTTGTTTGACACAAGTGGCACCCTTCTGCAGCAGTAAATTGCCTTGCTGAGAAAACTTTTGCCTGAGTGCTGGTTTCACTTTGCAACACCGAGAATTTATTCCTAGAGCATTTTTATATCCAACAGACACTAACCAAAAAAAGATCAAAATAATAGTAGAAAAATAAAAGTGGTATTATCACCAAAAAGGAAAATTTTGAGAAAGATAATGGTCCTCAGAAGGGAGGTGACACAGACGGCGGACTCCTGCTGCTACCCCTTCCTCCAAACTTCTTCACAGTGCTCTCTGGAACTTGTTTGTCTATAAAAATCCCCCAACTCTGTATCTTATCTTCAACAGATTCACTCACTACTGAACTCCCCTGGCTTACTTCCTTCCCTTGATGAAACTTGGCTTCCCTTTAGAATACTGCTTCTCCTATAGCTACAGCCTTCTGAAAGGGTTTCTGCTTGCTTATTCTCTTACACTTTACATCAGTGCTGTTTCCTGTCAGCTATTTTTCTAAGCTCTTTTAAAAGCTCTTGCTCCAAAGCAAAACTACCCCAGAGTGCAGACAACATTCTATTTCTTAACCTGGGTGGTCATTGCATGGATATTTGCTTTGCGGCAATTTATTGAGCTGTATTTATGTCTGTACTTTCTTTTGTGTTACGGTTCAAAATAAATAAGGTTTTTTAAAAAATTGCTAAGAATCAGGCTGCATTTTGTTTTCCAGGTTCCTTATGAATCAATAAAAATGTGTGTGTGTGTGCACACATCTGTGTGTATTCAATTCCTACAAGTGTTATGAAGATGGTATAGGCTTATATTCTAGACTATCTACTCTACTCTAGCATAGAGTATAAGAAATAGCAAATTAATTTTGGTTGGCAGCTGGTAGAAGAGAAACCGAGATAAATATTGGAAATAGACTTTCTTTTTCTTCTACCATTACTGTGAAAATATATAACAGTACGTAGCTTGACTAAAATTTATAGTAGTCAAATTGAAGATAATACAAAATAATGTTGTCTTCAACTAATGTAATATCTGTTTTTGAGATAGTTATAATAAAAAGTTATCAGCAGTAAATAGTTTCATAATAACTCTGTTAGCAATAATGACAATGTTGTCACTACATTTAAGATGCCAAAAATTTACAAAGTTACAACAGCATAGTGGGGCTTATTTTTAGAAGGTCTTTGAGAACTATTCAAGGAAATGGCCATTTAACTATATTTTCATTATGAGAGATGACTATGACTCATTTTAGAGTTGGGGAAAATAAGAAGATTAATAGAATATTCTTAGTTATGTGGTTGGCATTTTGTTTTCTAGGTTCCTTATGAATCACTGGAATAATGTTTACTATTCTCAGAATACTAAGAGATAAGGCAACACAGATGACAGTCCACATTTTAAGGCCAAATGATGGAAAATAAAAATAAGGCCTATGATACTGAATGTTGCCAACACAAAGAAATGATAGATGTTTGAGATGATGGACATGCTAACTACCATGACCTGAGTACTACACATTATATGTATTGCAACATCATGATGTATTCATAAATATGTACAATTATTATGTGCTGAATTAAAAAAGGAACGTGAAGTTATTGTTCTCTCTACCACTCAGAGGAAGACAATCATTACCCAATTAGTGCTTTTTTTTTTTTTTTTTAGAGACAAGAGTCTCACTCTTCTGTCACCCAGGCTGGAGTGCAGTGGCATGATCATCGCTCACCACAGCCTCAAACTCCTGGGCTCAAGTGATTCTCCTGCCTTAGCCACCTGAGTAGCTGGGACTACAGGCATGCACTACCATGCCTGGCTATTTTTTTTTATTTTTTTTAGAGACAAGGTCTCACTATGTTGCCCAGGCTAGCCTCAAACTCCTGAGCTCAGGTAATCCTCCTGCCTCAGCCTCCCAAAGCATTGGCATTAGCCACTGTGCCCAGACCATATAAGTGATTTACTTTGAACCCTGCTATGGTGTGAATATGGTTTGCCCCCACCAAAACAACAACAAAAACAAAAACTGCTCTAAAAATAAAATCTGGTTTAAAACAAATAAATAGGCTGGGCGCGGTTGCTTACGCCTGTAATCCCAGCACTTTGGGAGGCCAAGGTGGGTGGATCACATGAGGTTAGGAATTCGAGACCAGCCTGGCCAACATGGTGAAACTCCATCTCTACTAAAAATACAAAATTAGCCAGGTGTGGTGGTGCATGCCTGTAATCCTAGCTACTTGGGAGGCTGAGGCAGGAGAATCACTTGAACTCAGGAGGCAGAGGTTACAGTGAACAGAGATCTCTCCATTGCACTCCAGCCTGGGCAATAAGAGTGAAACTCCGTCTAAAAAAAAATAATAGTAAGTAAATAAATAAATGAGGATTATGAACTAAAAAAAAGAACAAAAAAGTATTCAGTTGAAAGTTACTGTCCTGCAGGTGTGGTGGCTCACATCTATAATCTCAGCACTGTGGGAAGCTGAGGCAGGAGAATCACTTGAGGCCTGCAGTTCAAGACCAGCCTGGGCAACATACTGAAACCCCTTCTCCACAGAAATTTTTTAAAAATTAGCCAGGTAGCCGGGCGTGTTGGATCATACTTGTAATCCCAGAACTTTGGGAGGCTGAGGCAGGCGGATCACCTGAGGTCAGGAGTTTGAGACCAGCCTGGCCAACATGGTGAAACCTCGTCTCTACAAAAATACAAAAAATTAGCTAGGCATGACGGCAGATGCCTGTAATTCCAGCTACTCGGGAGGCTGAGGCGGGAGAATCGCTTGAATCTGGTAGGCGGAGGTTGCAGTGAGCTGAGATCGTGCCATTGCACTCCAGCCTGGGTGACAGAGAAAGATTCCATCTCAAAAAAAAAAAAAAAAAAATTAGCCAGGCATGGTGGTACATGCCTGTAGTCCTACTTACTCAGGAGGCTGAGGCACGAAGATCTCTTGAATTCAGGAGTTTGAGATTACAGTGAGCTATGAGTGTACCATTATACTCCAGCCTGGACAACACAGCAAGACCCTGGCTCTAACAAAAAAATAAAATAAAAATTAAAGAATAAAGTTATTGTCCTTTATTTTGAGACTATGTCCTTCCTATGCTTATGGTATAAACGCTACTTTCCTTTTATGATATAGGGACAGTAGATGAATGTTGTTTGTTTTTGTTTTGTTTTGTTTTGTTTTTGAGATGGAGTTTCACTCTTGTTGCCCTGGCTGGAGAAAAATGGTGCGATCTTGGCTCACTGCAACCTCTGCCTCCTGGGTTCAAGCGATTCTCCCGCCTCGGCCTCCTGAGTAGCTGGGATTGCAGGCATGCGCCACCATGCTGGCTATAATTTTTTTTTAAATGTCCTTACTTGTCACAATGTTTAGTTGTCAACCCTATATCAACCCACTATTCTACATTTTTTTTTTTTAGACAGAGTCTCACTCTGTCACCCAGTGCAATGGCGTGATCTCAGCTCGCTGCAACTTCTGCCTCCTGGGTTCAAGTGATTCTCATGCCTCAGCTTCCCAGGTAGCCAGGATTACAGGCGCGCACCACCATGCCCAGCTAATTTTGTATTTTTAGTAAAGACAGGGTTTCACAATGTTGGCCAGGCTGGTCTCAAACTCCTGACCTCAGGTTATCTACCTGCCTCGGCCTCCCAAAGTGCTGGGATTACAGCCGTTAGCCACTGCACCTGGCCCCTATACTACCTTTTGAAAATTAAACTTTGAAATTCAAGTCCAGGGACCACTGCTATCCTTCACATCAGTCTAGTTGATACTTAAATCAAAACACTTTACCATACTACAAAACAAAATATACTATTCAACCTGTAGGTACAATTTACTGGTAGTAATTTTGAATTAATATTCTATATGGCTCATGCAAAATTAAGTACACTGCTACTCCCAGTACCAGCACAGGATCAGACATATGTCATTTTTTCAGTCCACAAGGGAATAAATCTCATGACTTATACCACATCTCTCAACAAAAACAAAAACTAGTGAGATAAGAGGTCCATGAACACAGGCTAATCAAACTTGGTGAAAATTCTTTCAAGCTAATGCAATTTAGATATAAAATTAAACTTCTGAAGGACATTTTTAGATGTTATCTTTATGATTTAAAAGAAGTTAGAGACAGAGATCATATTCATATTTGAACTAAAGGCTGACATTTTCATGTGAGAATCTCTGAAATATAACCCCACAGTGATTGACACAGAATATTTTAAGCAGCCACATGCAGATGAATTAAGTACTGAGGCATAAATTTTAAAACAATCTTTTGAAAACACTATTCAAATATCTTAAGTGATACTGGGCTGGACATCAGTAGAAGCAAATAAAGTACTTGGCAGTCAACAATGACTAAAAATGTTGCCCTTAGGCCCAAGGAAGTGATGAAAAATCACTATAAAGTTGATGTTGATAAGTTATGTAATAGTTACTGTCCCCTGCATATTATGTGTATAAAAAATTGCCAGGCCAGGCATGGTGGCTCACACCTGGAATCTCAGCATTTTGGGAGGCTGAGGCAGGAGAAATGTTTGAGCCAGTAGTTCAAGACCACCCTGGGCAACATAACAAGACCCCATCTCTACAAAAAATTAAAAAATTAGCTAGGCACAGTGGTATGCACCTGTAGTCCTAGCTACTCAGGAGGCTGAGGCAGAAGGATCGCTTGAGCCCAGGAATTTGAGGTTACAATGAGCTATTAGTGCACCACTGTACTCCACTCTGGGTGACAGAGTGAAACTGTCTCAAAACACGACACAACACACACAAAAATTGCTTTAATGGAAGAACTCAGTAAATTATACCCTTCTTCAAAGAGAAAGATGTTTAGTTTTTGAAAGCCAGTAAGGATATTCACTGAAACATTACTGTGAAAGAGAAAATCCAAAGGCAATCTAAATGACCATCAATAGGGAAATGGTTAAAACAAATTCAATAAATTAAATATGCGCATTCTAAGTTTACAGCCATTAAGACAAAAAAGATAGAGCCATACATGAAACAATGTTCATAAAAAAATGCTGAATGAAAAAAGTTACAAACACATATTAATTCCATTAAAAATAACTAAAAAACAATAAAGTGACAGAAACAGTGGTGAAATAGAGGAAAGATTTGAAAACATACCAAAACTTAACACTTACTGTATCTGAGGGCTTGGTGGTGAGACCCTCCACTTTTATTATACACTTATGCACTCCTGTATTGTTTGTATGTTTTATTTTTCCCCAATAGGATACATGTACTACTTTTGTGATTTTCTTTTTTCTTTTTTTTTTTTTTTTGAGAGGCAAGGTCTCACTTTGTCACCCAGGCTGGAGTGCAATGGCACCATCAGAGCTCACTGCAGTCCTAAGCTCCCGGGCTCAAGTGATCCTCCTGCTTCAGCCTCCCAAGTAGCTAAGACTATAGGCATATCATCACATCCGGTTAACTTTATAATTTTTTGTAGAGATGGGGTCTCACTATATTGCCCAGGCTGGTCTCATACTCCTGGCTTCAAGTGATTCTCCAACCTTAGCCTCCCAAATTGCTGGGATTACAGGCGTGAGCCACCATACCCAGCCTACTTTTGTAATTTTTAAAGACTAGTAACATTTTCTAAATTAAATAACTGAAATTAAAAAGTAAAAACATAAAAATTATTCTAATTTGGACCATCTAAGTAAATAATAAACATTAGCAACATATAAACTTTGGGAACCCTTACAGGCTATACTAGTATTTCTCAACTTCAGACCTTCATACTTGCTTTATGAATTTTGTCATATCTGGATGCTCTTAATGTTTTAATTTAAATTAACTTTTTTTTTCTTTCTTTCTTTTTTTTTTTTTTTAGACAGAGCCTTGCTCTGTTGCCCAGGCTGGAGTGCAGTGGCACGATAACAGCTAACTGCAACCTCCACCTCCCAGGGTCAAGCGATTCTTGGGCCTCAGCCTCCCGAGTAGCTGGGATTACAGGTGCAGACCACCATGTCCAGCTAATTTTTGTATTCTTTGTAGAGATGGGGTTTCACCACGCTGGTCAGGCTGGTCTCGAACTGCCTGGTGATTGAGGTGACCCACCCACCTCGGCCTCCCAAAGTGCTGGGATTACAGGTGTGTGCCACTGTGCTCGGTCTTAAATAAACTCATTTTTTAAAAATTAAATAAACTTAGCCTCATGCCAAGCAATAATATTGATGCAATCAAAGTTTGTTCCAGGATACACTTTAAAGTACTTAACTATACATGGTACTCCCTATCTCAGCCAAAACAGACAGAAAAGGATATCTTGACTAAAATAAATACAAAGTTGATTCTTGTTCCACCTAAAATCATCTCTTTAGGAAAGCAGTTTACCCTCCTGCCCATACACATTATACACTTGTCCTTCAGTATCCACAGGGGATTGGTTCCAGGAACCCCATGGATACCAAAATCTGCAGATGCTCAAGTGCCTCATACACAATGGCATGGTAAAAAGTCCTAGCTAGAGCAATCAGGCAAGAGAAAGAAATAAAGGACATCCAAACAGGAAAGGAAGAAGTCAAATTATCCTTGTTTAGAGATGATGTAATCTTGTATTTGGAAAAACCTAAAGACTCTACCAAAAAACTATTAGAACTGATAAATTCAGTAAAGTTGCATGATGCAAAGTCAACATCCAAAACTCAGTAGTGTTTCTATATGCCAACAGTGAACAATCTGAAAAACAAATCAAAAAATTAATCCCATTTACAATAGCCACAAATAAAATTAAATACCTAGGAATTAACCGAAGTGAAACCAAAGTGAAAGATATCTACAATGAAAACTCAAAAGAAATTTAAGAGGATCAGGGTGGTGGCTCATGCCTGTAATCCTAGCACCTTGGGAGGCCAAAGCAGGAGGATCACTTGAGCTCAGGAGTTCGAGACCAGCCTGGATAACATAGTGAGATCCACCTCTACAAAAAAATAAAAAATTAAGGGCTAGAGATGATGGCTTACACCTGTAATCCCAGCACTTTGGGAGGCGGAGGCAGAGGCAGGAGGATCACTTGAGGCCAGGAGTTCGAGACCAGCCTATATTTTTGTACTAAAAATACAAAATTTGCCGGGTGTGGTAGTGCACACCTGTAATCCCAGCTACTTGGGAGGTTGAGGTACGAGAGTTGCTTGAACCTGGGAGGCAGAGGTTGGAGTGAGCTGAGATAGCACCACTGCACCCCAGACTCCAGCCCGGGTGACAGAGTGGGACTTCGTCTCAAAAAAAAATTAGCCAGGCATGGTGGCGCGTGCCTGTAGTCCCAACTACGTGGGAGGCTGAGGCAGGAGGGCCTCCTGAGCCCATGAGCTGTGATCACGCCGCTGCACTCCAGCCTGGATGATACAGCAAAACCCTGTCTGAAAAAGAAAAGAACTAAAGGGGGCACACACACGGAAAAAATATTCCATGTTCATGAACTGGAAAAGTCAATATTGTTAAAAGGTCCATAGCACCCAAAGCAATGTACAGATTCAATGAAATGTCTATCAAAATGTCTATCAAAATGTCAATGACATTCTTCACAGAAATAGAAAACACAATCCTAAAATTTATATGGAACCACAAAAGACCCCGGATAGCCAAAGCTATCCTCAGCAAAAAGAAAAAAACTGGACTTCAAATTATACTACAGGGCTATAGTAACCAAGACAGCATGGTCGTAGCATAAAAACAGACACATAGACCAATGGAACAGAGTAGAGAACCCAGAAATCAATCCATATGTCTACAGTAAACTCATTTTTAACAAAGGTGCCAAGAACATACATTGGGAAAAGACAGTCTCTTCAATAAATGGTGCTGGGAAAACTGGATATCCACATACAGAAGAATGAAACTACAACCCATCTCTTGCCATATACAAAAATCAAATCAAAATGGATTAAAGACTTAAATCTAAGACCTCAAACTATGAAACTACTGCAAGAAAACACTGGGGGAAACTCTCCAGGACATTGGTCTGGGCAACGATTTCTTGAATAGCACCCCACATGGGGTATTAGGCAATTGAAGCAAAAAAGGACAAATGAGATCACATCAAGTCAAAAAGCTTCTGTAGAGCAAACAAAACAATCAACAAAGTGAAGAGACAACCCACAGAATGGAAAAAAAATTTGCAAACTATTCATCTGACAAGGGATTAATAACCAGAATATACAAGTAGCTCAAACAATTCAACAGGAAAGAAATCGAATAATCTAATTCAAAAATGGGCAAAAGATGTGAATAGACATTTCTCAAAAGAAGACTTACAAATGGCAAATAGGTATATAAAAAAAGTGCTCCAATCATCAGAGAAATGCAAATCAAAACTACAATGAGATACCATCTCACCCCAGTTAAAATGGCTTATATTCAAAACACAGCCAAGAATGAATGCTGGCAAGGATGTGGAGAAAAGGGATCCTCACACCCTGTTGGTGGGACTGTAAATTTGCACAACCACTATAGAGAATGGTTTGGAGGTTCCTTAAAAAACTAAAAATAGAGCTACCATATGACTTGTCAATCTTTTGTAGGTACAGACCCAAAAGAAAGGAAATCAGTATATTGAAGCAATATCGCACTGCCATGTTTGTTGCAGAGCTATTCACAACAGCCAGGATTTGGAAGCAACTAAATAAATGTCTATCAACAGACAAATGGATAAAGAAAATGTGATACATATACATAATGGAGTACTATTCAGCCATTAAAAAGAATGGGATCCTGTCATTTGAAAATAACATGAATGCAACTGGAGGATATTATGTTAAGTGAAATAAGCCAGGCAGAAAAAGACAAACTTCACATATTCTCACTTATTATGGGACCTAAAAATTAAAACAACTTAACTCATGCAGGTAAGAGTATAAGGATGGTTGGCTGGGCACGGTGGCTCACACCTGTAATCCCAGCACTTTGGGAGGCCAAGGAAGGTGGATCACAAGGTCAGGAGTTCAACATCAGCCTGGGCCAAAATGGTGAAACCCCATCTCTACTAAAAATACAAAAAATTAGCTGGGCATGATGGTGGGCACCTGTAATCCCAGCTACTCGGGAGGCTGAGGCAGAGAATTGCTTGAACCTGGGAGGTGGAGGTTGCAGAGTGAAACTCTGTCTCAAAAAAAAAAAAAAAAAAAAGAGTATAAGGATGGTTACCAGCAGTCTGGCCAAAATGGCATAGCCTTGTCTCTACTAAAAATACAAAAATTAGGCTGGGCATGGTGGCTCACAGCTGTAATCCCAGCAGTTTGAGAGGCTGAGGCAGGCAGATCACCTGAGGTAGGGAGTTCGAGACCAGTCTGGCCAACGTAGTGAAACCCCATCTCTACTAAAAATACAAAAATTAGCCAGGGGTGGTGGTGGGTGCCTGTAACCCCAGGTACTTGTGAGGCTGAGGCAGGAGAATCGCTTGAACCCAGGAGGCAGAGGTGGCAGTGAGCCGAGATTACGCCACTGCACTCCAGCCTGGGTGACAGAGCGAGACTCCATCTCAAAAACAAAACAAAAAACCCAAAAGGATGGTTATCAGGTGCTGCAAAGGACAGTGTGGGGGGTGGGGGGAGATGGAGTAGGGATGGTTAATGTGTACAAAAATACAGTTAGAATGAATAAGACCTGGAATTTGATAGCATCACAGGATGACTATAGTCAACAATAACTTATTGTACATAAAAAAAAACTAAAAGTATAATTGGATTGTTTGTAACACAAAGAAAGGATAAATACTTGAGGTGGATACCCCATTTACCCTGATGTGATTATTACACATTATATGCCTGTATTAAAATATCTCACGTACCCCATAAATACATATACCTATTATGTACCCACAAAAATAAAAATAAAGATAAAACGGGCCGGGCGCGGTGGCTCACGCCTGTAATCCCAGCACTTTGGGAGGCTGAGGCAGTGGATCACCTGAGGTCAGGAGTTCAAGACAGCCTGACCAACAGGGTGAAACCCTGTCTCTCCTAAAAATACAAAAAATTAGCAGGTCATGGTGGCGGGGTCCTGCAATCCCGGCTACTCGGGAGGCTGAAGCAGGAGAATCACTTGAACCTGGGAGGTGGAGATTGCAGTAAGCCGAGATTGTGCCATTGCACTCCAGCCTGGGAAACAAGAGCAAAACTCCATCTCAAAAAAAAAAAAGAAAGATAAAATGATAATAGTATTTCCATATAACCTATACACATCCTCCCATATACTTGAAGTCATCTGTAGATTACTTATAATACCTAATATAATGGAAACAGTTGTCTATTGTATTGTTTTATTTGTATTGTTTGTTGTTGTCATATTGTTATTTTATTATTGTTTTTTCAAATATTTTCTATCTGCGGATACAGAACCTATGAATCCAGAAGGCCGACTGTATATCAAATCAGTATTTACTTGTATATAAGAAATCCATTTCAAAAAGTAACCAAGGGAGGGAGGTGAAAAAAATTAATAAAATATCTTAGAACTATGATAGCATCACTGCACTCCAACCTGGCAACAAAGAAAGACTGTCCCTGAAAAAAAATCTTAAAGGTTTAAAAAGATCTTAGTTATACTGCTTTATATATATTTATATGTACATTACAATGTATGTTTTTTCAATCATGGAAACTTAATTTAACTTTCCTGTTTAACTTGTCTGACTGTTTACATTTTAACCGCAACCAACTCACACTAGTTAACTCCAGTTGTATAAATTATATGTTAAATGATATCACCTGGTGGAGTCGGAGCAGAAAAATATTTGTTTAATGATATCAAATATTTACGCAAAACAATTTATTTGGTAAAAATGACTTGCAGATTGACTGGTTGACAATAACTTCAGTATCATAAATGAAGGAATTGTCTCAGAGGTGGAATGTTCTGTTCCCTAAAACAGCAGCCCTGAGTGCTCTCCCAGCTGACATATTTTTCATTTTACTAGCCACTCTGAAGATTTTGAGAAAAGCCATGTAATTGAGAAACCTATTTGCAACTTAATATAACAAATGATTTATATCCCTAATGAATATAAAGTGCTTGCAAATAAAGAAACAAATGGGCCGGGCATAGTGGCTCACCCCTGTAATCCCAGCACTTTGGGAGGCTGAGGCGGGTGGATCATGAGGTCAGGAGATAGAGACCATCCTGGCTAACACGGTGAAACCCTGTCTCTACTAAAAAAACAGAACAAAGTAGCCGGGCGTGGTGGTGGGCACCTGTAGTCCCAGCTACTCGGGAGGCTGAGGCAGGAGAATGGAATGGCATAAACCCGGGAGGCAGAGCTTGCAGTGAGCCAAGATTGCACCACTGCACTCTAGTCTGGGTGACAGAGCCAGACTCCATCTCAAAACAAACAAACAAACAAATAAAGAAACAAATGATCAAAAGCCCAATGGAAAAATAAGCATAGTATGTGAGTAGGCATTTTATAAGTAGAAATACAAATAGAAAATAAAATGTGAAAAATGTCCAACAGTAATCAAATAAATGTTAACTAAAACTGTTATCACCTTTTCCCCATCAATGGTGGTTATCTTTAAAGGGTAGGATTATAGTGTCTTTTTTTTTGTTGCTTATCTCAATTGTGTAATTTCTATCAACAGTATCTAATAAATATATAAAAGAATAGTTCAGTAGCTGGGCAGTAATTACCACTTCAAAGAACAGTGATACAGTAAAAACTCATCACCAACTCATCACCAGGATGGCCCAAGAAAACAAAGCTGTGGAAAATGAAGTGTATCATCACTTCAAAACCTACTACAGGCTGGGCATGGTGGCTCACACCTATAATCCCAGCACTTTGGGAGGCTGAGGCAGTTGGATCAACTAAAGTCAGGAGTTCAAGACCAGCCTGGCCAACATGGTGAAACTCTGTCTCTACTAAAAATACAAATTAGCTGGGCGTGGTGGCCTACGCCTATAATCCCAGCTACTCGGGAGGCTGAGGCAGGAGAATCGCTTGAACCTGGGAGGAAGAGGTTACAGTGAGCCGAGATCGCACCACTGCGCTGCAGCCTGGGCAACAAGAGTGAAACTCCGTCTCAAAAAAACCAGAAACAAAAACAAAAAAATCCTACTATATACCATACTCTTTTCTCTGTTTCAGGCTGTATTCTCTGTCTGGTCCTTTCCTTATATCCATAAATTTGCCAGTTCTCCACGTCTATTTCCTTTATATTTATCAGGTCAATCCACTGCTAATCCTTTCACATGACTGGTAAAGCCACCTTTGACAGTACCAGCTATCTTCCTGTATCTATATTCCTGTAAGATGACTTTGATCATGTCACTTCTTTGCTCATTAAGTTTAAACTCTTTAAGTGGCACTCAAGTTCCTTCACAAAGGATTCTGACCTGACTTCTGGACTTCTGAATTACTCCTATCCAGCAGGATTCTTAAACTCCAAGCTAATAGGCCTTCTCTACTGTCCTTTGAATAAGTAGAGGAGGCCCAGCTGTTTCTATCTCATTCCTTATTCATCTAACACTATTTGGATGAAGATGCTGTCTTAGTAGTTTAAGATTGGGAGGATGAAGGATATAGATGAAATATTTAGTATTAATATCCAATATATGCTCTGTGCTAACGGAGTGGTAGAGATTATTCATTGATGTATATTTTCCTTTTCCCTTTAACTGGTCACATGTTAAATAATAAAATGTTTATTTTACTTTTATTTTTTAAATACAGTGTCACACTATATTGTCCAGTCTGATCAATATTGTTTGTATTTGTGTAAATTTTCAGGCTTTTTTTTTCCATTACTGATTCGTGGCTTAACACAAATAATTTTCCACAGCAGTTCCATTTATTCCACAACTCTTAGGACATTCAGTTAGTTAAAAGAGCAAGAACTTTGCAATGACAAAGGCCAAGATTAGCATTCTGAATTCTACCCCCCACCTCCATCCTTTCAGCAGTGTGACTTTAGGTAAATTGTGACCTCTCCAAATTTCTTTCCCCTACCGCTAACATGGGGATAATAATATCTACTTCATAGGGTTATTGTAAAAATTAAATGAGTAGGTGGAAACAACTTCACAGTCCTTCATACATACTAAGAACTCGACAAATAGAAATTATCAATACAATTATTACTATTCAAAAGCAAGAGCACTACTGTCTAGATTATCTGGTAACTCTGATTTTGAAAACCTGAGCACAAGATAATGAAACTGCACTGTAGCAGTTACCTAAATTCTGGTAGAACAAACTAAATGAGCATTGTCTACACTTTAATATGTCCCTTATTTTACTTGACCTCTCTAGAAAGCAAATTACTATACGTATGATTATTCATCATGACAGAGGCATAGAAATATGTAAAATAATTGAAATGATATAATGTCTGAGATTTGCTCCAAAATAACCCAGGATAGCCGGGTGCGGTGACTCCCGCCCGTAATCCTAACACTTTGGGAGGTCAAGGAGGGAGGATTGCTCAAGCCCAGGAGTTCAAAGATAGCCTGAGCAACATAAGGAGACCCCATCTCTACAAAGGAGGAAAAAAAAAAAAAAAAGTTAGCCAGGCGTGATTACGCCTGCCTGTAGTCCCAGCTAGTGGGGAGGCTGGGGCCCAGGAGGTGGAGACTGCAGTGGGTCGAGATCCCGCCACTGAACTCCAGCCTGGGTGACAGAGACCCTGTCTCAAAAACGCAAAATAACCCGGATTAGGGGAGCAAGACTGCCCACGTATTGATAATTACTGAAACCGGGTAATGAGTACAGTGAATTCCTTATATCCTTCGTTCAATTTCTCCACAGTTTGAAGATTTCCATAATAAAATGCTGCTGTTGTTAATGCCCAAAGGCCGGCTTTGGGGCGTCCTGCAAACCCTGGTCATGGTCAGAAGATACACTGGGAAGTTCTAGGAGGCGAAAAGCGAAACAGCAACCACGCGAAGCTGGTTAAACTTCCCGGCGGACCAGCGAGCGCACTGCTCCTCCCGGACGCCGGCTGCAGGTGCACCCGCGCAGTCCGGCTTCCGAGCCCGGAAGGGCGCAGCACCCAAGGGAGCCGCCGCGAAGGGCGGTCTCCCCAGGACCGCCGCCTGGCGGCCGGCGCGGGAACCGGGGGTCCGAAAGATGGACCCGAAGGTCGGGGGAGGGGGCAGGAGGTGTAGGGGTAGATTGGCGGGTGGGCGAGTCTCAGCCTTCAGGGCAAGTCAGCCGACTTCCCTCTGCTCCTCCGGAGCCCTGGACCCACGCGCCCTCAGCCGAGGCAGTCTCTGCCTCCCGGCCGCGGGGCAAACACTCAACCGGCCCAGGATCCCGCCGGCCTCCCTGCGTTCCCGAACCGAGCTCCTTCAGCTCCTGTCCTGACTGTTTCCAGGGCACCCCATCGCCGTCAGGCCTGCAGCCGACTTTATCACCCCCTAGCCAACCGCTTTTCCGAGTTCCCACCCTACTCACCTCGGCCGCGCGGCAGCCAGCACCCTCTCCGGCTCCTCAGGCTTCCAGCTTGGCTGTCCCGTGGCGTTGCTGCCAATCAGCCGATCCCCGCCCCAAGCCTGAGCCAGGCTGATCAATCAGCTGTTTCCTCAGGCTCGGAGGCGGGCAGAAGAAGCTCGGCGGAGGGCGCGGCAACCGCTCATCCAGCCGGCTGCGGGGCGTCACAGTCGGTGTGCGCACGCGCGGGGCTCTGCGAGGGGCGTGTGCTTTTGTGCGGACCTTGCTTTGTGCCTTCACTGTCCTGCCCTGGGAAGTGCTTTTGTCAGCTTCATGCTTTAGGAGTTTAGGGACACCCACATTCTGAATGTAGCCGCAGATGTGTATTACCTTGAAAGAGGCTGCGAGTCGTAAGCTTTTGTTAACCTAACATGTGGAGCCCATTTCACCCCACGCTGTAGGGACCTGTGTCCACCCAGCAGATCTAATGCCTATGCGGACCTCACATCCGAGATGTTTCTCTTTAGGCAGAGCAGGAGTGCGGGGATTACAAAGTGCCTCATGGATAAGTATTTTACTTTACCGTGTTCAGTTCCAGCGTCTGTTCAATCCGATTCATTTGGGACACGTGCTTTCTAAAGATTTGAATACTCTAGGACACTCTGGATTTCAAATACTTGTCGTGAAAATATGGTTATTACATTTATAGCTAACTTATGCAGTATAGTAATGTGCGTAGGCGTGATGAAAGATTCCTATGTAGGGTAGGAAACCTGTCCGTATTTTTGTATGGCTTTTGAAGAGGCTGTTGCTGATTGGCTGTCTCTCTTACCCTCCCATTGCAATTGATCCCGGAGGTCGCTGGGCTGTCACTGGATCTCTGATGTTCTTGCCCCGGGTGGCACAAGTCTCTTCCTAGTGAGGGCTTTCCTCCTTCACCCAGAACGTTAACTCATTTACTCAACAAGGGCTTGTTGGCGGACCACTATGACAGCAGAAAGGTTGTTAAAAGCCTTGAGCCACGCCCTAAGTGAGCCTACAGGATAACGAGGAGATAACACAAACTAAATAAAAACACAAACTTAACATATGTGATCAAATATTATAATGGAATCGAGGTAGGAGCCTGGGAGCCTCCATAATGTCTCAGGGAATACTTCCTGAGAAGTGAGTGTTAGTCTGAGGCTGAATGAAAGAGCAGGATTTGGAGCTGAAAGGGTGGGAGCAACGGACGGTGGCGGTTCTGTCAAAGGGCACTAATTTCTTCCTCTGAGATCTTTCTGGAGGGTATTTACTGCTAAGCTAATGAAGCTTGTGTTTCAGGCACGCTGACTTTCGCCAGCCCTTTCCAAAGTCCATAGAGGAACTTTAGCATTAGAGTTTACGTGATCATATGTTGTTTCCTACTATTTATTAAAAGGAAAATGTCTTAAATCACCCCTCAAAGAGGCATGGGTTAAGACCTGTCTTTTTTTTTTTTTTTTTCCTTTCCAACTTCTCTTCCTTCATACTTCCTTTCATGCTAGATACGCTGGAGTGGCCTTGGACATTTTGGGGATCTGGGTGGGGGAAAGAGAGTTGAATTGAACCTGGGCTACTTCGTGATAAATTACTGCTGTCTCTGCTGGTGCTAGATTGGCTTCGAGCAAGACATGCTCTGCCATCTCACTCAGTGCTATGATACAGGGATGTGTCCCTTGGCACCTGGCCGGCCCTAGAAGTATGTGGCTAGTGGAGGAGAACGAAAGTTTGAGGCCAGGCGCAGTGGTGCATGCCTGTAATCCCAGCAATTTGGGAGGCTGAGGCAGGTGGATCACTTGAGGTCAGAAGTTTGAGACCAGCCTAGCTAACATGGTGAAGACCTGTCTCCACCAAAAATACAAAAAAGCTGAGTGTGGTGGCACGTGTTTGGAACCTCAGCTACTCAGGAGGCTGAGGCAGGAGGATTGCATGAACCTGGGAGGCAGAGGCTGCAGTCAGCGGTGATCTCGCCACTGCACTCCAGCCTGGGCGACCAAGTGAGACTCTGTCTCAAAAAAAAAAAAAAAAGAAAGAAAGAGCTGGACGCGGTGGCTCACGCCTATAATTCCAGCACTTTGAGAGGCCGAAACGAGCGGATTATTTGAGGTCAGAAGTTCGAGACCAGCCTGACCAATATGGTGAAACCCTGTCTCTGCTAAAAATACAAAAAAAAAAAAAAAAAAAAAAATTACCCAGGCGTCGTGGCAGATGCCTGTTCCCAGCTACTCGGGAGGCTGAAGCAGGAGAATCGCTTGAACCCAGGAGGCGGAGGCTTCAGTGAGCCGAGATCATGCCACTGCACTCTACACTCCAGCCTGGGTGACACAGCGAGACTCTGCCTCAAAAAAAAAAAAAAAAAAAAAAAAAAGAGAGAGAGACAGTTTGAAATGCACTAAGCCAGAAGCTAATCTAGGGGAAATCTTCTGATCATCACGCTTCTAAAATTGTAAGCAAGATGCTTTGCTTTTTGTTTTTAATTAACTATTTTAGAATTATTTTAGATTTACAGAAAAGTTAGAGTACATAAAGTTCCTGTCTACTCCTCACCCAGTTTCCCTAATGTTAACATCTTACATTACCATGATATACTCACAAAACTAAAGAGCCAGCCAGGCGTGGTGGCTCACGCCTGTAATCCTAACACTTTGGGAGGCCAAACTGGGAGGATCATTTGAGCTCAAGAGTTCAAGACCAGCCTGAGCAACAAAGCGAGACCCCCATCTCTATTTTTTAAATAAATAAATAAAAAGAAAAAACAAAAAAACTAAAGAGCCAATATTGGTACATTACTATTTACTAAACTCCAGACCTCATTTGGGTTTTAGTAAGGTTATTTTTCTGTTTCGGGATCTAATCTAAGATGCCACATTGCATTTAGTCATCAAGCCTCCTTAGTCTCCTCTGATCTGTGACCGTTTTTCAGTCTTTTCTTGTTTTCCATGACCTTGATATGACCATGACAGTTTTGAAGTCTGGTCAGGTATTTTGTAGAATGTCCCTCGATTTGTGTTTGTCTGATGTTTTTCTCATGATTAGACTGTGGTTATAGGGTTTGGGGAAAACATCTATGATGAGATGAACTTCTCATCACATTATGTCAGAGGATACATGATATCACCCCACCTTATTACTGGTGAGGCTCACACATGGCAGTATTTGCTAGTTGTATTTTCCCACTTTCCATATTCCTTTCTTCGAAAACAAGTCACTAAATACTGCTCACACTCAAGTGGAATAGGGGATTAAGCTTCAACTTCTGGAGTTGGACAATCTATAAACCTTATTTGGAATTCTGTAAGGAAGATTTGTCTTTCCTCATTTATTGATTTATATTCAATCATTTATTTATATAGACATATAGACTCTTGTATATTTATTTTATACTTTGTTTCGTAAGTATACTATGATTTTTACTGTTACTCAAATTGTTTCAGCTTTGGCCATTGGGAGTTATTTTAACTAGGTTCATGTGTTCCTTTTTTGATTATCTCCTTTTTTCTGGAACTATAAGATGCTCTGTGCTTATCTTGTATTTTTCCTTACCCAGCCCTAAAATCAGCCATTTCTCCAAGGAGTCCTGGAATGGTATTTAGAAACCAAGATTTAGGTACTGGATGATCTCATTGCTACTGGGATACCACTTAATTTATTATTTTATTTTATTTTTTATGGAGATGGTCTTGCTGTGTTGCTTAGGCTGTCCTCAAACTCCTGGGCTTAACTGATCCTTCTGCCTTGGCCTCCCAAAATGCTGGGATTACAGGCATGAGCCACCATGCCAGGCCCAGCGTATTGTTGAATTTAGCTTCTCTTACAAGATAGAGCTAGGAAATATATTACCACCTTGTTTTTTAATTCTTTGTTTTTATCTCTATGATAGTCAGCCTCTAAGGTGACCCCCAATGATCCTTGCCTCCTGGTATTCATGCCCCTTGTATAATCCCCTCTCCTTGAGCATCGACTTGCTTCTAATGAATAGAATACAGCGAGAATGAAAGGATGTCATTTCTAGGTTAGGTTACAAAAAGATTTTGGCTTTCATCCTGTTTGCTCCTTCTAGCTCTCCTTCACATGCTCTGTGGAAAGACAATGTCATATGTGAGCTGCCCTAAGGAGAAGCCCATGTGGCGAGAAACAGAGGGAAGCCTCTGACCAACACTCAGCAAGGAACTGAGGCTCTCCTTCCATCAGCTATGAGAAACTGAGTCCTACTAACGGCCATGTGAGGTGAGCTTGGAAAAATAGCCTCTCTCACTCAACACTTGAGATGACTGAAGCCCCAGCTGACCTCTTGATAGCAGCCTTTTGAGAGATCTGAGCCAGAGGCACCCAGCTAAGCTGCACATGGATGCCTGATGCACAGAAACTATAAGCTAGTAAATTATTATTGTGTTAAGTTGACAACTTTTGTAGAAATGTATTAGGAAACGACATACAGGACAGTCACGGTGGCTTGCACCTGTAATCCCAGAACTTTGGGAGGCCAAGGCGGGAGAATCGCTTGAGCCCAGGAGTACAAGACCATCCTGGGCAACTTGGTGAAACCTCATCTCTAGAAAAAAATATACGTAAGGGCTGGGTGTGGTGGCTCACACCTGTAATCCCAGCATTTGGGGAGGCCGAGGCAGGTAGATCACTTGAGGTCAAGAATTTGAGACCAGCCTGGTCAACATAGTGAAACCCTGTCTCTACTAAAAATACAAAAAATTAGCCAGGCATGGTGGCAGGCACCTGTAATCCCAGCTACTCGGGAGGCTGAGGCAGGAGAATCACTTAAACCCAGGAGGCGGAGGTTGCAGTGAGCCGAGATTGCGCCATTGCACTCCAGCCCGGGCGACAGTGAAAGACACTGTCTCAAAAAAAAAAAAAAAAAAGAAAAGAAAAAAGAAAAAATATACATAAGGTAGCCAGGTGTGGTGGTGTGCATCTGTAGTCACAGCTACTCAGGAGGCTGAGGTGAGAGGATCACCTGAGCCTGGGGAGGTTGAGGCTGCCGTGAGCCCAGATCTCAACATTGCACTCCATCCTGGGTGACAGAATGAGACTCTGTCTCAAAAATTAAATTAAGTTAAATTAAATAAATAAAATTAAATACAAAGGACACATTAGATAATTAATACAATTTATGTTTCCTCCACAAGATCAGTGGCTCTCAAATTTCACATTGGAGCTGTTTAAAAGTATGTATGCCCAGGCCTCTACATCTGCAGGTCTATTCAGCAGAACTATGATTGTTCTGCATAGCTAGCTTTGGAAACACATGTGGAAGATTATAGGGCAATCCTTCTGGGGATGTGAGAAGAAAATAGAATACTTTTCTTTTTAGTGTATTTGATCCTAGAGTTCTTGACCCAAATTAAGGGCTCAGTTTTCTTGGCAGAATCTGGAATAACTGAAACTTTGTCTGCCATTTGCAGTTTTTATTGAATAGAAGAGAAAGAAACAGAGCTCTCTCACTCACTGTATGGCCTTGAAAAAGTCCCTTATCTTTTTTGGGCCTCCGAATTCTGAGTAGGAAATTAAAGGATTATAAATGCCATTATTTAGGCAAATAGATTTATTCATTGTTAGATGTATTAGGCAAAAGAAAGGTGACCAAGGCTGATTGTGAGCTTCCTTCATCATAGAGATTTAACAAAATATCAGATTCCCATTAATATTGGTAGACAATGAAGCTGTATACTGTAGTAGAAAGAATATGGGCTTTAGAGGCAGACAGACCCTTGATGGAAATATGCCTCTGCCAGTGACCAGCAGTGTGGTCTTGAGCAAGACAGTCAGCCTTCCAGGGTCTCAATTTCTTGGCTTTCACAGTGGCAGTAGTGGACGGCTCAAAGAGTAGCCTTGAGGACCTATTACGTAACATTTGTCAAATGCTCAAGGGAGTGCCTGGTTTAGCTCAAGGGCCCAATAAATAATAACCATGTAGGATATATAGTCAGCTTGGGTGGTTGTGATCCAATGGTTAGTAAAGTAGGAACAGACCAGTGTCTATGTCAGCCTGTTTCTCGTATAAGGCTTAATGACAGCCCCATTTGTTGAGACAGGTTGAATAATCTGCAAAGCTTACAAAGGATCTTTCCTGGAAGTTGAGACCCTTTTCCTCTAGTTCTGTTTTTTTTTTTCCCCAGCTCTAATTGCCCCCTGGAGAAAATGTAACACACTGAAATAAGCTTCAGGAGGTTCTGCATTAGAATATAGGAATGGATGGTAAAAGATCATTGGGTAGGATGGTGAAGTGCCCTTGTGAAGGGTGCTTTGAGAGACAGTGAGGCTAGATGTGTCTGGGAGAGGTTGGGCTACAGGAGAGCTGGTTAAGACCAGTTAGTGGGCCAACTTCATCTCACCTGAGGCAAGAGTCAGTGACGTATGCAGTGCCCATTGGCTTCAAAGCTCCTTTAATTACTAATAAAAGCACATATTGGGCTGGGTGAGGTGGTTCACACCTGTAAAATCCCAGCACTTTGGGAGGCCGAGGCAGGCAGATCACCTGAGGTCAGTAGTTTGAGACCAGCTCGGCCAATGTGGTGAAACCCCATCCCTATTAAAAATACAAAAAGTAGCCAGGTGTGGTGGTACATGCCATAATCCCAGCTACTTGGGAGGCTGGGGCAGGAGAATCACTTGAATCCAGAATGCAGAGGTTGCAGTAAGCCGGGATCACGCCACTGCACTCCAGCGCACTCCAGCCTGGGCGACAGAGCGAGATTCCATCTCAAAGAAGAAGAAAAAAAGCACATATTGTTGGGAAAAGATAACATTTTAATCTGCATTTATTATCTAAATCTCAATTTGAATGAGTGTTTTTACCATGGTGCCCAGTGACAAATTGTTGAGCTATTTTGATTCAGTCATAGACTTTGGGGTATATTTGGTTGTTCTGAGTTTTGAAACAGTTTAATTCTTCTTAGATCAGTGCATAGTGACCAGAAAAAAAAAAATCTATATCCCAATAGGTTAAAAGATCACCACTTTCCAGAGATTGTGACATTCTTTTCTATAAACCAGCTCTTGGGATTGACCCTGACCTATAGAGCTGTTTTTCTGTTTTTTTCTTTTGAGACAGAGTCTCACTCTGTCACCCAGGCTGGAGTGCGATGGTGTGATCTCTGCTCACTGCAACCTCTGCCTCCTGGGTTCAAGTGATTCTCCTGCCTCAGGCTCCTGAGTAGCTGGGACTGCAGGCATGCGCCACCACGCCCGGCTAATTTTTGTATTTTTGGCAGAGACGGGGCTTGGCCATTGTTGGCCAGGCCTGTCTGGAACTCTTGACCTCAAGTGATCCATCCACCTCGGCCTCCCAAAGTGCTGGGATTACAGGTGTGAGCCACCGCGCCTGGCCAGCTGCTTTTTAAAACAAGTCAAATGTATCCATTTTTTTTTCTTGTTTAACTTTTGGGTTTCCAGTTTTGTTCAAGGTTTCCCTCTGTTTCTAGGTCATATATGTAGTCTTCAAGGTTTGAGTTTTTAACACATCTGGAATTTATTTTTTTGGTAAATGATGTAATATATGGATCCAATTTTATTTTCATCTGGATGGTGAGAGCTTCAATTTATAAATATTTCTCTTTAAAAATTTCTACTTTGACATTTTCAAAACTACATATTAATTTGATAGTACAGGTATAGAATTTAGGAATAAATACATATAAATATGTCAGAGCTATGTACTCGAATACATATATATAAAGCTGAAAGTGTTGCCTGATAAAAAGGTTTTGAAATCCACTGTTTATTGAGCTCTTTAGACCATGAGCTCCTTGAGGGCAGGGATTGTGATTTTCCTTACCTTTGAATCCATAGTTAAGATTGTCTATGGCACATTGTATGCGTTCAAAAACCGGTTGTTAAATAATTAAATGAATGAAACTGCCAGTATCTGAATCATGTCTTCAGCAACACAGCTACTGAGAAACGACATTCCAGTGTCCTGTGGGAAGACACCTGAGGCTAAGAACAAGCAATGACTCACAATGGGAGGTAGTATAACTTCACTGGTGTCAAGTTTAGACAATTTTTTTTTTTTTTTTTTGAGACGGATCTCGCTCTGTCGCCCAGGCTGGAGTGCAGTGGTGCGATCTCGGTTCACTGCAAGCTCCGCCTCCCATTCTCCTGCCTCAGCCTGCAGCTGAGACTACAGGCGCCTGCTACCACGACCGGCTAATTTTTTTTTTTTTTTTTTTTTTTTTTGTATTTTTAGTAGAGACGGGGTTTCACCGTGTTAGCCAGGATGGTCTCGATCTCCTGACCTTGTGATCCGCCCGCCTCCGCCTCCCAAAGTGCTGGGATTACAGGCGTGAGCCACCACGCCCGGCCAAGTTTAGACATTTTAATATGGGAATACAAATTATTAAAATCTTTAAATACCTCCCTGTGGCTTATAATCCATAGGTGCTTAGGAAACTGGTAATTATTTTTTTGTGAATACACCCCCTGCTTCTTAATAGCAGTCATCTATTCTGTAATGGCAGTGTGCAGGAAGAGTTACTTTTCTCAATAGTTTAATGGCAGAAGCATGATTATATTTAATATTTATTTATTTATTTATTTTCAGACGGAGTCTCTCTCTGTCTCCCAGACTGGAGTGCAGTGGCACGACCTCAGCTTATAACCTCCGCCTCATGGGTTCAAGCAATTCCCCTGCCTCAGCCTCCGGAGTAGCTGGGATTACAGGCGCCCACCACCATGCCCGGCTAATTTTTTGTATTTTTAGTAGAGACGGCTGACCGGGCGCGGGGGCTCACGTCTTTAATCCCAGCACTTTGGGAGGCCAAGGCGGGCGGATCACCTGAGGTTGGGAGTTCGAGGCCAGCCTGACCAACATGGAGAAACTCCGTCTCTACTAAAAATACAAAAATCAGCCGGGCGTGGTGGTGTATGCCTGTAATCCGGAAGGCGGAGGTTGCGGTGAGCCGAGATTGCGCCATTGTACTCCAGCCTGGGTAAGAAGATGGAAACTCTGTCTCAAAAAAAAAAAAAAAAAAAAAAGTAGACATGGGGTTTCACCATGTTGGCCAGGCTAGTCTCGAACTCCTGAACGCAGGTGATCCACCCACCTCGGCCTCCCAAAGTGCTGGGATTACAGACGTGAGCCCCCGCACCCGCCTTCCTAATACATTAACGTTAACAAAAATAGCAAGTTTAATTTCCTGGGTTTTTTTAGTTGTTTTTAATAACTATACTGAAGAAATTAACTCAACCAAACGGGTTATGTTTAACCTGGCTGTGCCCTTTGGACTTTTTTTTTTTTTTTTTTGGGACAGTCTCGCTCTGTTGCCCAGGCTGGAGGGCAGTGGCGCGATCTCGGCTAACTGCAACCTCAGCCTCCCAGGTTCAGTCGATTCTCCTGCCTGAGCCTCCCGAGTAGCTGGGATTACAGGCGCCCGCAACGACGCCTGGTTAGTTTTTTTTGTTTTTTGTTTTTTAGTAGAGACAGAGTTTCACCATGTTGGCCAAGCTAGTGTCGAAATCCTGACCTTAAGTGATCCGCCCGCCTCGGCCTCCCAAAGTGCTGGGATTACACGCGTGAGCCACCGCACTCGGCCTATTTGTTTTCTTCTTAGCTTATTTTACTCCTGAGTTCACTGGAAGCAAGAGGATAACCGAGAACAAGGGAACGGAAAGAAATTCAAGAAGTAGCTGCTTGGTTTTTAATTTCAAGAAGTATAGGAGATATTGGCATTGAATACAATCCGGGATATTTATTGTTATCCACACTCTTTTCCTATTAGAGGCCTCTCATATTCCCTCTGACTTTAATACATGAGCTACGTGGCCGAATCAAACTGTTATAGAGCGAATCCAGAATCTGTTCATTGGGGTTATTGACTGCAATGGATACATTATTCTCAAAGATCTGCCTGCGGGTTAAGAGTAGGTTTATATTTAGAGAAATTAAAACAATTAAATAAAATCTATGCCTAAACAAAAACTTCAAGTGACTGCCATCCATAAAACAAGTATAGAAATCCTTACTTTGATAAACTACATAGAAGGTATTTTAAAATATGAATTTGAGAAGATTCTGATAATAAATTCTTTACAAGAAAAAAAAAAACTTCTTCCCCAAAATAAATTGCTACTTAAACGAAAACTGTACTTTAAGTCTTTCAAGCTGCTAGGGAGACAGCGGACACCAAGAAGAAACGAAAATCCAACGAACGCCTAATGTAGTGCTACGGTCCACAGTAAAACACAAAACAAAAAAAATTTATGAATTAAGACTCACAGAAGCGAATAAAATATTTGGTATTGCCTTTATTAGAATTGCAAGAGTTGCTAAAGAAGAAATACTCAATTTGAATTACCGAATGCAAGACCAGTGAAGTCCTGCCCGCCCCGCAAAGCTGGGAATTGAGGTTGTGAAAGTGCGACAGTTTCCTAGCCGGAATCAAATTTCTTAGGTTACGGCTTGGTGGACGGCGAGTAGTTAGGGCCAATATAGTGTTCCTGGGTCCTCATTGGATCCGTCCCTTGACTCTTAGTGCATTTTCCTAAACCACCTATGAGCGCTTCACCCTAAAAAGACCTTCACTGATTGGATACTTTATCCTCAAGTTGGACTCATTATCAGCCAATAGGAGGGCAGAAGCGACAGAGGTGTCAGGTCACCTGGGAAGAGTCTGCAGGGCCTTTCCCCGCCAGCGCCTTTGCTCTTTGGCTCCCTGAGTTAGTCCGGTTGTTTGCGATCGCCGCGGCCGGGGCTGCGAACCGAAGGGCTCGCTCCGCGCCGCCTGGGTCTCTACCTCATCCGTAGGTGTGGCCCTGATGGTGCGGCAGGCTCTGGACTCCTAAAGCTCGGGAGCGGTATGTGGGGTCCACGGGCGGCAGACAAAGCAGTGGAGCCGGGAAGGCCGCGGGAAGCGGCCCCTGCGCCGAGGCAGCGAATCTGCCTGGGAGGGGATGCCCCGCCTGCTTCTTGTCAGATCCAGTAGTGCGTCCCAGTGAGGCGCTTTAGCACGCTCTACCCCCACGTGTCCCGTGAATCTGTTAGCTTTGCTCATTTCTTCTTTGTCCCCCCTCACATCTGACTTTTACTAACCCCAGCATTATTAATGAGTGTCATCTCATCTTTTCATCTCTCCAGGTTATTCTTTGGTAACTTTCTGTTAGGTTTGTGCACCTGCGTGTCTCCTAAGAGCGGAAAGACATAGTTGTGTTAGGCTTAATTCAGGAGAGACCCGTGTTCCCATTTTTATATTTAAGACTGTGTTTTGGGAGGGCGGGGTAGGTGTTCGTGCAGTTAGCAGCTCCTTTCGTGATACTTAGTGCACTGAAGCGTCAGGGCGGTGCAGAAGGTACCTCCAACACCTGGCGGGACAGATGTCCCCATATGAGCAAGTCATATTCTGGTTTGGTAATTGCTGGTGTTTGATTTTACCATTTCGCGTTCTTACTTCAATCTGATAACCGCTGAGGATTGTTATGTGAGATAACTGAGGCTCTGAGAACTTAACTTCTCAAAGTTACAGTTAACTCTTCGAGTAAGGGGAAAGTCAGATTCAATCTCAACGCTTACGTTATTTTTATTAAAGCCCACTTAACTGAATAAGGATTTAGGTTAAAGGTATTCCCTCTGCAGCTCTTAGCATGTGAGAATTAAATCTTTGAATTGAATGGTGAATCTTGACTGTACGAGAAGGAAAAATCTTGCAAGCATCTGCCTAATTACAGGTGTCTCACATGTATCATCTAACTGCTTGCTTCTCAGAGTGTGACAAGTAGCATAGGCCTCACCTGGAAGCTTGTTGGAAATGCGGAATCTCAGACTCTCCTACTTACTGAATCAGTATTTGCTTTTTTTTTTTTTTTTTTGAGACGGAGTCTTGCTCTGTCCCCCAGGCTGGAGTGCAGTGGCGCAATCTCGGCTCACTGCAAGCTCCGCCTCCCGGGTTCACGCCATTCTCCTGCCTCAGCCTCCCGAGTAGCTGGGACTACAGGCGTCCACCACCATGCCCGGCTAATTTTTTTTTTTTTTTTGTATTTTTAGTAGAGACGTGGTTTCACCGTGTTAGCCAGGATGGTCTCGATCTTCTGACCTTGTGATCCGCCCGCCTCGGCCTCCCAAAGTGCTGGGATTACAAGCTTGAGCCACCGCGCCCGGCCAGTATTTGCTTTTTAACAGGAACCTTTAAGTGACCAGAGCGCTCATTAAAGGATGAGAAATATTCTTTGTCATAGAATGATTTGTTTGTCCAAGTTGAACTAAACAAGAGAAAGTAAAGGTATAAAAAGTTTTTTCACATTTTCATCATTTGTTAGTGAGGCTATGGTCTTTATTTTTTATTTTGTTTTTGAGACAGAGTATCGCTCTGTCGCTCAGGCTGGAGTTCAGTGGCACGATCTTGGCTCACTGCAACCTCCGCCTCCCGGGTTCAAGCGATTCTCCTGCCTCAACCTCTGGAGTAGCAGAGGCCTTGGCCTCCCGAAGTGCTGGGATTACAGGCGTGAGCCACTGTGCCCGGTGTCTTGTAGAGTTTTATTTTATTATTATTATTATTTTGAGACGGTATTTCGCTCTGTTGCCCAGGCTGGAGTGCAGTGGCACAATCTCGGCTCACTGCCAAGTTCCGCCTCCTGCTTTCACGCCATTCTCCTGACCCAGCCTCCCGAGTAGCTGGGACTACAGGTGCCCGCCACCACGCCCGGCTAATTTTTTGTATTTTTAGTAGAGACGGGGTTTTACTGTGTGAGCCAGGATGGTCTCAATCACCTGACCTCATGATCCGCCCGCCTCGGCCTCCCAAATTTTATTATTATTATTTTGAGATGAGCTGTCACTCTGTCGAGCTTCCAGGCTCAGGTGATCCTCCCACCTCAGCTTTTGTATTTTTAGTAGAGATAGGGTTTTGCCATGTTGCCCAGGCTGGTCTTGAACTTCTAGGCTCAAGAGATCCACCCCCCTGGGCCTCCCCAAGTGCTTGGATTACCGGCCTGAGCCATGGCACCTAGCCATCTTACAGAGCTTTAGAGCTTAGCGTTTTATTCGTATGTTCATAGACATGTTTAAAAGAGATGCATTTGTACACCAGCATAAAGTTTTAGTGGCTCTTTTGTTTTGGCAGCAGAAATCACCTGGTATGTTTATTAAAATAAGTACTGGGCTCTCTCTCCAAATACTCCTATTTAGGATGGGGATAGAGCCTAGGTCTTTGCATTTTAACAATAATCCCAGTTTATTCTGTTCAGGTCCCCACTTCTTGGTGTTAGCATTTTAGATAAAACACAACTAGAGAAAAACTTATTTTCTTTTGAACTTAATGCAGTACTCATTGTAGAAGAAGGTAGGAAGTTTTTTTTTTTTTTTTTTAACACATTATGGTTTATTGGTTACTGTAAAATTGCTCAGATCAATGTATTTCAGATTATTTAACAATTCTTCTCACGCCTGTAGTCCCAGCACTTTGGGAGGCTGAGGTGGGCGGATCACCTGTCAGGAGTTGGAGACCAGCCTGACCAACGTGGCAAAACCCCGTCTCTACTAAAAAATACAAAAATTAGCCGGACGTAGTGGTGCATGCCTGTAGTCCCAGATACTTGGGAGGGTGAGGGATGAGAATAGCTTGAACCTGGGTGGTGGAGGTTGCAGTGAGCTAAGATCGCACCATTGTACTCCAGCCTGGGTGACAGAGTAAGAGTATGTCTCGATAAACAAACCAAAAAACCAATTTTTTTGGCCAGTGCAGTGGCTTATGCCTGTAATCCCAGCACTTTGGGAACCTGAGGCGCACAGATTGCTTGAGCCCAGGAGTTTGAGACCAGCCCAGGCAACACAATGAAACCCTGTCTCTACAAAAAATACAAAAATTAACTGGTTATGGTGGTATATGCCTATAGTCTCAGCTACTCGGGAGGCTGAGGTGGGAGGATAGCTTGAGCCTGGGAGGTGGAGACTGCAGCTCACTCTGTCGAGCTCCCAGGCTCAGGTGATCCTCCCACCTCAGTTTTGTATTTTTAGTAGAGATGGGGTTTTGCCATGTTGCCCAGGCTGGTCTTGAACTTCTGGCTCAAGAGATCCACCCCCCCTGGGCCTCCCAAAGTGCTTGGATTACCGGCCTGAGCCATGGCACCTGACCAACTTACAGAGTTTTAGAGCTTAGCGTTTTATTCATATGTTCATAGCCAGGTTTGAAAGACATGCATTTATACACCAGCATAAAGTTTTAGTGGCTCTGCCACTGTCATCCAGCCTGGGCAACAGAGCGAGACCCTATCTCAAAAATAAAATAAAAATTATTTTGCACTTTGTCAAATTGGGCATATAGTGGGTAGGATAGACTGAATCCTGAAATATTCATTTAAAATCATTTTTTCCAACCTGTGAAGATAGACTATTTGTTTTAAGAGACAGGGTCTTGCTATGTTGTCCATGCTGTAGTAAGGTGGCTGTGCACAGGCGAGATCATAGCACACTGTAGACTTGACCTCTGGCCTCAAGCAGTCTCCTGCCTCAGACTCCCGAGTTACTGCACCCAGCAAAGGCAGACATTTTTATCAAACAGCCTGAGTGTTTGTGTGAAGTTGATAAAATTAACACAGAAACATAATATGTGTCTAATACATGATTGGGGTTAGAGTTGTAACTTTTGTTTATCTGTTTTCAATTTCCTGTTATATTGTTATCTCATAAAGTCTGCTTTGTGAACTCTGCAATCCACAGAAATATTGATCATTTAACAGAATTCAAGCAATGGCCAGGCGCGGTGGCTCACGCCTGTAATCCCAGCACTTTGGGAGGCCGAGGAGGGCTCGCCTGAGGTCAGGAGTTCAAGACCAGCCTGGCCAACATGGTGAAACCCCCATCTCTACTAAAAATCAAACATTAGCTGGGCATGGTGGCAGGCACCTGTAGTCCCAGCTACTTGGGAGGCTGAGGCAGGAGAATTGCTTGAACCTGAGAGGCGGAGGTTGCGATAAGCCAAAATCGCGCCACGCCACTCCAGCCTGGGTGACAGAGCGAGACCCTGTCCCAAAAAAAAAATTCAAGCAATGTGGTAGTTAGAAATGGATGTCAGAGTAACGTGATATCATCAAGAATATCAAAGTAAGAAAAATGAGTCTTAACTGTGAGGAGTTCTCTCCTGAAGTTTTACATAAAACCCTTCTAATTTGAGGGACAAATCACAGCTTCTGCCAGCTTTTCTTGCCCTCCTTTAAATGCCATGGGAAATGCAGTGACCACAGTTTCTGCCTCTGTTGTACAGTAAACCCATGGCAATTGTCTGATTCAACCAAGCATGAATCAAAAATATTGTACAATATTCTCAGGATTTGAAACCTGTGGATACAGAGCACCAACTGCATTAGCTAAGGTCTTTAATGGATCCTGTGCAGATGCTGATTTGAGTCCACTCCTTATCAGTGCTCTTTGAAGACTGGAAGATTTTTTGTTTGTGTTTTTTTTTTTTTAGACAGAGTCTGGCAATGTTGCCCAGGCTGGAGTGCAATGGCGCTATCTCGGCTCACTGCAACCTCAGCCTCCCAGGTTCAAGCGATTCTCCTGCCTCAGCTTCCTAAGTAGCTGAGATTACAGGCGCTTGCCACCATGCCCAGCTAATTTTTGTATTTTTAGTAGAGACGGAGTTTCACCATGCTGGCCAGGCTGGTCACAAACTCCTGACCTCAGGCGATCCGCCCGCCTTGGCCTCCCAAAGTATTGGGATTACAGGTGTGAGTCACTGCGCCTGGCTGAAGATTACAAGTTTTAGTTGTTTTGCTTTTTGTTCATCCCAAAGGAACAGGAAAGCTATGTAACTTTTTTTCAGTATAGTTCCTACTAAATCGTTATCTAATGGCTCCTTGAATGAGAATGGAACTCTCCAGTTTCAAGGCCAGTGTTGTATGCAAAAGGCCAACACCCAGAGTGTTTGGTTCTTTTTTCCCTGATTTATTTTAAAACATTTTATTGTAAATTGGTAATTTATAGTTGTATATATTTATGGGGTACAAAATGATGTTATGATTCATGAATATAAAGTGGAGCAATTAAATCAAGCTAGTTAACATATCTATCACCTCATACTTATTTTTTGTGGTGAGACCACTTGAAATTTACTCACAGCAATTTTTTTTTCTGTTTTGCTTTTGAGACAGAGTCTAGCTCTATTGCCCGGGCTGGAGTGCGGTGGCATGATCTTGGCTCACTGCAACCTCCACCTCCCAAGTTCAAGCAATTCTCTGGCCTCAGCCTCCCGAGTAGCTGAGATTCCAGGTTTGCGCCACCATTCTTGGCTAATTTTTGTATTTTTAGTAGAGGTGACGTTTCACCATATTGGTCAGGCTGGTCTCAAACTCCTGACTTCAGGTGATCCACCCGCCTTGACCTCCCAAAGTGCTGGGATTACAGGCATAAGTCACCACAGCTGGCAACTCATAGCCATTTTAAGACCCAGAATACACTGTTTTGTTTTGATTTTTTTTTTTTTTTTTGAGACGGAGTCTTGCTGTGTTTCCTAGGCTGGAGTGCAGTGGTGCAATCTCGGCTCACTGTAACCTCCACCTCCCAAGTTCAAGCGATTCTCCTGCCTCGGCCTCCCGAGTAGCTGGGATTACAGGTGCCTGCCACCACGCCCAGCTAATTTTTGTACTTTTAGTAGAGACGGGGTTTCACCATGATGGTCAGGCTGGTTTCAAACTCCTGACCTCATGATCCGCCTGCCTCGGCCTCCCAAAGTGCTGGGGTTATAGGTGTGAGCCACCACGCCCATCCGGAATACACTATTATTAACTATAGTCACCACGTTGTGCAATAGATGTCAAAAAAAAAAACCCTCACTTATTCCTACTACAACTTGGTATCCTTTGATCCTCATCTCATTTTGCCTATCCCCCAGCCTTTTACCACCATTCTATTCTCTGCTGCTGAGTTCTATTGTTTTAGATTCAACAGTTAAGCAACAACATGCAGCATTTCACTTTCTGTGCCTAGTTTACTTCATTTAGCATAATGTTCTCCAGTTCTGTCCATGTTGTCACAAGTGACAGAATTTCCTTCTTTTTTAAGGTGAATAGTACTCTATTGTGTCATTGTGTATGTATATCACATTTTCTTTTTTTTTTTGAGATAGAGTCTCACCCTGTCACCCAGGCTGTAGTGCAATGGTGCGATCTCGGCTCACTGCAACCTCCGCTTCCCAGGTTCAATCAGTTCTCCCTGCCTCAGCCTCCTGAGTAGCTGAGATTACAGGCACCCACCACCATGCCCAGCTAGTTTTTATATTTTTTCTAGAGACGGGGTTTCACCATGTTGACCAGGCTGGTCTCGAACTCCTGACCTCAGGTGATCCATCCGCCTCGGCCTCCCAAAGTGCTGGGATTATAGGCATGAGCCACTGTGCCCAGCCGATATGCTGATTTTTTTTGTTTGCTTGTTTTGAGACAGAGTTTTGCTCGTGCAATGGTGCAATCTCAGCTCACTGCAATCTCCGCCTCCTGGGTTCAATCACTTCTCCTGCCTCAGCCTCCTGAGTAGCTAGGATTACAGGTGGGTGCCACCACCCCGGCTAATTTTGTATTTTTAGTAGAGACGGGGTTTCACCATGTTGGCCAGGCTGATCTCGAACTCCTGACCTCAGGAGATCTGCCTGCCTTGGCCTCCCAAAGTGCTGGGATTACAGGCATGAGCCACCATGCCTGGCCGAAATACTGATTTTAGAACGAAAGTATGAGGCCGGACACGGTGGCTCATGCCTGTAATCCTAGCATTTTGGGAGGCTGAGGTGGGCAGATCATTTGAGGTCAGGAGTTTGAGACCAGCCTGACCAACATGGTGAAACCTAGTCTCTACTAAAAATACAAAAAAAAAAAAAAAAAAAAAAAAAAAAAAGCCGGGCGTGGCTAGGAGGCTGAGGCAGGAGAATTGCTTGAACAGGGAGACGGAGGTTGTAGTGAGCTGAGGTTGCGCCACTGCACTCCAGCCTGGGTGACAGAATGAGACTCTGTCTCGGAAAAAACAAACAAAACAAGGAAAACGAAGTATGCAAAGTGGAAAGACTGCTGATGAGTTTAGGAAATGGCAAATAATATTTTAGGGTAGTTCTATGCTAACTAGATTTTGTGATGTGGGGCAAATTATTGAACTTCTCTATGACTGTCTTCTCATCTGGCAAATGAATTATGTCAAATTCTATTTCATTCTTCCTATTTTTGCTTTTCTGTTAGGCAGTAGAATATGGCATAATCAGATGGACAGATGTATTTAGATTCAGTCTAGATTCACTATGATCTTTCACACTCTACTGGCCTGAGCCACAGGCTAAATACCTTTCCTGTCTTCTTGATTTACAGACTTCTGCCTCCTTTTTCCAAGGGCATTTTATTCTTTGTAGATAGAGTATGCTAGGTTTTTGTTCATTGATGAATAAGAAAGCTGTAAAGTAGCCACTTTTCCCTCAGGCACTTGTTTTAGGGCTAGCAATAGTCTAGAGGATAAAAAGCACTGGCAATATTAACAGTTTTAGAAGTATAGCAAAGCTTACTACCTTGAACTGTAAAGATCTTTATTGTGATTTTATTGTTAAAATATGTATGCTAAAATATAATTTATTGGAATATTGAGGATAACATATGTTCTTTAAACACTGCACACAAAGTTTTTCAGTCGTCTTCATTTTACTTTTCTCAAACTGTAGAGTTGCCGATTTCTAAGTTTTTGTGTGATTTAGTTTTAGTTACCTGATTCTTTCCAAACGTGTTGTAATCCTGGTTATTTCACAAGTGCTGTAATATACCTCAGCAGCCTAGAACTAATTCTGCAAACCTTTTCTACAGAATTTAAGGTTTTATTCATGTGCATGGCATAGAAGATGAATTCTTCCACCTCCACCATGAGTGAAGAGCCTGATGCTCTATCGGTAGTTAACCAGTTACGGGATCTAGCAGCAGATCCATTAAACAGAAGAGCCATTGTCCAGGATCAGGGATGTCTGCCTGGCCTTATTTTATTTATGGACCACCCCAACCCTCCAGTCGTCCACTCCGCTTTGCTTGTAAGTTGCCTTTAGTAATTTCAATCTCTGTTTTATTTTTGCAATTAAGGAGAGAATTTGGAAAAAGTGCTAGATGACATGGTAAAAAAACTGAAAGAGAGCAAATTAATAGTTTGTATGTATGTATGTACAAACATATGTATGTGTGGTCTGTGGTCTGTTTACACCAGTGGTAACATGCTACATTGTTTTTATTGTTTTTTTTTTTTTGAGTCATCTAGGCCTGGAGTACACTGTGGCAGGATCTTAGTTCACTGCAATCTCCACCTCCTGGGCTTAAACCATCCTCCCCCACCTCAGCCTCCCGAGTAGCTGGAATGATAGGCACACACCACCCTGCCAGGCAAATTTTTGATATTTTGTAGAGATAGGGTTTCGCCATGTTGGCCAGGCTGGTCTCAAACTCCTGAGCTCAAGTGATCCTTCCACTTCGGCCTCCCAAAGTGTTGGAATTACAGCTGTGAGTCACCATGGCCGGCCGTATTTTTATTCTTTAATACAAATTGTAGCATACTCCATGCATGGAATGTTCTACCACTTCCTTTTCATTTAACAATCTTGAGGACTGGATCATATCATACACATAGACACTCAAAGAGGCACTTATTTTGTTTTTATTTTATAACAGGTTTTTAAGATGTAAGCACATAGCATCATACAATACACTCATTTAAAGTATACAATTAAGTGGTTTTAGTATATTCACAGAGTTGTGTCACCATCACCGCAACTTTTTATTTTTATTATAACTAAATTTTTTTTTTTTTTTTAAGTACAGATAGGATGTAGCTGTGTTAACTAGGCTGGTCTCAAACTCCTGGCCTCAAGTGATTCTTCTACCTCGACCTCTCAAAGTGCTTAGATTACAGATGTGAGTCACTGTGCCTGGCCCACCACAACTTTTTATCTATTGCTTCCCAGACCCCAACACACCCTATCCCTAAGCAATACTAATCTACTTTTTGTATGTCTATATTTGCCTATTCTGGCAAAAATGCCTATATATTTTGCATATAAATAGGGCCAGATGTGGTGGCTCACTCCTATAATCCCAGCACTTTGGGAGGCCAAGGTGGGTGGATCACCTGAGGTCAGGAGTTCAACACCAGCTTGGCCAACGTGGTGAAACCCTGTCTCTACTAAAAATACAAAAAAATTAGCCGGGCGTGGTGGTGAGTGTCTGAAATCCCAGCTACTCAGGAGGCTGAGGCAGGAGAATCCCTTGAACGCAGGAGGCAGAGGTTGCAGTGAGCCAAGATTGTGCCATTGCACTTGAGCCTGGGCAACAAGAGCGAAACTCTGTCTCAAAAAAAAAAAGTTGTTAAAAATTTAATGTTTTGGAAATTTTATCTGTTGTCCTTTACTTAAGGACTCATGATAAATTCCCCATTTAGTCTAATTCCACAAGTTTGTACAGAAGGCATATAGGCTTTTCCTTTCGGAAAAAATTTTCTATTTCGCCTTTACAGAATGAAGTTTAGCAGTCAAAAAAGACATTGGTATAAGAGAACAGTAGTAACAAATGGGAAAAATGGCACAGCCCCCAGTCTGGGTTCTATTTCAATAAGAAATGCAGTAAGGATGAGAAGAAAGAGGGGGTTGGTCTGTAGATAGGGACTTGGGGCTAAAGGAAGTAAGTCTTTTTTTTTTTTAATAGACTAGAACATGTCTAAGTTCAGAGGGCAAGGGCTACTAGAATGGGAGAGGTTTGAGGGGAAGGCTCTCATAATTGCAGAAAATAGGAAAGATTTGCTAACTGAGGAGAATGATAAAGTTGTTCAGCAGTGTTGAGGGGCTGATTAGTTTGGTAATACTGAATCGATATGATTCAGGCCTGCTGTAGGCTCGGAGAGCCAATAGTTGGATTTGTCCAGAGTTGTAACTTGGCCAGGTTAAGTTGGGCAGAATGATTGGGCAAGGGAGTTTAGGATCTTGGCAGGATTGGTTGAAATGATATATAGTAGGTACTAGGCTGACTAGGAAGGGAAGTATAAAGTCATGGAGGGACAGAGCTAAGGAGAGGGATCAGTGAGTGAAAGTTCCCAAGAGGCTGAAGAAAATATTTTTTTTTTGTTGTTTTTTCCGTTTTTGAGACAGTTTTGCTCTTGCCGCCCAGGCTGGAGAGCAATGGCGCGATCTTGGCTCACTGCAACCTCCGCCTCCTGGGTTCAGCGATTTTCCTGCCTCAGCCTTCTGAGTAGCTAGAATTACAGGCCCGCACCATCACACGTGGCTAATATTTGTATTTTTAGTAGAGACGGTTTTTCACCATGTTGGCCAGGCTAGTCTCGAACTCATGACCTCAGGTGATCTGCCTGTCTCGGCCTCTCAAAGTGCTGAAATTACAGGCGTGAGCCACCATGCCTGGCCATCAGGTGTGTTGTTTTTATGATTTCCTTTTTTTTTTGTCACTGTTAGCTTATTAGTATACACTTTTGTTTTTATTTTAGTTTATTTAGTGGTTGCTGTAGGTTTTACAGTATGCGTCTTTAACTTCTTACAGCCTACCTTTAAATGAATCATACCCTTAACATGTAGTGTAAGAATCACACAAGAGTATATTTCCATTTCTTTCTCCCATCTTTTGTGCTATTTTTGTCATACATTTTACTTCTACATATGTTTAAAAACCTACAGTGTATATATTTTTGCTTTAAACAATTATCTTTTAAAGAGATTAAAAATTTAAAAAATTTTTTTTTTTTTTTTTGAGATGGAGTCTTGCTCTGTCACCTAGGCTGGAGTGCAGTGGCGTGATCTCAGCTCACTGCAACTTCTGCCTCCTGGGTTCAAGTGATTCTTCTGCCTCAGCCTCCCTAGCAGCTGAGATTACAGGTGCATGTCAGCATGCCTGGCTAATTTTTGTATTTTTAGTAGAGACGGGGTTTCGCCATGTTGGCCAGGCTGATCTTGAACTCCTGAGCTCAGGTGATCTGCCCCCCTCAGTTTCCCAAAGTACTGGGATTACAGGCGTGAGCCACCATGCCTAGCAAAAAAAGGTCTTTTATATTTACCTTCATTTTTACATTTCTGGTGTTCTTTATTCCCCAATGTAGATTCATTTTTGTTTTTTTGGGTTTTGTTTTTGTTTTGAAACAGGGTCTTGGCTGGGCGTGGTGGGTCATGCCTGTAATCCCAGCATTTTGGGAGGCCGAGGCAGGTAGATCACCTGAGGTCAGGAGTTCAAGACCAGCCTGGCCAACATGGCAAAAAGCCGTCATTACTAAAAATACAAAAATTAGCCAGGCGTGGTGGCTGGCGCCTGTAATCCCAGCTACTCAGGAGGCTGAGGCAAGAGAATCGCTTGAACCTGGGGGTCAGAGTTTGCAGTAGGCCGAGTTTGTGCCACTTCACTCCAGCCTGGGCGAAAGAACAAAAACTCCATCACAAAAAAAAAAAGAAAAAAAAAAAAAAACATTTTGCTCTGTTGTCTTCTGGCACGTATGGTTTCTAATAAGAAAACTGCCGTAATTCTTGTTCTTCCCTTATATAATGCCTTTTTCTGGCTTCTTCTGGAACTTTATTAGTGATTTTCAGCAAATAATTATGATGTCTTTGATATGGATGGTGGTTTTTTTTTTGGTTATTTTGTTTTTGAGATGCAGTCTTGCTCTGTCGCCCAGGCTGGAGTGCAGTGGTGTGATCTCGGCTCACTGCAACCTCCGCCTCCTGGGTTCAAGCGATTCTCGTGCCTCAGCCTCCCAAGTAGCTGGGATTACAGGTGCGGGCCATCATGCTCGGCTAATTTTTGTATTTTTAGTAGAAACGGGGTTTTGCCGTGTTGGCCAGGCTGGTCTCGAACTCCTGACCTTAAGTGATCTGCCTGCCTTGGCCTCCCAAAGTGCTAGGATTACAGTCGTGAGCCACTCAGCACCCAGCATTTTTTTTTTATTTTTGAGATGGGGTCTTGCTCTGTCGCCCAGGCTGGAGTGCAGCGGCGCGATCTTGGCTCACTGCAACCTCCGTCTCCCTGGTTCAAGCAATTCTCCTGCCTCAGCCTCCTGAGTAGCTAGGATTACAGGCGCCTGCCACCATGCCCAGCTAATTTTTGTATTTTTAGTAGAGATGGGATTTCACCATGTTGGTCAGGCTGGTCTCTAACCCCTGACCTCGTGACCCACCCGCCTCGGCCTCCCAAGGTGCTGGGATTACAGGTGTGAGCTGCCTTGGCTTTTTTTTTTTTTTTTAATTTTTCTTGAGACGGAGTTTTGCTGTTGCCATGCTGGAGTGCGGTGGCTTGATCTCAGCTCACTGCAACCTCCGCCTCCCGGGTTCAATCAATTGTCCTCCCTCAGCCTTCCAAGTAGCTGGGACTACAGGCACATGCTACCACATCCAGCTAATTTTTGTGTTTTTAGTAGAGGTGAGGTTTCACCATGTTGGCCAGGATGGTCTTGATCTGCCCGCCTCAGCCTCCCAAAGTGCTGGGATTACAGGTGTGAGCCACTGCGCCCACGCCGCCCCCCCCCCCCCTTTTTTTTCTTTTGAGGCACAATCACTCTGTCATTCAGGTTGGAGTGCAATGGCGCAATCACAGCTCACTTCCCCACTAAATGGAATATAGTTCCATTCCTGTCAAGTGGTGAAAGTAAAACCAGAACAACCTAGTTTTGACCTTGTGACTAAGTTAGGAACCTTCATTTCAAAGAGTAGATCAGCTACTACAGCTCAAAGGATCATTTCTTCCCTCGGGAATAATTCTGAATCATCTCATTTAAAGGATTTTATTCTAAAAACAAAAACCTATTTTCTCCTTTTTTGTTTCCTTACAGTAAGTTAGTAGTAGTTTCAGTTTTGAATAGTCTGGACAGACGAATTAACTTATTACTTTTTCTGCTGTAGGCTCTTCGATACTTGGCAGAATGCCGTGCAAACAGAGAAAAGATGAAAGGAGAACTGGGTATGATGTTGAGCTTACAAAATGTTATACAGAAGTAAGTACAGTGGACAGTGTCTCATTTATTTATATACTTACTTATGTTACTTACTTAACAGGGCCTCACTATGTTGCCCATGCTGGGTTCAAGTGATCCTTCCACCTTGGCTTTCCAAAGTGCTGGAATTATAGGCATGATTACTACTATTATTGGATTACTATGTTTTAATGTCCTGTAGTTAACTTTTTAATCATTTAGCTGGCTGAGGGAGGAGAACTGCTGGAACCCGGGAGGTGGCGGTTGCAGTGAACTGAGATCACGCCATTGCCCTCTAGCCTGGGCGACAGAGCAAGATTCCATCTCAAAAAAAAAAGAAAAAAAAATTTTCAATTTTAGGTAGAGAAAAATTACAAATTATTCAAGAAGTAATTTATTACTGTAGAAAAATGGTAAAACTGTGGAACTATAAAACAAGGAAGTTAAGATGGTGCTGGTAGAAGCATTTAATATTTCATACATGCTGGGCATGGTGGCTCATGCCTGAAATCTCAGCAATTTGGGAGGCCAAGGCAGGCGGATCACTTGTGGCCAGGAGCTCAAGACCAGCCTGGCCAACGTGGTGAAATCTCGTTTCTACTAAAAATACAAAAATTAGCTTGGTGTGGCACATGCCTGTAATCCCAGCTACTCGGGAGGCTGAGGCAGGAGAATCGCTTGAACCTGGGAGGTGGAGATTGCAGTGAGCTGAGATCCCACCACTGCACTCTAGCCTGGGCAACAGAGCGAGACTGTGTCTCAAAAAATAAAATTTATATAACCATTGTTGCTAATCTCTCATCTGTAACTGCTTTGTTTATCTAAGTAGAAAGAAGCTTGTGTGACTCTCTAGATATAGTTTTGTAGTAAATTCTTAAGTTTATAACTAAAATAGTGCGAGTAGCCTCAGTAGCTATACTGGCAATCGTAAGCATGCATACCCCCACTTTGCACATTGTTAATATGAATATGTATACTTGGCTATTTCTCCCCTCATCCTGTTGCTGCTAATGTGGAAGCCACTAGAACTGGTTTATAAGAGAATTAAGCCCTAAAGCCCTAAGGAATCCATTGGATATAATGGATTATCTTCTGTGCAATGTGTCTGGAATGGTTTCAGCTCTATACTATCCTTGGAGTAATTGAGAAAATAATAACTGGGTTTTTTTGTTTGTTTGGTTAGTTTTTTGAGACAGAGTCTCGCTCTGTTGCTGAGGCTAGAGTGCAGTGGTATGATCATGGCTCACTGCAGCCTCAACCTCCCAAGCTCCAGCTATTCTCCCACCTCATCCTCCCAGGTAGCTGGGACTACAGACATGTGCCATTATACCTGGCTAATTTTTTAATTGTTTTGTAGAGACATGGTCTCACTATGTTGCCTAGGCTGCTGTCCTGGGATCAAGCAATCCTTCTGCCTCAGCCTCCCAAAGTGCTGGAATTACAGACATGAGCCATCACACCCTGCCCAGATAGTTGTGTGTGTTTTTTTTAAATGGAACTAAATTCTTTTACAGGACCTCAGTTCAGAAAGGATGCTAGAGAAGTGATTAGTCAGAGGGATAGAAGCAGTGATTAACCAGGAAGAGGAGGGCTGGTTTAAGGATGACAACAGAAGCATCTTCCTTTTTTTCTGAAACGGGTCTAGTATGGTAATCAATAGCAACATGTGGCAATTTAAATTAATTAAAATTAATAGCAGGGAGTGGTGGCTCACACCTGTAATCCCAGCACTTTGGGAGGCAGGTGGATCACCTGAGGTAGGGAGTTCGAGGCCAGCCTGGCCAACATGGTGAAACCCCATCTCTACCAAAAATATAAAAATTAGCCAGGTGTGGTGGCAGGCACCTGTAATCCCAGCTACTCAGGAGGCCGAAGCAGGAGAATCACTTGAACTCGGGAGGCAGAGGTTGCAGTGAGCCAAGATTGCACCACTGTACTCTATCCTGGGCGACAGAATGAGACTCCCTCTCAAAAAAAACAAAAAGTAATAATAATAATAGTAATAATTAATTAAAATTAAAAACTCAGCTCCTCATTCACATTTGCCATATTCCAAGTGTTTAGTCATGTGGCTAGTGACACTATTTCCATCATCTCAGAAAGTTCTGATGTAGAGTGCTGCTCTAAAATTTTTCTTTTCTTGTCTTTTTTTTTTTTTTTTTGAGACCAGGTCTCACTATGTCACCTTGGCTGATACGATGTTAGCTCAGTGCAACCTCTGCCTCATGGGCTCAAGTAATCCTCCTGCCTTAGCCTCCTGAGCAGCAGGGACTTAGGCCATCATGTCCTGCTAATTTTTTTTTTTTTTTTTTTTTTGAGTCTCATCCTGTTGCCCAGGCTGGAGTGCAATGGCGCGATCTTGGTTCATTGCAACCTCTGCCTCCTGGGCTCAAGCAGTTCTCCTGCCTCAGCCTCCCAAGTACCTGGGATTACAGGTGCCCACCAGCATGCCTGGCTAATTTTTGTGCTTTTAGTGGAGACAGGATTTCAACATGTTGGCCAGGCTGATTTTGAACTCCTGACCTCAGGTGATCCGCCTGTCTCAGCCTCCCAAAGTACTGGGATTACAGGTGTGAGTCACTGTGCCTTGCCTAATTTTTGTATTTTTTTGTAGAGATGGGGTCTCGACGTGTTGCCTAGACTGGTTTCGAACTCCTGGACTCAAGTGATCCTTCTATCTCGGCCTCCCAACATGCTGGGATTACAGGTGTGAGCTACCGTGCCCAGCTGCTCTAAAATTTCTTTTTTTTCTTTTTGAGACAAAGTCTCACTCTCACCCAGGCTTGAGTGCAATGTCTGTGATCTCAGCTTACTGCAATCTCTTCCTCCTGGTTTCAAGTGATTCTCCTGTCTCAGCCTCCCGAGTACCTGGGACTACAGGTGCGCCACGCCGCACCCATCTAATTTTTGCATTTTTAGTAGAGACGGAGTCTCACCATGTTGGCCAGGCTGGTCTCGAACTTGTGGCCTCAGGTGATCCACCTGCACTCGGCCTCCCTATAAGTGCTGGGATTACAGGTGTGAATCACCACCCCTGGCATGCTCTAAAATTTCTTTGCTTAACTGCGTCTAGGGTTTTTTTTGTTTTGGATTATTTTTGTTTCATGGACTATTTTCCTAACAGATTTTACTGGCGAGTTACTAAGTCAAAGATGTAAATATCTTTGTCTTTGTATCCCTGTTAATTGTTTTCAAATGATACCTATGATGCTTTTACCAGCAGTTGCCTTTTTTTTTGGTTTGTTTTTCGTGAGGTGGAGTCTCGCTCTGTAGCCCAGGCTGGAGTGCAGTGGCGCCATCTCGGCTTACTGCAACCTCCGCCTCCCGGGTTCAAGCGATTCTCCTGCCTCAGTCTCCCAAGAAACTGGGACTACAGGTACGTGCCACCATGCCTGGCTAATTTTTTGTATTTTTAGTAGAAACAGGGTTTCACCGCATTAGCCAGGATGGTCTCGGTCTCCTGACCTCATGATCTGCCCACCTCGGCCTCCCAAAGTGCTGGGATTACAGGTGTGAACCACTGCGCCCGGCCCGATAGTTGCCTTTTTATTAGATTTTTCCAAACATTGGGATAGTTTCTTGACATCATAGTTCTCCTTCCCTGTTTAATTTGAAATCAACTTTAAAAACAATTTAAATGGCTGTGTTGAGACTGATAGAAAATGGATGGTTTGGGGACATAATTCCACGGAAACTGATTTGGAAAACTTTTTACTTGGATTTTTCTGGTGAGACGCTTTACATTAGGTTCTTTTTTTTTTTTTTTTTTTTTTTGGGACAGAGTCTTACCCTGTCACCCAGGCTGGAATGCAGTGGTCCAGTCTTGGCTCACTGCAAGCTCCGCCTCCCGGGTTCACGCCATTCTCCTGCCTTGGCCTCCCGAGTAGCTGGGACTACAGGCACCCGCCACCACACCCGGCTAATTTTTTGTATTTTTAGCAGAGACGGGGTTTCACCGTGTTAGCCAGGATGGTCTCAAACTCCTGACTTTGTGATCCGTCCGCCTCGGCCTCTCAAAGTGCTGGGATTACAGGCATGAGCCACGGCACCCAGCCTTACGTTAGGTTCTTATAGGGATTAATGGCTGGGCGCCGTGGCTCATGCCGGTAATCTCAGCACTTTGGGAGGCTGAGGTGGGCGTATCACGAGGTCAGGAGTTTGAGACCAGCCTGACCAACATGGTGAAACCCCGTCTCTGCTAAAAATATAAAAATTAGCCAGGCATGGTGGTACGTACCTGTAATCCCAGCTACTCATGGGGCTGAGACAGGAAAATCGCTTGAACCCGGGAGGCGGAGGTTGCAGTGAGCTGAGATTGTGCCACTGCACTCCAGCCTGGGTGACAGAGTGAGACTCTGTCCACCCCCTGCTCCCTGCCGAAAAAAGGATTAATTAGTATACTGCCTTAATTGGCTAAGAACTACTATTACAGTTTTTATGCAAAACAGAAAGATAATTTATGTTTTAGTATTTTAATATTTTTTGTCACTATTGCTTCATTAAGAAGCATATTAAACAGTTTTGAAATAATCCAGGTTTTCAAAAAATGTATGACAGTTATTAGTTGCATGTTTTATTGTGTGTTATGATTCATTTTTTAGTTGATGCAAAACTATTGACAATGGAAAGGAGTAACAAAAATACAATTTTTCTTTCTTTCTTCTTCTTCTTTTTTTTTTTTTCTTGAGATGGAGTCTTGCTCTTGTTGCCCATGCTGGAGTGCAGTGGCATGATCTTGGCCCACTGCAACCTCCGCCTCCCGGGTTCAAGCGATTCTCCTGCCTCCACCGCCTGAGTAGCTGGGATTACAGGCACCCACCACCACACCTGGCTACTTTATTTTATTTTATTTTATTTATTTATTTTTTCTTTTTGAGAGGGAGCCTCATTCTGTCACCCAGGCTGGCATGCAGTCACTGCAACCTCCATCTCCCAGGTCCAAGTGATTCTCCTGCTTGAGCCTCCTGAGTAGCTGGGATTACAGACGCCTGCCACCACGCCTGGCTAATTTTTGTACTTTTTTAGTAGAGACGAGGTTTCGCCATGTTGGCCAGGCTGGTCTTGAACTCCTAACCTCAGGTGATCCACCCACCTCAGCCTCACAAAGTGTTGGGATTACAGGCATGAGCCACTGTACCCGGCTCTGTTTTTTTGTTTTTTTTTTTTTTAACTTAAATTCATAAGTTTCTCTAATCATTATCTCTTCATGCTCTTTATAACTTGTTCTTGGCTAATATTTAAAATACTGAGAACTGCAGTGACTTTTCAATAAACTCTAAAACAGCTATCGATAAAAATGCTGAGGCCACTAATACAAATTAGTCTTTTTGATAGGTTCCTGTAACACACGGCTAAAGTCACCCAGAGTAACTTATCTCTGTGGTCAACAGTGGCCCAGAAAAGCACTTGATATAGTAATTGAGTGTCTGGAATACTGTCACATTATCACCCCTGGAATTAAAGCTCTAAGTAGCTGGAACATATACAACCTGAGTATCTGAAATTGAAGTATTCCTACTCATTCAATAAATAACTTGCAAACATTTTTGTTAAGTTCTATGGAAGGTACAAAAGGGATACCTTCCTCTTCTTAAAGAGTTCATATACTTATAAAAGAAATAGAAAATTAAGATCAGTAGTATAAGTACAAGCATAGTACTCTGAATGCAAAGGGAGAATTGGGTTATTAGGTAGAGGCATTATATAGAAGGTGTTGGTCAAGGTGAGCCTTCAAGCATTGAAATAAGAGTTGGAAAGCCCTGCAGTCTGGGTGAAGCTCTTCCAGCTGAGGAAAGACCTGAACAAAACTTAAGGGTAGAAAGCATTCTAGAACAAAGAACATATAAAAATGCATGGTCTTTGTAGGAGATGGCCAAGTGTCATAGTCAACCCAAAGAATAATAGAAGGACAAAGTGAGCTGATGGAGTTAGCCAAGTGGGGCCAGATTTTAAGGCCTGGAGTGTACATTAAAGGGTTTGGACTTAGTTGAGCCCATTGATAGGTGAAATGAGGATTCTTTTCTTACAGTTACATGTACTTACTCTGTTCAGTTCCACTAATAAGAGCCATTAGACTGTGCTGTCCAGTGTGGTTAGCCACTCACTCTGGCAATTTAAATTAATTAAAGGTAAATTAAATTTTTTTATTTGCACTAGCCACATTTCAAGTGCACAGTAGCCTCATGTGAGTGGAGAGTGCAGTTATAGAACATTTCTGTCATTGCAGAAATATTATTGGACAGCACAGACCCCTAGATGTTGATGTGAGGATCTGTAGTAGGATTTAAAAGCTTAAGAATGAAAACTTTTGTTAGAGCTGTGGTTTTATGGTAAGTACATAATTTGTAATATGTAAGAAATGTAAATTAAAAAACAATTGGTTTCAACATACAAAGAAATCTTGAAATTAGTTGATAGTATGAATGATCCTTTTCCAATTTGGTTTCTCCTTTTGGATTTTTATATGTTGTATTTTCTTAAAAGTCAAAGTACTTTCAAATTGAGAGTTGAATGTTAGTGATAATACAGGAACATGTTACAACCTGATCTTGTTAGTTGATTTTGTATTTAATTATTTTTATTAAACGTGTGTAGTTTTTCTTTTTTTGAGATGGAATCTCCCTCTGTCACCCAGGCTGGAGCCCAGTGGTGTGATCTGAGCTTGCTGCAACTTCTGCCTCCCGGGTTCAAGCGATTCTCCTCTCTCAGACTTCTGAGTAGCTGGGATTACAGGCATGCACCACTACACCCAGCTAATTTTTGTATTTTAGTAGAGATGGGGTTTCACTATGTTGGTCAGGCTTGAACTCCTGACCTCAAGTGATCCACCTGCCTTGGCCTCCCAAAGTGCTGGGATTACAGGCATGAGCTACTGTGCCTGGCCAAATGTGTTTTTATACCTCTATAGTGTGGATTTTGAATCTCAATGAGCCACGAGTTTAAAATGAAATTAAAAGATTATTATAGACAAGATGCTTTTTCTACATTATTGATTATTCTAGGATTCACTGCTATTGCTTTTAAATTGAACAAGGCATTAGAGTAAAAGAAACAAGGCTCCTTTTAGTGGAGAAATAAAATTACAGAATCAGTAGAAGTGACAAGACTAATTATATATGTGTTTCTTTTCAAGAACTACAACTCCAGGAGAAACAAAACTTCTGGCCTCTGAAATCTATGACATTCTTCAGTCCTCCAATATGGCAGATGGTGATAGTTTTAATGAGATGAATTCACGTCGAAGGAAAGCTCAGTTTTTTCTGGGAACTACAAACAAACGTGCCAAAACAGTGGTTTTGCATATAGATGGCCTTGATGATACGGTAAGGTCTGTTAGATGGGAAAGAGAAATCATGTTTACTAAATAGTTTCTTCAGTGCCACTTGCTAACAGTCTTTGAGAATAAATCTCGATATCAGTATTTTACTGATAAAAAGGGTCATTTTGTGCTAAAGAGGTCAGTTAATCATAGGATATAAGAATTTAAAATATGTATGTCCCTAATAATAGAACATCGAAATATATGAAGTAAAACTTAGAGAAATGGGGAGAAATAGAAAAATCCACAGTTAGAGATTTTAACACAACTCTCCCAATACAGGAAGCATACAGAAAATCAGTAAGGATATAGAAGACTCAAGTAATACTATCAACCAATTTAACCTAATTTTTATTTTATTTTATTTATTTATTTTTTATATATTTTTTGAGATGGAGTCTCACTCTGTCACCCAGGCTGGAGCACAGTGGTGCAATCTTGGCTCATTGCAACCTCCACCTCCCGGGTTCAGGTGTCTCTTCTGCCTCAGCCTCCCGAGTAGCTGGAATTACAAGTGTGCACCACCATGTCCGGCTAATTTTTGTATTTTTAGTAGAGATGGGGTTTCACCATGTTGGCCAGGCTGGTCTCAACTCCTGACCTCAGGTGGTCCGCCTGCCTCAGCCTCCCAAAGTGCTCGATTACAGAGATGAGCCACCGTGCCCGGCCCAAAGCATGTTCTTTGAGCACAGTGAATGCAAATTAGAAATCAGTAACAGAAAGATATCTCAAAAATATTCCCCACATTTGTAAAACTAAGTGACACATTTCTTTTCCTTTTCTTTTCTTTTTTCAGGGACAGGGTCTTGTTCTGTGGCCCAGGCTGGAGTGCAGTGGCACAATCATAGTCTATTGCAGCCTCGAACTCCTGGGCTCAAGTAATCTTTCTGCCTCAGCCTCCTGGGTAGCTGGGACTACAGACATGTGCCACCATGCCTCGCTAATTTTTAAGTTTTTGCAGAGATGGAGTCTTGCTGTGTCGCCAGGTCTTAGACTCCTGGCCTCAACCAATCCTCCTGCCTCAACCCAGCAAACAGCTCAGATTATAGGCATGAACCACTGCACCTAGCTAAATAGCACATTTCTAAAGTAATCTATGAGTCAGTAAATAAAAGAGAAATTAGCATTTTGAACTGAATAAAAATGAAAGTGAACTGAATAAAAATGAAAGTGTAGGCCAGGTGCGGTTGCTCACACCTGTAATCCCAGCACTTTGGGAGGCCAAGGGGGATGGATCATGAGATCAGGAGTTTGAGACCAGCCTGGTCAACATAGTGAAACCCCATCTCTACTAAAAATACAAAAATTAGCCGGGCATGGTGGTGCGACTGTAGTCCCAGCTATTTGGGAGGCTGAGGCAGGAGAATCACTTGAACCCAGGAGGTGGAGGTTGTGGTGAGCCGAGATCGTACCACTGCACTCTAGCCTGAGTGACAGAGTGAGACTCCTCAAAAAAAAAAAAAAAAAAAAAAGTGAAAGTGTAATAAAAGTGAAAGTGATATATACATGAAAGTGTAGCTGAAATTTGTTGGAAGTAGTTAAACAAAGTTTAAAGTGGAAATTCATTAGCTCCAGATGCCTAACTGTTTATATACAAAAAAGAAAGGGTATCAAGTCAGTGACTTAAGCTTCTACCTTAAGAAAATAGAAGCAGCTGAAGGGGATCACTGGATCCCAAGAGTTCAAGGTTATAGTGATCTGTGATCATGTCACTACACACTCCTGCATAGGCAACAAAAACCCTGTCTCAGAAAAAAAAAAAAACTAGAAAAAGAAGAACAAATTAAAGCTACAACAAGCAGAAGAGAAGAAACAAGAAAGATCAGGGAAATGAAAAACAATAGAGGAAAACCAAAGAAATCAAAAGCTGGTGTTTGACATGATTGTTAAAATTGGTAAGCCTCTAGTCAAACAGATCAAGAATAAAAAAGTCATAAATTATCAATATCAGAAATGAGAGAGGATACCACTATAGAGCCTACAGACATTAAAAGGATAAGTGAGGGCCAGGCACGGTGGCTCACGCCTGTAATGCCAGCACTTTGGGAGGCTGAGGCAGGTGGATCACTTGAGGTCAGGAGTTTGAGACCAGCCTGGCCAGCATGGTAAAATCCCATCTCTACTAAAAATACAAAAATTAGCCAGGTGTGTTGGTGCAGGCCTGTAATCCCAGCTACATGGGAGGCTGAGGCAGGAGAATCGCTTGAACCCAGGAGGCAGGGGTTGCAGTGAGTGGAGATCACGCCACTGCACTCCAGCCTGGGTGACAGAGCAAGACTCCATCTTAAAAAAAAAAAAAAACAAAGGATAAGTGAATATTTTAAATACCTTTATGCCAATAAATTTCATAATGTAGATGAAACAGGTTTCATGAAAGACACAGATGACCGAAGCTCACTCAAGAAGAAACAGATGACCCAATTAGTTGTATATCTACTAAAGAAATTGAATTTGTAGCTAAAAATCATGCCATAAATAAAACTTCAAGCCCAGATAGAAGCATGTTTTCTAGTGTCTGGAAATCATTGGTTTTTAAATTTTTTTTTTTTTTTTTTTTTTTTGAGACTGGGTTTTGCTCTTGTTGCCCAGGCTGGAGTGCAATGGCACAATCTTGGCTCGCTGCAATCTCCACCTCCCGGGTTCAAGCCTTTCTCCTGCCTCAGCCTCCCAAGCAGCTGGGATTACAGGTGCCCGCCACCACACCCAGCTAATTTTTTTGTATTTAGTAGAGACGGGGTTTCGCCATGTTGGCCAGGCTGGTCTTGAACTCCTTACCTCAGGTAATCCACCTGCCTTGGTGTCCCAAAGTGCTGGGATTACAGGCATGAGCCACTGCAGCCAGCCTTAAATTTTATTTTGTCAGCTGGGCGCAGTGGGTCACGCCTATAATCCCAGCACTTTGGGAGGCCGAGACAGGTGGATCACAAGGTCAGGAGTTCAAGACCAGCCTGGCCAATATGGTGAAACCCCGTCTCTACTAAAGATACAAAAAATTAGTGGGGCATGGTGGTGCATGCCTATAATCCCACCTACTCAGGAGGTTGAGGCAGGAGAATCGCTTGAACCTGGAAGGCGGAGGTTGCAGTGAGCCGAGATTGCACCATTGCACTCCAGCCTGGGCGACAGGGTGAGATCCTGTCACACACACACAAAAATTTTTATTTTGTCTATATTTTTAGTTGTTTAATTCTAGAGGCTAAATCTGGTCCCTGTTAATCCATCTGGACTGCAGCTGGAAGTTCCCCTGAAGTTACCTTGCACAGAGATAAGTTATATAACTTTACATATTTAGGGGTAGCAGTTGGTAGATTACCACTTACCTCTTTAGCAATGCCAGGTAGGTTACATTAGATTATTCACAGCTTTTTTCTTTTTTTTTTTTTTTTTGAGACAGTCTTGCTCTGTCCCCCAGGCTGGAGTGCAGTGTCATGATCTCGGCTCACTGCAACCTTTGCCTCCCAGGTTCAAATGATTCTCCTGCGTCATCCTCCCAAGTAGCTGGGACTACAGGCGCCTGCCACCATGCCTATCTAATTTTTGTGTTTTTAGTAGAGATGGGGTTTCCCCATATTGGCCAGGCTGGTCTCGAACTCTGACCTTGTGATCCACCCACCTTGGCCTCCCAAAGTGTTGGGATTACAGGCATTGAGCCATGGTGCCTGGCCCACATCTTTTTCTAGTTGTGTTTAGGTGCTTAGCCTCAGGATATGGGGTTTAGTAAATAAGCTTGAGAAGAAGCCTTCCATATGCATATTGTCAGACCCAGATCAGTCCACAGCTATCTTACTGGGAGTGGGGTCACAAGACAATTTCTAGAAAGCAAGTTCTGATAAAGGTAGATTGATTCACTGGAAGATCTTAAGATATATAAAATATCTCCAATACCATGTGTTTAATTTTAATGAATAAGAATAATAGAGTTTCTTTTTAAAGCTAGCACAAATCAAATAATAAAACCCAGCAAAGCACACACAAAAATATAGGCTAGCCAGCTGTGGTGACACATGCCTGTAATCTCAGTTATATGGGAGGCTAAGGCAGGAAGATTGCTAGAGCCCAAGGGTTCAAGACCAGCCTAGTCAACGTAGCGAGATTCCGTCTCAAAAAAAAAAAAAAAACACCAAACAAACAAATATATAGGCCAATATATAGTAAAAACATGATTACCAAAGTCCAAAATGAAATATTAGCAAGTTAACTCTAGAACTGTACTATCATGTTAACTTTTTTTGGTGACATAGCCTGGCACTAGTGATAAGTTTATTCCATCAATTCTCTCATTTGTTTCTGACAGCACAGAGAGATGTATATCTTCTTTCTTTCTTTAGTTTTTTTGAGACAGAGTCTCACTCTGTCGCCCAGGCTGGAGTTCAGTGTGACACAATCTTGGCTCACTGCAACGTCCGCCTCCCAGGTTCAAGCAATTCTCCTGCCTCAGCCTCCCAAGTAGCTGGGATTAAAGATGCCCACCACCATGCCCGGCCAATTTTTTTGTATTTTTATAGAGACGGGGTTTCACTATGTTGGCTGGTCTGGTTTTGAACTCCTGACCTCAAGTGATCTGCCTGCCTTGCCCTCCCAAAGTGCTAGGTTATAATAGAAGGGGAAGTTGAGTTTAGAATGGTCAAATAACTTAACTGTTTGCTCTATCTATGTAACTTTAGCTTAGTCAACATTTTTTGGACTAGGTAGTGTGACTTCAGAATTGAACTGTTTTTTTTTTGTTTTTTTTTTTTGTTTTTTTTTTTGAGATAGTGTTGCTCTTTTGCCCAGGCTGGAGTGAAGTGGCGTGATCTCAGCTCAGTGCAACCTCCACCCCCTGGGTTCAAGTAATTCTTGTGTCTCAGCCTCCCAAGTAGCTGGGATTACAGGCACCCGCCACCATGCCTGGTTAATTTTTTTGTATTTTTAGTAGAGACAGGGTTTTGCCATGTTGGCCAGGCTGGTCTTGAACTCCTGACCTCAGGTGATCCACCTGCCTTGGCCTCACAAAGTGCTAGGATTAAGTGTGAGCCACTGCTCCTGGCCCAGAATCGAACTTTTAATCACAATATTATAATTTCCTAGAAACAATCTAGTTTTATCCTGGAGTTGTAAATATGATTTAACATAGTGAAATATTTTAGTATGATATCAGTAAGTCAATAATTTGATAATTTGCTATTGATATAGCTGTAAATATAGAAAATCCAGGAGAATGATCTGAAATTTCTTAAAAATATTTAAAAAATCCAGTGACATTATTAAATATATGGAAATCAGTTACTTCTTAAAAGGAGAAAAGTAGTTTTACTCTCCCAAACAAAACAAATAGCTAGGAAGAGTGCAGGGTTATTTTGTCTTTTTTTCTTTTTTTTTTTTAAACTTAATGACCAGTATGATAGGAGCAAGGGTATTCTTAATAAGAAAATACTAGACTTAATAAAAAAATTAAAGGTCTTCAGTGTTATAAGAAGACTGGAATAAATGGAATGAAGTGCCTGTTTCTGAAAGTTTGTAAGGATGTTAGTTCTTCCTAAATTTGTAGACTTAAAATAATGTCAATCAGTCTGATGATTTTGGAACTTTATTTCCCGATCTAAAAGTTCACATGGTAGAATGTACTAATTTTTACAATAAAAAGGAGAACCTGATGTTAGGCATTATTTTAGATACCAGGGATACAGCAATGACCAAAAAGTAAAACTTTTTACTCTCTTGGAGCTAGCATAGTTGGAGGAGGCAGACAATAAGCCTGCTAAAAAAGTGTGTTAATTTATGTTAAAATAAAGATAAATTAGACTTATGTATCTTGTTTCTCACTGTCACATGTGGTTGGCATTTAGTACCAGACTCTACCTGTGGTAAATTAGGCAAGTTGTTTTTCAACTTTTCACTTTCCTCACATTTAAAATAAGGGATCAGATTAATAGTATCCTAACTTATATATATTGTGCGAGCTTTACTTCACTTTTAAGTTTACCTGGTGTTGAATACGTGGAAGAGATAAACATGGTGCTATTTGGCACCAGTCCTCTAAGGGGGCTTCACCAAATGCAGACCCCTGCAGAGCAGGGTCCAGACACAGTGCACTAGATGAGCTCACTGTGGGCCTGTGCTGTGCCACAGACTGACGTGTCCCAGGTCTCCCTGAGTAGTGTTGAAATGCAGAAGTAGGGAGATGAGCAATGGTGTGAGCAGTTGTTTTGAAGGATGTGGAAATAAGTTTGAAAACTGGATATAGTCTACAGATTTGGCACTTGGGTCAATTGCAGATTGACCCCTCAGAAATATAAATCAAAACTTGGTCTCAATACAGAAATCAGAAAATGTAGAGAGTGTGATTTGGTGTGTGGGCCAGAGGTGGAGGGAGCTATGAAGAGAAAATGCAATTACTTTTTCCATTTTCACTTTGGATCTTGTATTGAGATGACCACTTGATGGTCAAGTGGATATGTCTGACAGACAAATGAAAATAAGAAAATCATATTGGAGTTAGTAATGTTAGTGATGGCTAAAGTGACGAAAATAGTCTCCTGAGGTTTGAAGCAGAAAGAAAATCAGTTTAGGAACTGGACTTTGGACTTAAGATGAGACAAAGCTGGAATAATCAGTGGGGAAGTGGAAGACCAGGATAATGTAGTATCCTGCATTGAAGTATTGAAGGGTACATGTTATATTGTGTTTTGAAGAGTATTAGGAAAATGAGAACCACACAGAGGGTATGTCTAACCCTAGAGAATGCAATAGTAACCATAAGAATGCCATAAATGGATGATGCAGTGATATTTATAATACCAGGTGATTTAAGGAATAGTGACTTAAACACCGAATGCTCACTAATTCTAACTTCAGTCTATTAGAATTTATCCCTGGAGATTTTTAGGCTAGAGTGTGGATCATAAACCTTTTCTTTTTTCTTTTTGAGATGGCATCTTGCTCTGTCGCCCAGGCTGGAGTGTAGCGGCACAATCTCAGATCACTGCAACCTCCGCCTCCCAGGTTCAAGTGATTCTCCTGCCTCAGCCTCTCGAGCAGCTGGGACTACAGGCACACGCCACCATGCCCAGCTAATTTTTGTATTTTTAGTAGAGACGGGGTTTTACCATATTGGCCAGGCTGGTCTTGAACTCCTGACCTCGTGATCTACCCGCCTCAGCCTCCCAAAGTGCTGGGATTACAGGCACAAGCCACCACGCCTGGCCAAACGTTTTCTTTATAGGACCAGAAAGTAAATATTTTTGGCTTTGTAGACCACGATGGTCTCTGTCACAACTACTAACTCTGCCTTAGCGTGAAACTAGCCTCAGATAATATGTAAACAAGTGGGTGTGCTTGTGTTTCAATAAAACTTTATTTACAAAAACAGCTGGTGGACTATAGTTTTCCCCGCCCGTGAACTAGAAGAACCTCTGCTTTTCTGCTTTTTGGCATTTTTTTTCCCCCTGTGTTGTGTTCTGCTTTATTTAAGATGTAAATTAACATTGGCTAACTTCTTTCTGATAAAAAATTATTAAAACTACATATTAGTATTGAAGCTTTAAAAATTTAGCAGGAATTACTATTCTGTTGATCCTGTAAAATTTAAAAAATTTGACTAAGCACTCCCCAACTCTGTGCCCTGAAATAAGATGGTAAAACTGAAATAGGTCATTTGCTGTCTTCCCCCCTCCAAAATATAGCTTGGTTGTAGCTGATTTATTACCTTTTATTTACCTATTTTCATAACAATTTGCTTTTACTTTTTCAGTCTCGGAGAAATCTATGTGAAGAGGCTTTGTTAAAAATTAAAGGTGTTATTAGCTTTACTTTTCAAATGGCTGTTCAAAGGTGTGTGGTGCGAATCCGTTCAGATTTGAAAGCTGAGGTAAGTATTTTAAAAGGCTGAATATGTTTGAGATTACAGGTAAACAAATCAATTTCAAAATTGTTTCTTTTTATCTTGGCTTAGGCTTTGGCATCAGCAATAGCGTCAACCAAGGTTATGAAAGCTCAGCAAGTTGTGAAAAGTGAAAGTGGAGAAGAGGTAAAAGTTGTATTTAATTTTCTTTTTTTTTTTTTTTGAGACGGAGTCTCGCTCTGTCGCCCAGGCTGGAGTGCAGTGGCGCAATCTCGGCTCACTGCAAGCTCCGCCTCCCGGGTTCACGCCATTCTCCTGCCTCAGCCTCTCCGAGTAGCTGGGACTACAGGCGCCCGCCACCACGCCCGGCTAATTTTTTTGTATTTTTAGTAGAAATGGGGTTTCACCGTGGTCTCGATCTCCTGACCTTGTGATCCGCCCGCCTCGGCCTCCCAAAGTGCTGGGATTACAAGCGTGAGCCACCGCGCCCGGCCGTATTTAATTTTCTTTATATCTAACTCACTCTCAATTATTTTTTATGGCTAGCAGATTGCCAGTATTTCTAAATTAATAGTGCCAAGTATGTAAGGATGTGCTGTTTCTTGGTTAACAGTTAACTGTTTTAGAAATATAGAGAGATCTTTTGTGGATATCAGAGTCTGCTCTTGCTGATTTTACATGGAAATAAAGGATATGTGTCTTCCTTGCATTTATTTTTAAATACTTTCTTCCTAACCTTAACTAATCTTGACAATCCAAAAAATAAAGGTGTAACCACTGGGCAAGTAAATAGGGTGAAAATCCTTGTCTGTTGCTACTCTTTTCACTAGCTTTGTGAAACAAATATGCCTTGAGCTCATTTGGGTTCCCATCTCATAGATGGGAGGTTCCATGGCTATCCAGTGGCCTACAGTGGCTAGACACTTGCTTTAGTCATTATTACACAGAGAGAGGTTGCTCATTTACTCCTAGAATTTCAGCAGATCAACTTCTGAGTTCTTATTTGTACTCTGCTTACTCCTTTCTGTATTGACACAGTGCTCAGCAATTGGGCCTACTGTCATGTAAGAGGAAAATTTACCCTGAGAATAACCACGGTAATTAGAATAAGGAGTAAAGTTGATTTTGTAATAACTCAGTATTTTCTGTATCAGATGTTGGTCCCATTCCAAGATACTCCTGTGGAAGTAGAACAGAACACAGAACTACCTGACTACCTGCCTGAGGATGAGAGTCCCACAAAGGAACAGGACAAAGCGGTGTCCCGGGTCGGCTCACACCCAGAAGGTGGAGCTAGCTGGCTTAGCACAGCTGCAAACTTTTTATCCAGATCATTTTATTGGTGACTTCACTTTTGGGCTCAAGGACTGTGTGAACCAACAAGGGGCCAGTTTTCCATTGTTGTGGTGAACTGTCAAGTGCAATTTGCAATAAGTTATCATGAAAAGTTTTTAGATTACATGATCGCATATGCTGCATTTCACATTTTATTGGACATTTTACCCCACTGAGTGGTAAAAAGGACAGAGGCTACAGATGGAGTTGCTTTGTTTATGAAAGTATTTTGGTTTTGTTTTCTTTCATTTAATTGCCTCATATTTAAAAACCATGGGTCCACTGTTAAAACCACATGTGTATGTGCAGCTTTACATTTTATTTTACATGAAGCATGTGATTAGGAAAACTCACTTTCTTCTCAAGCCTCAGGACCTACCTGAAGAGAAGTTTTCTTGTAGCTCAAGTTGTGCATGAATTACTGAATATTTTACTGTGCTTTTCTTCATGAAGGGTACATGTTTTGTACTCTTCACTGAAAGCTGAAAACATTTCTTGTTACCCTCTTTTGTGCCTTTTTATTTTGCCAACCGTGTTTATAGAAAGGACATTACTAATGACATTTTGCAAATTAAAAACATTCATTTGAACATAGTAGTCACCTAGAAAAACAACTCTACAAAAATTTTGCAGCCTTATTCATTATAATTTTAATAAAATTAACACAAAATCAGTCAAGAAGGAAACATGTATATTAGTGAAGTGTTTTTGGAGACTATTTGAATGTGACCAAATGTGGTTCTAGTTGACTTCTTTTCACTTTGGCTTATATCAGTTCTTGAGAGTTAATGTGATCATGATATTGCAAACAACTGTAAATGGTCTCTAGGCCTTACTTTGTGATCATACGTTATCTCCCGCTAGAAAAAAATAATGGTAGTAAAGAACTGACACACTGAAAATAAGAAAACAAAAATCAAATGCCTATAATACCATAATGCCACCTTGGTATAGAGTCTAACTTTAAAACATGAATTGCTCGACAGAATTCTATTCAGTAGGTGTTTCTTTGTATTGCCTTTTGTGAATTTATTATGAAAATGCTGCAGTTGTGTTAAATGAAAAAGACCCAAATTACTGCTTATGAAGAAATAAAGCCAGCATTGATTACTTAATCTTGTTTCTCATGTCCAGCCAGAAAAATAGAACTTCAGTGAAGGTAAGATAAATAAACACATACACATAATGTTTTTTTGGTAGATAAGTGCTAATTACATATATGTAATGCTTTATTAAATTTCTGAAATATTTGGTGACTAAAATTTTCTTTTTGGAAATTAATAAGTCCAGATACATATTAATGTTGATATGACTAAAAACAAATAGGAAGAAATTGAAATTTCTTTTCATCAACATGTAGAGCTGCTATTTTACTATTTGGGGAATATGATGTAAAAATTGGACCCCGAAGGGTTTCCTTGTGTTTTCATTGTAAAATACCATCATCAGTGAGAGTCTTGAGTTCACTAACATTGTCACCTTCTGGAGAGAGAGTTATTGGGGGCATTGAGGATGATATTTTTTTTTCATGTGTTTGGTTTCTGATTCAAGTGACACGCACAAACTGAAAACAACAACAACAACAACAACAACTGTCAGGGCACCCGTTGCTCTAAATGCATAATATAACTTGCTGCCAGAACCAGATGTGTTGAAAAAAGAAAATAAAACCACCTTCTTTCTATAGCCATTAAAGCAAAGTTTACTGTTCTAACAAATTTGTATTTTATTTTGCATTGCCACACATCTGCTTATTTAAAAACTACATCCCTTTGGTAGTGATGTTTCAGGACAAGTAGGTATTACAGCTTGATGTTTGTGTGTTCTAATTCTAAGAGTTCTTTATTCCAGATCATATAGAGTAGTTAAGGCAACTGTAACAGCATTTTTTGAAATACATTGTAAAATAAATAAAAGGTAACATAATTAAAATTGAGTGGATATTATATACTTGTGGTATAAGTATTGATTATTTATTTTTAAATTTTATTGTTAAGTTCTGGGATACATGTGCAGAGTGTATCATAGGTATACATGCGCCATGGTGGTTTGCTGTACCTATCAACCCATCATCTAGGTTTTAAGCCCTGCATACATTAGGTATTTTTCCTAATGCTCTCCCTCCCCTTCCCCCCGCCCCCTGACAGGCCTTGGTGTGTGATGTTTCCCTATGTTGATTACTCTTAAGTCTGTTTGTACACACATTGCCTAGCACACTTTCCCAGTTCCCTGCAGTTGTGCTACCTGACTAATTCCCATGCATCTTCCATTCATTTCCTTCCTGACACCACACCTGCCTCTCCCCAGATTGGATCGCTGCTCCTGTGCATATACTCATTGTAGCATCTATCACATTATATCAAAATTGCATATTTACCAGTGTCTCTCTCCTATTAAGCTCTCTGAGAAGAGAATCTTTTTTAAGTTTTGTTTTGCATTGACACATAATATTTGTGCATATTTATGGGGTACAATAATGATGCGAGTCTTCACATTAACCTTGTAGCTATGCCTGACTTACAGTAAATGCTCAGATATTTTTTTAGGGGGAGTGAGCAAAGTTTTTTTAAAAATCAGTAAAACATACTTGTTGGGAAAAAGGAAAAATGTTATATGTATTTTTTCTGGGCATGCTTATTTCTGACTTATCAATATTTAACAAATTTCAGCCAGGTACAGTGGCTCATGCCTGTAATCTCAGCGTTTTGGGAGGCCAAGGTGGGAGGATTGCTTGAGCCCAGGAGTTTGAGACCAGCCTGGGGAACATGTGAAACCCTGACTGTACAAAAAAAGAAAAAAAATTAGCTAGCTGTGGTGGCAAGTGCCTGTAGTCCCAGCTACTTGGGAGTCTGAGGTGGGAGGATTGATTGGGCCTGGAAGATTGAGGCTGCAGTGAGCCGAGATAATGCCACTGCACTCCAGCCTGGATGACACAGCGAGATCCTATCTCAAAAAAAAAAAAAAAGCAAGTGTCTCAAATGGCTTCATTTATTTTGTCATTTGGTTTTTATTTTTAAAAAATGGGAGGGGGTATAATATTTGCTCCATTGAATGGAGCTAGAATTATCCTGATTCTTACAGAATTTTTACAGGAGAATATGATATATATAAAATAATGGTTTTGATTTTCTGTTTTATAACTCATGAGCTGTGTGATTCTAGGCAATATTTTAATCTCTAAACTGGAGGTTTATTTAATCTCTAAATTGGAGGTTTATTAAAATGGAGATGATTCCTCTGCCTCATGGGGCCATTATTAGGATCCAGTGAGAGATGAGTGCTTTGAAAACTAAAAATTTACTAGTGTGCAATGGATTTATTGTTACTGGAAGTTTCTCAAGTGGTAACCTTTTTTTTTTTTTTCAAGACAGTCTTGTTCTGTCGCCCAGGCTGGAGTGCAGTGGTGCGATTTTGGCTCACTGCAACCTCCGCCTCCAGGGTTCAAGCAATTCTCATGGCTTAGCCTCCCCAGTAGCTGGGATTACAGGCACCTGCCACCAAGCCTGGCTATTTTTGTATTTTTAGTAGAGACAGGGTTTCACCCTGTTGGCCAGGCTAGTCTTCAACTTCTCACCTCAAGTGATTTGCCCTCCTCGCCCTTCCAAAGCGCTGGGATTACAGATGTGCGCTACCGCGCCTGGCCTTCAAGTGATACACTATCCTAATCATGCTTTATCTGACTCCTCATCTTCCCGTCTTCCCACATCCAATCAGAGAGTTTTTGTTTTTTTGGGGTTGTTTGTTTTTAGGCTTAGTCATCTGCTCTTTGATTTTTATCTAAATTTTCTCCCTTGGATAATTCATTTATTGTCAGGATTTTAATTACCTTTTTGTAGATAATTTCTAAACCTCCACTGTACTGTCAACTTTGATTGCTCTTTTTTTCCTTTGCAATACCTATCAAATGTAAAGTCTGAATTTTAATTTTTATTAGAACTGAGCTCCTGGTGGGCATGCAATAAGTTTTAACAAAAATGAATTCTCTGCCAGGCACTATACTAATGCTTTACAAATATTTATTCACTGAACCCTAAACCACTATGAGGTAGGTACTCTTAAATCACAGTTTTACAGATGGGGAAAAACGAGACAGAGATTAAGTAACTCAGGGCCAGGTTATGGACCTAGTAAGTGGGGAAGCCAGGACTAAAACCTGGGCATTCTGGCTCCTGAGTCTCTACACCCCCAGGAGGCAGCCTGCATCTTGTGTTCCTCTACTGTGCCTTTCCAGATCTACCACCACCCTTCTAGTCCAGACCCTTTGGTTTGTATCTGGTCTGGTGACTTAATTCAGATACCCGTTAGCAGTCAGAAACTCAGTGTCTGGAGACCAGAAAAGTTAGGTACATGAAAGCAATAAGCCTAGTCAGGCAACAGCACAGGAAAACACACAGAAAGCACTTGTTTAAAGGAAACCACATTATCCTCATATGGGCGGTTGGCTTTGAGAATGCACAGCTTTTGGACTTTATGGCTCTTCCAGACCCATCAGACACTACCAGAGCCACATAAGATATGTCTGTCGGCCAGAAATAAGCTACTCTTCCTCCTAGAATGGCCCATTCTGTTATATCAGTTTAATCTTAATAGTACTTTCATCATTTTCAGCTCTAATGTCAACAAAGGCCTATGGACTGAAGTTTAGACTGCTTTGTGCAGCATCAAAATAGTCGCCAGCCCAGCCTTTCACAGTTTTGCCAGGATTGGTTCAGACTATGAAAGGCACAGTTGTAGATCTCATTGTTAGAATAACAATCTGCTTTATTTAGCCTTGCCTATTATAGCATAAATATTCTGTATTCATCCTACCCTCTAGATCTTTTTTGTAATCTTTTCGGGAATTTCCTCCTTTATACTCTCATCTTTAAAATATTATGAAAATAAACTCAATATATTACAGAAATGCATAAGAAAGCACAAACCACCTGTCATGTCACAACATAGACAGTCTAGGTAACTGTGAACATCTTTTCATTTATCTTTCTACAATTTTTTTTACATTGGCAACTTTTTCAAAATAGGCATCCAGAACTGGGTGTGGTGGCATGTACCTGTAGTCCGAGCTACTCAGATGGGTGATGCGTGGTTGCTTGAGTACAGGAGTTCAAGTTTAGCCTGAGCAACATGGTAAGACTCCATCTCATGAAAATAGGCATCCAGGGCTGGGCGTGGTGGCTCACACTTGTCATTCCAGTACTTTGGGAGACCGAAGTGGGCAGATCACCTGAGTGCAGGAGTTCGAGACCAGCCTGACTAACATAGTAAAACTCCATCTCTACTACAGATACAAAATTAGCCAGGCATGGTGGCACATGCCTGTAATACCAGCTATTGGGAGGCTGAGGCAGGAGAATTGCTTGAACCCAGCAGGGCGGAGGTTGCAGTAAGCCGAGATTGTGCCATTGCATTCCAGCCTGGGCAACAAGAGTGAAACTCCGTCTCAAAAAAAAAAAAAAAAAAAGGCATCCAGTGGAAAGTCCTGCTTCTCTTCTTCTTTTGAACCTTAGTTATTGGTTCCTCTAACCAGGGACAGCCATTTTTACTAATTTTATATGCCCATCAGAAATATTCTACAAATTTACCAACTTTTTCATATTTTTTTTCCACGCAAATGGTAGTGTGATATCCTGCACCTACTTTTTTCACTTAAAGTGAATCTTAGAAGTTACTGTATATTCATGTATAAAGCAGCTTCTTTTACAGCTTCAAAGTATTATACTGTATTAATGTTCCATGATTTATTTAGTGCTTTGTAATCTTTTGCTCTTAAAAAAATAGTGCTATATAAGTATAGCTGTAGGAAGGATTCCTAGACGTGGAAATGGGCCAAAGGCTAGGTTTTTAATTTTGATAGTTCTTGCCTCCTTAGAGAGTATTCCAGCAAGGTGTGAGAGTGGTTCCCCTCAACTTCTCACTGTGTTATCCTATGTTGGCCAGGCTGGTCTCAAAATTCCTGACCTTAGGTGATCTACCCACCTCGGACTCCCAAAGTGCTGGGATTGTAGGTGGGAGTCATTGCGCCCAGCCTTAATAACTTTTAACATTACTTGAGCACTTATTATATCCCACGCTATCTATTGGACCTTTACTTGTGTTCTCCTTTAATTATCACAGTGGTCCAGTGAGCTGGGCTTTTTCTTACCCATTTTACACAGGAAACTAAAGCTTAGAAACAAAGTAACTGGTCTACGGTCATATCACCCTAAACGTGCCCGATCTCGTCTGAAAGAAAATAACTGGTCTTAAATACACTTGAAAACTAATCAGTGGTAGGGCTGGTGTTTAAATCTCAGAGGTCCTTCTTAGTGACCTTTTAGTCTGTTGCCCAAATAATTGCTATGAATGAGAGTGAGCCCAGGTTGAGAAGCATGACTTAGTTCTTGCACATTGAAGATTTTTGTTGTTACTTTTTTCTTTTTGTATTCTTTTCAACATTTTCAGGTTTTTCAACACCAGCTATTTGATTTTTTCTACTCTTCTGCTCATAAGCATTTAATAGCTTACTGTGTCAAATCTAAATTCTTATGTTTTCAGGAATCCCCATAACCTGCTCTCCTTTCCTGTGAATTGACCTGACACTCGTAGTTTTACTTAAATTGACATCTTTAAACTTCAGTAAATGAATTGTGTGCTTGGGAGTCCACTCATTCTCTTCTCAACTTAAAAAATTCTATCTGTTCTTCAAGAACTGGCTATTCCATGAAGCTGTCCATGTTTATTTTGGTTCTTGCTGATCTATTTCCCAGTTGTTCAAACTTTTGC